>NC_142465.1:22727272-23030303 GCF_049115385.1 Moschus berezovskii | reverse complement strand
ATTGTGCTTGCTAAGTCCAGGTGAGAAGATAAAGAGTTTGAACTAGGTTGGAGGCAGTGAGAATGGATGGGTTGGAACAATATGTTGGAAATGGGTATTAGAAAATCTCTCAACAGAAATGAAGAACGGGAAAGAAGGAAAGGTTAATAAGGGGAAGGTTTTCATTTAGTGGAACAGTGGCATCATTAATGGAAGCTGGGAAGTTGGGTGGAAGAACTAGTTTTGCAGAGGAAGAGAATAAGTTTGGTTTTAAAGATGTTTGCTTTGTGGTATTGGAGGGACATCCAGATATCCGGCTAGAAGATTACAACGGAAGTCTGAGCCCTTGGCTTAAGAATTGGGAGCAATCCATGGGGAAGTGATTGTTCAATTGGATGATATCATTGGGCGAATAGGTGAAAGGGTCAACCATGACTAGAGACTGGTTTTCAGAATAGAAAGAGTCAACGAAGGATTTTAATCTTATTTTTGAAAATATGGCCACATTAAGAGAACACGAGTGTTTGATTAACACCAATATCCAAGAACCTAGAGGCTGTGGATTCTTAAATGTCCACAGTGATTGCCATGTTCCCTTATGTTTGTTTGGATAACTTTTGTGTCATTTGCATAAGTGACCCAGAATGGCTTGTTGGCATCACAGTAGCATTATTGTGTGTTGATGCCTCAATCCCTCCGATCTACGAGACTCAGGCTGTTCCTAAAAGTGCAGTAATGACTCAAACATAGGCACTCCCATTTGGGAATGTTTGAGTAACATCTCCTAAAGTCCTGCTTTTTTTTTTTTTTTCTTTCTCATCTTTTCCATTTAATTCCTGTAGAAGAACATAATGATGAGTGTGGTCCTGAGTGAGAAGGTACTTTGGAAGAAGGCATGGTGAAGGCTTTAACCCACGGTACTCTGCGATCTTGGATCTTGGTCTTTCTCTTAGTAAAGAGTTGGAAAACCAGTTCAATCCACTTTTGAGAGATTACAGAGAAAGGCAAATTCAAGCAAGTGATTCATAGATTAAAAGTATCATGAAAAACAGGAAATGAGGAAGCCAGACTATAATCAATCCTAATAAATGGTAAGTAAATCCTCCCCTCACATGTGGGAAAAATTGGCTGTGAAGAGGCATGATGTTCCTTCTGAAGTATCAACATTATTGAATATATGAAGTGCTGGTTCATGATGTTTCATTTACCTCAAGTCTGCTTTTATTCCTCCCTCCACATTTTTGTGTTTTTTCCTCAGTTCACTTGCTCATGGGCTTTGCTTTGTTCCTGCTCAATGACCAGAGCCCACAGTGGAGCCTGGAACAGAGTGAGCATTCAACATATACTTGTTGAGTCCATCGGGTCAGAAGTCTACTCCATCAATTGCTTTGTTTATTTTCTCATTGGATACCTTATTGGGTAGTTGTTATGGACCAGATTCTGCACCAGTTCATGAGGACAAAAAGATGAATCAGAAGTTGTCCCTTCCCAAATGAAGCTCATAACTAGTGACCCAGCAGTGACATAAGCAGAGTTACAATTTCACTGGATAAGCTTAATAACACACACAGGCTGTTATTAATAACAGCACAGTTGACACAGGCTGTCGCGGGGAGGGGCAGGGAGAGGTCAGAGGAGGGCTCCAGAAGAAGGAAGCCTCACTTCTTGTATTGCAGAGATCTCCAGGTATTGATTTTTATTATTATTATTTTGCTCTCTCGATCTTAAACCTCTTCCTCTTTGCTGTCTCTTTCCCACCAACCTTTAATCTTGTTGACGCCTCTAGCATCATGAGAAAAGCAACTCTCCTAGGCATCCCTCTAGTTACTTCTCTCAACTTTTACCCTTTCCTTTCTCTCTTACCTTTTACTTCCAAGCTGACCGAATTGTGGCCCTCATCTCCACCTTGCTCTCAAATTGTTCTCAATAAGGGCCACAAATGGCATTTGGGTTGCAAAACCCAATGTAGACTTTCTAGAACTCTCATTTGTTGTCTTGGTTGCATTTGCCACACTATTGACACATCTTTCATGATCCTACTCCTCCTTGGCGTCTCTCACTCCCCAAATCCTGGTTTTTCTTTGGCTTCCCTGACTGCCTCTTCTCCTTACAGGTTGGCAAATGTTGGGATTTCTCAGAGATCTTTCCTAACTCTGTATTCTCTTCTTGAGAAAATTTATCTACTCATAAGGTTCTAATACTGTTTTTATCCTGAAGATTCCCATGCAATTTTCTCCAGCCAAGGTTAGTCTTCTGAACAACAGACTTTCACTCCTACATTTGTTCATCTACCCAACAATTATTTACTGGTGCCCACTATGTCCTAACACTGTTCTAGAGAGAGAGATTCAACAGTGAACAAATGGACCAAAGTCTTTGCCTTTGTGGTACTTATATTCTACTAAAAGAGATGATTCACTTATACACAAACACACACATTCTGTCAAAAGTGCTGTAGAGTAAAAGCAAGCCAGCAAGTGCTGGAGTGTGACTAGGAGATGTTGCTCTTTATGAAGGGTAATCAGTGAGTCCCCTCTAATCAGATGACAGTTAACTAGAGATTCAGATAAAGAGAGGGCAACGGTGAGCCATGCAGATATTTGGGGAAGAGCTCAACATCAGAGGGAAGATCATTACAATCATTCTCCATCATCCTTACCTAGAATGAGTAAGAAATCCCAGATGATGAGACTCTTCTACCCTGGGACTAGAGGGGGATAATTGGGGGGAACAAGTGACTTAGTGTCACTTCTATATTTTCCCTTCTTCCCCTTATACTCAACAAATGACCTTTTCTTGCTTAATGTGGCTGAATCATACAGGTGGGCTAGGAAGAATTAAAATAACCTCTGTAAATTGCTGGCTATCCCAGAGGCCATTTGGTAACAATTATCTTCCCCCACAAAACCACTCCTCCACCCATGTTCCTGCTGACCATGACAGGCTCTCACATCCACCCTGTCTCCCAGGCCAGAGACAAGGGCATCACCCTCCCTCATCCCCAGTAGCAGATTCATCACCAAGTTCCTGTAGGTGGCATCGTCTCTCAGGTCTCTCCATTTCCTTCAGTCTCTTTCGCCTCTACATAAAATCACTCCTGGTCGTTTGGGCTGGATGACTGCTCTGAACTCCCTGCTGGCTTCCTCTCTCTTGTTAGCTCGTCCTCTATCTGTAGGCCAGCTAGGGAGATGTCACCAAACAGAAATCTAGTCTCAAGCTTCAATGCTTCCTCAGTACCCTAGGACAACTCCTGTACTGGCCCCAGAACTCCATACTCCAGTGAGATGGAGATATTTTGGTCTCTCAAAGGAACCATGTTCTTTCTAACATGTATATACCTGTATGTTTTCATGCTATTGCCTTCGTCTGGAGCTTTTTCCCCTTCCACACTCCCATTGCTTACTCCCATTTAACTCATACTCATACTTAGAGTCTTGACTTGGATGTCACTTCCTCCAGAAAACTTCTGACTTTGGTCAAGTGTCTTTGTTGGGTGCACCAGCCCTCCTCCAGTCACTGGGCTGTACTTGTTTAAGTGCTTTTCCCCCAAAGACAGTGTCTGCTCTGTGACAGTAAAGACTGCATGAGTCTATTTTATCACTATAGCCTTATCTGCCATAGAGTAGATATTTGGTAGTTATTTATTGGATGAATGAATGAATAAGTGAAGTGATAAGCAAAATTAAAGGATGAATAAGAGCTATACATTCTTTAATTTCACCACCACAAAGGGGTGGTGAAAACAGAGAAATTGTTCTGGGCTGAGAGGACAGCTTGAATAAAGATGCAAGTGAGCAACATCACGGTAGATGAAGGAAACTAAGCAGTTTGGGATTTCATTACATGATTATGGAAGTAGTATGGCACTTCCGAGGTAGTTTTGAGATACCACCAAAATCATGGAGGGTTTGTGGGTCAAGTTAAGAGGTTTAGATTTGCTCTTCTAGGCAATGAGGAACTTACAAGTTTTGCCTTTGGATATTTAGTCCAGGCAGCACTATGAAGATTGAATTTGAAGGTAGCAAGAATGGAGACCAGAGACTTCCCTGGTGGTCCCATGGCTAGGGATCTGTGTTTCTAATGCAGGGGCCCCAAGTTCAATCCCTGGTCAGGGGACCAGGTTTCCCACATGATGCTAAGACCTGGTGCAAGCAAATAAATATATATATATATATATAAAGGAGAGCAGAAAAAGTGGTTAGGAGGCTGCACATTGCTTTCTGGTTCTGCTTTAAAATATAATACACGGTTTTTCATCCCAACTACTAATCTTAAATTTTTACAGTAGTCAGAATCCTTCCATGGCCCCCAGGTCCTCAGCTCCCTGGTGTTACAGTACTTCATGATTGTGTAACAATGCATGGCAAAAAAGGATTTTTGTTGGTGAAATTAAGCTTATCAGTTTCCCATAAAATAGGGAAATATGTGGGCTGGACTAACTCAATTGCATGATCTCTTTAAAAACAGACTTTTCCCTGGCTGGTTGCAGAAGTCAGAGTGAATTGAAGCATTTTGAGGGATTCGGTGTGAAGGAAACCCTCTGCTGTTGACTTTGAAGATGCAGGAACTGTCCGAACTGAGCGTGCGCTCTAAATGCTAAGAGAGGTCCTTTGCTGAGAGTCAGCAAGGAAACAGGATCTCAGAACTACAAGAAAATAACTCGGTCAGCGCCCGTGCAAGTATGGATGTGGTTGCTCCTTAGAATCTCTAAATAAGAACTCAACTGGTCCACCCTTGGATTTCAGCCTGTGATACAGAAGAAGTGGACCCCGTTGTGCCGTGAGGGACTTCTGATTTCATGCTTGCTAAGTGGCTTCAGTCCTCTCCAACCCTGTGCAACCCCATGGACTCTTCTGTCCGTGGGGCTCTTCTGTCCATGGGGACTCTCCAGACAAGAATACTGGAGTGGGTTGCCATGCCCTCCTCCAGGGGATCTTCACCACCCAGGGATCAAACCCACATCTTTAGTGTCTCCTGCATTGGCAGGTGGGTTCTTTATCACTATCGCCACCTGGGAAGCCCCTCTGATGGCACAGCTGTGAGCTAATAAAGGGATGTTTTAAACAGTTAAGTTTGTGAAAATTTGTTATGTAACAGTAAATAACCAATACAAATCTCAGCAAGATACTCTGTACTACTGTCAGGTGTTCATGGAAGAGTGTTAGCCATATCTTCTTTTGTTTTAGAAACAATTCTCTTTAGAATGAATTATAATAAATAACAATGGATATCTCATTTAATGCCCACAACCACCTCAAGTGAGTGGCATTATTGATCATCCTTATTTTACAGATGAGCCAACTGAAACTCATAGAAGGTACCAACCTGTCCAAAGTCAATCAACCAGCAGTTGGCCGAGCTGGAACTTGACCTCAGGTTGCCTTTGTCCATCATACAGATAAACTTGTCAAAGTGTAGCGATCCCATTCGTACTCACACGTTCAGATCCTATTTTCTCTGAGAAGTGTTCAAGGGTTTTGATTATAAAGTATAGGACTGGACAATTGGAAAGATGTTCAGGTTCAATTTGTGCTCAGTTTCTCTTTGAGATAGGTTAGGGAATCATCTTGGACTTGATATCAGTTTATTCTCCTCTGTGTTTTGTTATAATTAGACAAGGAGAGGGAAGAAGAAAATGAAAAGGAGTTGGAAGGAAATGGTTAGAACTAGCCAAAAAAAAAAAAAAAAAGGGCTTGATGTGGGTTTAAAGGCGGTTTGGTCACAGATGTGTTCAATTTAGCAATCCCCTGTTTCATGTCCATTCAAGCACGGACAGGTGTCTTTTTCTTCATGTGTTAGAGAATGCTTGAGGCTGTCTGCCTTGTGCCAAGGGGAAAAAAAGCAATTAAACATTTTAATATTTCCTGCCTATAAACTGCTCCCTGTTTTATTACTTCAAATGCACTGGATTTAAAAGGAGGTGTGAAAGCCTCCTGAGCCATTAATAAAAGGCTGCAGCTGCTCAAGGAGAATGATGCTGTGTTTTCAAAGGCATGATTTCTGGTCTGAGCACCTCCATCTGCCAACTGTTGATTTATGATGGTCCCGAAACTGATACAGAAGCATGAGGCAAACACAGTGCTTCTGGAATATATTTGGGCAGGATCCTTATGATGAGTTCTTTTATAAAGGAATAAAGTGAAGAAATGTGAAAGCAGCTGTTCAGAAGGAATGGTACCAAGGAGAGTCAGCACAAAAAGAGTGAATCTTTTCCTGCAGTCAGTGGTGAATTTCATGTGGTTTGGGTTGTGAGATTTCTGTCCTTGAATGCACAGAATAAGCAGCAGGGATTTAGTGATTGATTTGAGTCTGTGAGGGCTTCCAGTAGAGAAACATCCTAAAGTTAAAAGGTGCAAACCAAGATGCGGTTCTATCAATTCTTCCAATCAACCAAAAGGAAACAAAGCACTATTTCCCAAAGGCCTTAAACTTTATTTATTTATTTAAATGCATTTAGTTTTTCTTTTCAGGGATGGTGGGTAACAAAAATCAAAGGATGAGGAATGCTGGAGATTTGGTTCAATCTAACAAGCTTTTGTTGAGGGATAGCGAATGCAAGTTCCTGCCGGGTGCTGGCTGGGGAAGATGCAAAGAAAGCCTCCCCCCTCCCCACCCTTTGTCTTATGTAGGCAACTTGGAGTTCTGTATGGACATATTAACATCTTTCTGACCATGGTGGAAAGATGTTTATTAAGCTTAAGTCATTTTCATGCCACTTTTACAATTTTGGTTGTGAGCCACCTTATTATTTACCTTATATTTACTTAAATAATTCAGCCCAGAGTTTACTTAAATAAATTCAGCCTCATCTTAAACTGGTTTCCCAGGTGACTCGGTAAAAAAATCTGCCTGCAATGTGGGAGACCCAGGTTCGATCCCTAGGTTGGGAAGATCCCTTGGAGAAGGGAATGGCTACCCTCTCCAGTATTCTTGTCTGGAGAATCCCATCGACAGAGGATCCTGGTGGGCTACCATCCATGGGGATGCAAAGAGTTGGACATGACTGAGTGACTACCACTTCTATCTTAAGCAATACATTATCTCTGACATCACAGGTCTGGGGTGCTGGTTAAAACTCTTCAGAAGTATCCTCAAATAAATACAGCTTAACAATATTGTACCTGAAACCACTGGGTCCAGCAGTGTTTAGAAATTTCAAACATTTGTGGGTTTCACAAAGGTGCATGTACTGTATGTTCTCTAACCATCACGGTGGGGGTGTGGGTGACATCCTACAATCAGAAAACACAGCCACAGAAAAGCAGGCGAATATTTTTACACTAGGTAGAAGGTGGAATGAATAAAGGTGCAAATAGCTTCACTTCTGTTCAAGTCAGTTGAAAAACTTCAGTTTTCATAGTTTGTTTTGCATTTCATTACTGCAGATAAGGAATTGTGTGGTGTCAGTAGCATTAAACAAGTTTTGTGTACTGCAGAAACAGAATTGTCAGTAATATTCAAGGCATGAATTATATAACCTTTCTCTGGGCTAAACGTAAAAAAAAATTTTTTTTATTGAAGAATAAATTTAACATACATTGAGGAAGAACTTGACAAATACTGATCTTAAGCCCATAGCCCAGTGATTTTTCACAGGTACACATGTACCTGCATGACCACCACCTAGATTGAACACTGAACAATTTTGGCACCCAGAAGTTTTTTTTTCTGTCCTTTCCTAGTTAATCCTTCTCCCAGATAATCATTGTCTTGAGCTCCATGTGTGAATACGTATAAATGGAATCTTGCAACATACACTTTATTGTCTCCGGCTTCTTTTCCTTAGCAAAACGACTGTGATTCTTATATGTTATTGCTTTATCAATAGTTTGTTCCTTTTATTGTTGCATACTATTCTAGTGTCAACTTTTGTTAATATAACCTCTTAGAATGTTGTATGCCAATGTTTTAATGCTCTCTTGGGATTGAATTGTTCCCTTTCTTTCTCTTCAAAAGACAATCACATACAGAAAACTTTTATTGGGAAATTTGAAAGTAGCTGACACTTGTAAATGCTTTATCAAGATTGCACCCTTTTCAGTTGACCTAGAAGACATAACTCATGTTGAGATGCTACATATCCGTAGTCATTAGAATCATTTCCTGTCTTGTTTAAGCCACTTTGGTGAGTGGACACAAGCTGCTAGCTCCATCAAATAAAAGAGACCAGGGAGATTCCGAAGAAACATTTTGATTTAATTTTTGGATGGTGTCAACCTTCAGAAATGGAAATTAGAGCCTGTATTGTTATACAGCTAGATTAGAAGTCATGGAAGACTCTTTAAAATGAATTTTATACTAAGTTTGAAATAGTGTTTTATGTTCAGGCTGGCTCTTTGTGAGATGGAGTGACAGGGATGAGCTGGGAGCGATCATGGGCAGTTTTTGTTTTTGTTTTTAACTTCCTCTTGAGTTCCTTCACAGCCTGGCTTCATTGAAAACATTTGAGATGGTGTGAATTACTGGAACATGAGAAGTACTTGTTCCCAAAATACAAAAACACATTCCAGAAGCAAACAGAAAAATCAGACTTTTGCCACTTTAGCTGGTTATGGAGAATTGAGAGTTGAATGACCCAGGACAAGTTAGGAACTCATTTGCTTGGGTCCTTCTAAAGCGTTGCCCTGTGATCTTGATTTAAACATGGAGCACTGGGTGTGGAAATACTCATTAATCTTAAAAAAAAAATGTGTCAGGGGGCAAAAAATATTTAGAAAACTTATATATGCATTTCATTCACATTTTCTCTTGAGAGGTAAGACAGCAAAATAATGTCGGTTTAAAATCCAATCTCTGTCATCGCTAACTGTGCAATCTTAGGAACACTAACATCTCTGATTCTCAGTTTTGATCTTGCTTGTTTTTACTTTACAAGCAACATCATCAAAAGTGAACCATCTCAAACAGAACTGAATTTTAAAGTAAGAGCAAAAGATGATTCAAGAGCTTCTCATTTCACAGACAAGAAAACCCAACCCTCAGCAAACTCACGGACATAGCATGTTTCTATAGTGTCTTTATTTGGGGGCTCAGGTTATGATGTGAACCAAAAAATTTCTCTGGATCTTTCTTTGGCTGACAGTTTCCTGGGCAATTTCAATAAAAAGATATGCCGTAGTTGGCAGGAATCATTTTCCCAGAAACTCAGCAAAAGACCAACAGAACTGGCCCTATGATTGTGTTACCTGGTCATTATTCTTTTGGTGGAATACTGGAGAAGTTCATAGAGAGCTAATTGTCTGAGAGGTTGAGTATGTTTTTCCCCAAAGGGACAAAGGGGTAGGGGCAAAGAAACCCAAGAGAATATTCATCACATGTAATTGAAAGCTAATCATCTTTTCATGGATAACTATTCCCCGGAAAAAAACCAGCCAAACCACTTAAAATCATCCATGAAGCTCACTGGCCAGTTAGGATAATAATGCTAAAAATGTTGCTATCCTGAATTTATTTGATTACACCTTGTTTTATAGACTGCCTGTGGTTAGTTCAGGCTCAAATGCAGGGCCAGGGTTTATTTTTTCCCAAAAAATTCTTTTCCTTTGCTCTCTTGCTCAAATCTAAGGGTATTTAGCACAAGAGGAATGTACCAAGGCTTCGAGAAAGAACATTGTTGAGTCGGAAAGAAAATGAGCTTGTCCTTGGTCTTTGTTGAGAATTGCTTGATTTTATCAGCTCGGTCTGGGAGAGGCAGGTAGTAAAACACCAATTTGATTTTAAGAATACTGCTTGGAGACAAGGGAGAAAGGCTCCTCTATAAAATATTTTCTATTTGTCCTGACACCTAAGACAAAATCTTTTTCTTTGTTTCTGCAAAGGTGATTAAAAATACAAGTTTTCAGGAAAAATTCTGAAAATTTTCAGATCTAGCAAATTGTTTTCTGATTTGGACAATGGTGACTCCTTGCTCTCAAAATATTTGATAACTCAAATTTATTTCTGATTCTTACTTCAAATCACTTGAAGATAAATTCTATAAATATCTGTTGAAAAATTGAAAGATTCAGGCACTGTTCTTGGTGCTTCTTGTATAAAAATGAATGTGATCAAGTCACATGCAAGTCTTCTATTGAGGAGACTTTTCCAGATTTTGCTTCCTTAAGTCATTTAGCATCTTAGTCAAAAAAACTATGTTCAAAAACAGGGATCAAGATAAAGGGATCACCTCTTTGTCTAATTTTTAAACTCCATGGATGATGTCTCTTTTGAGATGTTAAAATGACAGATATTTTGTTTATTACAGGTGTATTTTCTTTTCCTTTAAAAGACATGGAACACGATTGTTTTTGCTGGTGAAGAATGAGTGGGGTTCTGGGTTTTTTATGATCAAGTTAAGTAACTCGAAGCCTTAGTGCTAACAATGAAAGTGAGATTCCCTTTCACGGAAGGGCTGGCCCTTGCAGAGTTCTAGTCTGGCTGATCCAACAGGTTTTTATTTCTTAATGCTTTGAGCGCTGTGAGTCAGAGGGGGAGGAAGTGGAGAGGCGGGGACATAAGCTCACTATAGAGAGGCTGGTATTAGAGGAGAAGGGAGGGATGTTTTTTGGACCCAAACCAGAGAAAGGAGTGGCTGTTACGGAAGCATGGAAACCTGAGCACTGTTGGGAGTGGCTGAGCTGTGTGTGAAGCCGGCTTTGGGGCCTCAAGGCTCATCTTCCTTCCATGGGGAGGAAGATCATTGGCTACCAGCTTGAAAAGTGAGCTGGTTTTGGAATTTTTGTGCTCTTTGCCTTTCTCTGCCTGGAAACTTGACTTGGGAGGAGGGAGTCTCCCCTCTTGACTCACCTATACCACACTTCCTTTCATCTGAATGCTCTCCCAAGTGAGATCACACTGGTGACCTCATCTGGATTCAGGAGCCAGAAGAGCAGGGCAGAGCTTTAGCATGTGAGGATCTGCCCATGGGTGCTCACAACGCTGAGCACAGGATGCCATGATGTCATTGCAATGATGCCACACAAGTGTATGGACGCTTTCCCCGGCCCCCTCTTGGCCCTCAATTTCAATTAGTTGATGGGTCAGATTCTTCCAGAAGTAAACTTTTTTTAAAAAACCAGATTTTCCAGTCACATGATAAATGGACAAGATTATTCCACCCTTATTAATGGGGGAATTATGAGAGGGTGCATATGAAGTAAGACCTTTGCAAACAAGTAACAGAAATGCTTCCCAGGTGGCCCTAATGGTAAAGAACCTGCTGGCAATGCAGGAGATGTAAGAGACACAGTTTCCATCCCTATATTGGGAAGATCCCCTGGAGAAGGGAATGGCAACCCACTCCAGTATTCTTGCCTGGAGAATCCCAAGGACAGAGGAGCCTGGCAGGCTACAGTCCATGGGGTTGCAAAGAGTCAGATATGACTGAAGCAACTTAGAACACAAACAACAGAAATGTAACCTGAACTAACTTAGGCAAAAGGGAAGGGCAAGGATATAACTGGGTTCCCAGGATCACTGGAAACAAGTACTCAGGTTTCTTCAAGTCTCTCTTCTAGCTTTCATTTGTACTTCTTCTCACATGTTTTCCTACAGGCCTCCTTTACGAGGTCATCATGCTCTCAGTCTCAGCCCCTAAGCCTTGATACCAGAGAGAGATTGTCCCTTTTGGTTAATTCCCAATTTGTAGAAGTTTGGAAAAGGTCCAGGTCAGGTCATACATAGTCTCTGACCAGTGGATGCGGTGCTGTAACTGGCAGTTGTCATCTGGACCATGTAGGGGATTGGGGGAGGAATATTTCCTGAAAGAAACTGGAGACAGGAATGAGGGTGGCACTAACCAAAAAAGAAAAGGTGCTGGGAAGATAAAAGAATATATTCTCATTGCTGTTGCTGTTCAGTCGCTAAGTCGTGTCTGACTCTTTGTGACCCCATGAACTGTAGCATGCCAGGCTTCTTATCCTTCACTACCTCCCAGAGTTTGCTCAAACTCGTGTCCATTGAGTCAGTGATGCCATCCAACCATCTCATCCTCTGTCGCCCCCTTCTCTTCCTGCTCTCAATCTTTCCCAGGATCAGGGTCTTTTCCATTGAACTGGCTCTTTGCACCAGGTGGCCAAAGTATTGGAGCTTCAGCTTTAGCATCAGTCCTTCCAGTGATCCTCATTATAGAACATAAAATGGAATATAAGATATAAAAAAGAGAAATTTTAGTTGAGGCTGGATCTGTAAAACTTGTCAACTTACATAATTAAAATTGATTAACTTATAGTTGATGGTACACATTTATAACTAGGTCCTTGGTTAAAATTTTAGCCTTTATTGTGGGAGGGAATACATTTCATGATGAGTTGAAAAACAAAAGAGAAAGACTTATTCCCCTTACATTCAGGCCCCACACCAGAGTTTCAAAGTGGAAATAATGTGACTAGTTTCTTTGGAAAGTGCAGATTACTTATAACTTAGTGCCAGCTTTGGGTTAAATACAGAGGTATTTAGTGTCCAGAAAAAGAGAATTTCTTAGTTTCGTGGTTCTGGATTCTCTGAAGTTGACTTTACTCCTGGAAGTGTCAATCACTCAGGGTTTTTATAAAACTTTACCCAATTTAATTATTTTGTGGGCTGCCTAAAACTATACCTGTGTTCTGGGTAACACAGAATTTCATTTCATTGCTTTCTTTAAATGTTTATAGCTTGTATCTATAGAATCTTCATATGTTTTAGTGGATTTTTTAAGATGGAGGTTTGGTTGATTTACAAGATAATATTAGTTTCAAGTATTCAAGCATAGTAATTTAGTATTTTTGCAGGTTATATGCCATTAAATCTATTTACAAGATAATGGTACAATAACCTGTGCCATACAATATATTCTTACTGGTTATCTCTTTTACACTGGATATATTTTGTCTAAAGTGTTAGTCAGTCATGTCCGACTCTGTGCAACCCCATGGACTGTAGCCCACCAGGCTGCTCTGTTCATGGGATTCTCCAGGCAAGTACACTGGAGTGGGCTACCATTTCCTTCTCTGTTTTGTCTAAAAATATTCCCTAATTAGTTCCACTAAGCAAAAATGGTGTTGTCCAATCCAGGTTTTGAAGTGGGAGTAGAGGCTAGGTGAAAGGACAGAGGGAGATCATTTGAAGCACTAAACTGATTATTGAAAATGTCCGTGTCTGAGAATGAGAGCAATCTTGATGCTGTTTGGAAGAGATTTCTGGCCTTTGATTAAAAAACTGGAATGCAGAGCATGTCGATATTCAAAATGTACCAGTAATGCAGCAACCCCAGGGAACACTGGGTCCAGGCAATGAGTGTTCAGGCTGCTCGTAATAGGGAGCCTGTATGCCCCTGAACCTTCCCTCAGGTCTCCATGGTCCTGCCAATGGCTCCACATGAGATGTACCACTGAGAAACATGCGATCTTCTATTGTGTGGCTTATCTTTGTTTGTTCTTTAAATCTTCTCTTCATTAAACCTTTCTTATATCTTCTAGGTCTGTGCCTCCATTTGCTTCTGAGATTTTGGGTCATCTTTACTATCATTATTCTGAATTCTTTTTCGGGTAGATATCGCTTATATGTGGAATCTAAAAAAAAAAAAATGGTACAGATGAACTTATTTACAAAACAGAAGTAGAGTCACAGATGTACAAAGCAAACTTATGGTTCCTGGGTGGTGGGGGGAGAGGGAGAGGGATAAATTGGGAGGTTGAGATATGCACACTACTACATATAAAATAGATAATTAATAAGGACCTACTGTATAGCACAAGCAACTGCACTCAATACTCTGTAATGACCTATATAGGAAAAGACTCTAAAAGAGAGTGGATAAATGTGCATGTATAATGGAGTCACTTTGCTGTACAGTAGAAACTAATGCAATATAAGTAAGTCAACTATACTCCAATAAAACTTTTTAAAAAGCACTTCAACAGAAAAGGGCAAATTTATCCTAATCCTGTGTCATAACCTAAGGGAAAATGAGTCTAATTCTCTGAGCCTTTTTGCCTTTGCATGTATGCATGCATGCTAAGTCGCTTCAGTCATGTCCGACTCTGTGCCCCATAGACGGCAGCCCACCAGGCTCCCCCATCCCTGGGATTCTCCAGGCAAGCGCCTTTAGTACACAGTAAATAGTTGACAACCTGAGAGGTATCACTTAGAGTTATAGGACCTGAGGACTTAAAGGGCAATATGCTCAGTCGCTTCAGTCATGTCTGATTCTTTGTGACCTCATGGCCTGTACCTGCCAGGCTCCTCTTTTCAAGGGATCCCAGACAAGAATACTGGAGTGGGTTGCAATTCCCTCCTCCAGGGGATCTTACCAACCCAGGGATCAAACCCACATCTCTTTTGTCTCTTGCACTGCAAGTGGATTCTTTACCACTGAGTCACCAGAGAAGCCCAATTAAAGGGAAATATCTATAAAGTTGTGCATATCTTAGACGTGCTTTATCTCTTTACTAGGAGCTTGTTTAATTGCCATTCAACAGTTTACTTTGAATGCAGCTATCAGTTGAGTTTTTATGCTTCAAGCACCTTCAATGATAACCGAAGGTTTTTTTATACAATGTGTGTATGTGTTTGTGTGTGCATGCTCAGTCATGTCCAACTCTTTGTGACCCTCATGGATAATTGCTATTACACAAATTTATGCAAAATAAGTTGAATTTCTTAGCACATCATACAAGGTTTTCCAAAGCTGACCCAGCCTACTCTCCCAGTTTCATCTGCCATCATTCTATTCCACCTACAAAATGTTCTGGTTACCTACTCTGGGTTACCTACAATTACACTTCAAAGTTTCACATTACATTCCTGCTCTTCTTCTTAGGTTCTGAACTCAGGTATATCCATCTAAGCCCAGTTTAAATGCCATTTTTCTCTGTGAAATCTCCCTGACAGCTCCCAATATGACCCTGGCTAAATTCTGTACAAACCTTGGAAAATCACATTTTACGTTGCTGATTATAATGTGATGGAATTGATTTTCAGTCTAAAGATTTTGACTCCCAAACCCATTATGTGAAAAGCATATTTATTCCTTCCTTCCTCTCTCTCCTTAGCTCCTTCTCCCTCTTTCCCCCTCCTACCCTGCCTTCCTTTTCAAAGTTAACTAAACCACACAATCCTGTCTTTTATGTCCGATGTCTACCCAACATCTCTGTTATTGTTCAGTCATTAAGTTGTGTCTGAATCTTTGCTACTCCATGGACTGCAGTACACCAGGCTTCCCTGCCTTTCACTATCTCCTGGAGCTTTCTCAAACTCATGTCCATTGAGTCAGTGATGCTATTTAACCATCTCATCCCCTGTCATCCCCCGCTTCTTTTGCCTTCAATCTTTCCCATCATCAGGGTTCTTTCCAATGAGCTGGCTCTTCTCATCAGATGGCCAAAGGATTGGAGTTTCAGCTTCAGCAACAGTCCTTCCAATGAATATTCAGGGTTGATTTCCTTTAGGATTGACTGGTTTGATCTCCTTGCTGTCCACGGGACTCTCGAAGAGTCTTCTCCAATACCACAGTTCAAAAGCATCAGTTCTTTTGTGCTCAACCTTCTCTATGGTCCAACTCTCACATCCTTACATGACTACTGGAAAAACCATAGCTTTGACTATATGGACTTTTGTTGACAAAGTGATGTCTCTGCTTTTTAATACACTGTCTAGGTTTGTCATAGCTTCTGTTCCAAGGAGCAAGCGTCTTTTAATTTCATGGCTGTAGTCACCATCTGCAGTGCTTTTGAAGCCCAAGAAATAAAATCAGTCATTATTCCCCCTTTCCCCCATCTATTTGCCATGAAATGATGGGACTGGATGGCATGATGGTAGTTTTTTTTTTTTTTTAAACAACTTATTATTTATTTCTGATTGTACTGGGTCTTCACTGTTGCCTGTCAGCTTCCTGTAGTTTCAGTAAACAGGCTTTTCAGTGCAGTGGTTTCTCTTGTTGTGGAGTCCAGACTCTAGGGTTCTCAGGATTCAGTAGTTGTAGCATGAGGGCTCAGTGGTTGTGGCACATGGGCTTAGTTGCTCCTTAGCACATGGAATCTTCCCTGATCGAGAATCGAACCTGTATCCCCTGCATTGGCAGGTGGGTTCTTATCAACTGTGCCACCAGGGGAGTCTGATCTAAGCTTTTTGAACGTTGAGATTTCAGTCAGTGTGTTCCTCTCCTCTTTTACTCTCATCAAGAGGCTCTTTAGTTCCTCTTCGCTTTCTGCAATTAGAGAGGCATCATCTGCATATCTGAGGTTGTTGATATTTCTCCCAACATCTCTACTTGGATGTTAAAAAGAAAACTGAAATATGGTATGTTAAGAAAAAGAAGATCTGGATTTCCTCAGCTCTTCCTCTCTGCTCTACCCAGGATAGTCTTTTCCAGAACAGTTGATGGTAATTTTATCCTTGTAATTGTTCCAATGGAAAAATCTGGAGTCATTCTTAACTACTCTCCTTGCCTCTCACCCTACATCCAGTCTATCAGGAAGTCATGTTGGCTTGATCTTCAAAATGTATCTGGAGTCTGACCACTTCTCATCATCTTTGCTGCTGCTACCATGTTTTCTTGACTAGATTACAATAGCCTCTAAGCCATCTTCTTTATTTATTCTACAGCATTATACAGCTTCTAACATACTCCCTAACTGACTTTATTATATTACTTGTTTATTGCTATCTTCTCAATCTAGAATGCAAGCTCCTGAGGGCAGATATGTCTGTTCGTCCCCGCTGTATCTTTGGCATATGGTGCATAATACATATTTGTAAGTAAATTAATGATTTTTACTCACTGGAATGAACATGTCTCTTGTGGATCTTGCTTTCCCACTACAGATCTTGGGGAAGTTTTGCAGCAACTCTACGATGGTGCATCGGACAATAGTCCTCTTTTGTTCTCTATCTTCCTTTAGAGTGTCCCTGCTAGTATGGCTTCTTCATGATTCTGTGGATTTTGTTTCAATTTTCTTCCTTTTTTAAAAAAATTATTTTTAATTGGAGGATAATTGCTTTACAATGTTGTACTGATTTCTGCCTCATAACAGTGTGAATCAGCCATGAGTATATATACGTCCCCTCCTTCTTGGGCCTCCCTCCTCCTTCCTATCCCACCTCTCAGGGTCATCACAGCACCGAGCCAAGTTCCCTGGGCTAAATAGCTGCTTCCTGCGGCTGGCTATTTTAGATACGGCAGCATATATGTATATGTCAGTGCTGCACCCTCAGTTCTCATGTGCAGGAGTCCCGGATGTGGTTAGAGCCCCTTGCTGATGGCCCAGCTCCCTTCATGTTGCCTACAACCGCAATCTACTGTCTTGCCAGGGAACCACATTGAGAGGTCCACTGGTCCCTACTGCCTCTGACTTATTGATACTTGCCTCTTCCCATTGTAAAGCAATCACAGTTCTCCTTCTATCTCTGTCCTTAAGGATACTAAAGTGTTCACTTGAGTGAGTTTGGGCTTTCCCCTACACCAAGAAACAGCTCTGTCTTCAAGGAACTTCTGTTTTCTCTGAAGAAAACTTTGGAAATGAGTCACAAGGCCCTAAGTACTTCTTTGAAACAGGGCAGGAAGGGAACTTTTGATCTCATTCTTCACACACGGTACTAGAGTTCTAATCTGACTGCTCTTTGCCAATCGCCAGATATTAGTATCACAACAATCCTTGTGTGCCTGGAGTAAATCCCACTTTTTCATGCTGGATTATTATTTTAATATATATGTATGTGAATTTCATTTAGGAGTTCTTCCTTCAAGCTTATTCTGATAATTGTCAGTAACTCTATCAGTACTGGTGGTTGTGTGTGTGTGTGTGGTTTGTGTGGTTTCGTGTCAGATTCTGTCAGCTTTGTAAAGGATCAATAAATGAGGAGGATTTGTCTTTTATGCATCCTGGAATTGTTTATATACTCTGGCAAATATCTATTTCTTAAAAGAATGCACCATGCAGTAGGTTAACTCTGGAGAATTATTTTTAATGACTAGTTTTTAGAATAAAATTTTCTTTTTATTTCTGGTGTGTTAAGTCTATTTAGACTTGTTTGTAAGTTTCACACTGCCATTTGATTGAAATCATGATTTCACTGATATTTTAAAAGTTAAACATTGAGTGAAACATAGAATTATTTCTAGAGAACGATCTCTTTTGAAGTCTTCTAGGTGATGTTCCTTTTTCCTATTTCGGCACTAATTTATAGCCTTTTTTCTTTATTCATCCTGAAATAGAGAGAAATCTCTCTTTCAACTCAGCGTTTGTGATCATTCAGGGTTTGTAGATTGTCTCTCCTCACTGACACTTCTGGGGCTAGATAAATTCTCTCCTAGGATCAAAATCAGAGAAAGTTTGGGTATTGCTGGGCAGGTCTTCTTGTCCATTTTTTTGGATCAGCCAGACATTCATCAAAGGCATCTCTGTGTACAGAAAAGGGATCTGGTTTTAATTTCTACTTTCTGCCCCTCCTGTTTGAACAAGCTTTCCTCGGTGGTTTCTGCAAAATACTCGTTAGAATAGCAAGAGTAATGTTAGTAAATTTTTATCCAGGCAAAATAATTTAGCCAACGATGGATACAAATTTAAACATGATTATTTCCTGCAGGTATCTTGAAACTGCTAGATGTACTGTGAATATCCAGGGAGGGGCTATGCATTCTTGCCTCAAATTCTTTATTCACAAAAGCTTCTTCAAGCAAAACCATTTCATGGAGCTACTCTTCTGTGAACCTTCTTTGGAGAATTTCTTGTGATAGAATAGAGTACTTGGAAATCTACAATGCCAAGAACAATGGCTAGAATATTTTCTGTACCTTTTAACTTTTAGGGTCTTCACCTATTTTTCTCTTGGAATTAGACTCCAAATGGGTTTCAGATGATGCTGAGTGAAGAACTGCTGGATTCTGTCTGCCTCTAAATGCCATATAGCAGCAGGATTATAGCCTCTATTTCTCGAAGTCAGAGTGAAGAGGTTGGAAAAGGAACAAAGAGGACTTCTAAGGACTCCTATTATATCCTCTTTATATTTTTAGGTGGCTGAGATGTTCTCTTGCAACAGATGAAATATGAGTAGGCTTTTTAATTTCTTAGAATTCAGCTCCATAGTTAGACCTGATAGAAATCCCCAGTAGATTCTTAGGATAGGCTCCCAGATTTAGTTTTTGGAAATACAATAACTTTTGTCTTTGGTCATTTTCTGTATCATCTTAGGTATTTTAGCAGAGAGTTAGGATAGGCTGAAAAAGCCATGTTAAGTGTATTTCCTCCATAGTATTCCTTCAGATCTTGGGACTCAGTAGTTATTATGCTTTGTATTTGAATTCAGGAGCCTGAAGGCTCAGAGCAGGGTAAACAGTTGATAAAGAGGCAAACTTCCTGTTCTATCTGACATTATCTCTGAAGTTTTCACACATCCTGGTAAAGATACATTCTCAACTGGACTTGTGTAGTTTTTTCCTTTTTTATTTTGTCCTCATTAATACATTTCTTTCTAGATAACATCCTTTAAAAGGGATTCAAACAGGCGGGTCTGCTTCCCTGCTTATTTGGGGGTTCTAGTCAGTACATTTTAAAAGCCGATCTCCTGTTGAATTACCTTTTGCTTTCAGCACCTGTTAGACTAAATTCTGTAAGCTGATCTTTGCCAGCAAATGACCAACCAGTCACCACTATTCATCTTCAACCACTTTCCTTGGTCCTTGCAGTGAACCTAAAAAACAAAGAGAAAACCTCCGAGAGTTTCAGACCAATGCTGCCAGAAGTGTGGCCTTCATACTGACATTAGACATTCATTATTTGTCTGCAATAAAGTGAGTATGGAAACTGAGAGCAAGCATTCAGAAGTGCCATTTGACATTGTTCTGATTCCCAGTGTGTGATCAGTGGGCACTGAACATAGATGGGTTTGGTTGGATATTGTTGGCCTCTAGCGGTGGGTGGGATGTTCCATGACCTGTGCCCTGTGTGTGTGTGTTAGTCCCTTAGTCGTGTCCTACTCTTTGTGACCCTATGGACTGGAGCCTGCCAGGCTCCTCTATCCATGGATTTTCCAGGCAAGAATACTGGAGTGGGTTGCCATTTCCTTCTCCAGGGAGTCTTTCTGACCCAAGGCTCGAACCCAGGTCTCCCACATTGCAGGCAAATTCTTTACTGTCTGAGCCACCAGAGACGCCTGACCTGTGTGTGCTAGTCATGTCCTAATCTTTTGACTAAGTTTTGATTAAGAAGCCCGGGTTTCTTTCTCTACCTGCTAATTTCTGCTGGAGGCTTTGTAATCTCTGGATTCTTCTCTGCTCACTTTCAACTGTACAGACATTCTCAGTCTCCTTTGCCCCTTCCATGATAATGGCCTAAGATCCAAATCCAAAAAGCTGGGAGTCTGCAAAGGACCCATTAAGAGGGTGAAACAGAGTTTTCTTCCCCCAGTTGCTCCACTGAAAGTGGCAGAATGTTATATGTTTTCTCTAACTCACTTCTGGTTCAGGTTGTGTAACGGCGACTTGAGCATGAATTAAAGCTTTTCACTCAATGTTACAGAAATGCTAAATATATCCCTGGGTTGCATTTCAATCAGGAGGCCAGGCTGTCTAGCTGTGGCCCAACATGATGTGGCATAAGCCAGGTTCCAGAGATGTGATAAGTTATTTAGCACCATCTGCTAAAATTTCACACTTTTGGAACTATAAAAATGGATTTTTTTCCCCCTGAAATTAATTATCTATTTTTTGATTCCCTAGTAGAACATCTGTTATGTGATATCCTGTCTGTGCTGTGCCCCAACCAGTAAGCAGATGAATTCACCTTAAGGAGAAGACTTGTATTGTGTGTGTGTGTACTTGCCACGTGTGTTAGAGCAATCAGTAACAAAGAATACTGACTACAGTCACAGACTCTGGTTAAATTGAAGTGCTGAATTGGCAGAGGACGGCTGTAATATTCTTAAGAGATTCTGGTATTAAATAGAATTCTGTTCCCAATCTTTTAAGATAATATAAGATGAACAGTCTTTTCTTCCTGTTCACATGTGGAAATCCTTTTAATTTTGACTAAAACTATTATTTTTAATGTCCAAGATTGATTCCTTTCTTCTCCTATCTGAGACCACTGGTTCTTAGTAGTTCATTTATTTATTCATTTAAGAAACATTTAGGGACTTACATAGTAGTCCAGTGGTTAAGAATCTGCCTTCCAACCCAGGAGACCTGGGTTCAATCCTTGGTCAGGGAACCAAGATCTCACACGATGCAGGACCACTAAGCCCGTGCACCACCACTAATAAGGCCCAGGTGCACTAGAGCCCATGCTCCACAATCAGAGTGGAGTCCATGTGCTGGGCCAAAGATCCTGTGTGCCAAAACTATGACCCAAAAGTAAAAAAGTATTTTTTAAAATTGTAAAAAAAGAAACATTTACAGGACACCCATTGTGTATCGGGGCTTCCCCGAGAGCTCACTTGGTAAAGAATCTGCCTGCAATGGAGGAGACCCTGGGTTGATCCCTGGGTTGGGAAGATCCACTGGAGAAGGGATAGGCTACCCACTCTAGTATTCTTGGGCTTCCCTGGTGTCTCAACTGATAAAGGATCAGCCTGCAATGCGGGAGACCTGGGTTCGATCCCTGGGTTAGGAAGATCCCCTGGAAAAGGGAAAGGCTACCCACTCCAGTATTCTGGCCTGGAGAAGTCCATGGTCTGTATAGTCCATGGGGTCACAAAGACTTGGACATGACTGAGTGACTTTCACTTTTACTTTCATTGTGTGTTAAGTATCATGCTAGATCTAGGCCCTCATCTTTATAGGGGAGACCCACAATAAATCAGCAAAGATAGCAGATGACGTGTTATAGTGAATGCTTTGATAAGCCCATGAACAGGATACATGGGAGCACAGTGAGTAGGACATTTCCATCAAGAAAGAAAGGGAAATTAGGAACACACTTTCCAGTGTAGGTGATATTTGAAGTCGGGGGAGTATGAAATAGCTATACCAAGGTGTGTACTCGTACATGCGTGTGTATGTGCTTTGTGTGTTGGGAACATTCTCCTGGAGAAGTGACCACACAGCAGAAGGAAGGGGACATGAGTAAGGGCCACACACTGAAGCAATCGTGTGTGATGTGATGTGTCCTCCCTAGACTGTAAACGTAACACAGAGGAACTCTTTTATTAGGCCCGACTGTGGCACATAATAGGAACTCAATAAATATTTGTGCAACAGATGACCAGCCTCAAGGATTAAGTTAATAAGTTTTAACTTTTCTTCTCAAAATATGATGGCAAGATATAAGCAGTTGTAGCTGGCCTTTCTTAACGCTTTTATGATTTTTTTATATGCTGTCCCTAGAGGGAAAGACTCTGCCATCAAACAGCTGTTTCCATCCATTTTCTGTCATTGCCTTTAGAGGCACTTGTCTTTACCTTGCCAGTAATTATCGATTGATTTGACAACTCTCTGGTCATGCTGGTGGCGCATAGCATTTGTGTCAAACACAGTCAGGGCTCTACAACACTCATGTGCTTTTTCCAGATAATCCATTGTGACAGTCTCCTAATTAGAGGTGCTGAAAATTTTCTGAGACAAAGCAAACACTAGAATTTAAAGCAAATAATATAGATATCTTTTTATGTCAAAGGGTTTTAACACAAATGTTAAAACTGATGATCAGTATCAAGTTAAACTGTTAAGTCATAGCACTAAAACCTGTTGAATATTTAACTTGAGGAAAGTTCTTCTGTTTCATAATTAAGCCAAGAACTAGGAGATTTGTGTGTCTTGTGAACAGAACTTGAACTTGTAAAGATTCACTGAAAATTGATAAATTAGCTTAGCAGCTGACCATAAACTAATGACACACTTGATTTTGGACCTTAAAATAGCCAAACTAATAAAACATCATTTTTACTGAATTGATGTGAGTTTCAAAACAATCTAATAATTTGAAAATGTTCATTAGACCCTGGTGGCTCAGATGGTAAAGAATCTGCCTGCCAGTGCAGGGGACATGGGTTCGATACCTGGTCCAGGAAGATCCCACATGCTGTGGGGCAACAAAGCTCGGGATCACAGCTACTGAGCCCACGCTGTAGACTTCATGCTCTGCAGCAAGTGTGTAGCCACCAAAATGAGAAGCCCGAGCACTGCAGCTATAGAATAGCCCATGTGCAGCCAAAAATAATAAATAAATGAATAAAATTTAAAGAAAGAAAGAAGAGAAGAAAGAGAGGAAGAAAAAAACCAACTCCAGGTACCAAAAGTTAGTGTCAAGTATTTTCACCATCAAATTAGAGTATAACTCATTTAAAAGAGAACTGCAGAGAAACTTTTTTAAGTTTGTAAATTAGTCGGGAAAGTTTTCTTTTTCTTTTTCAACTGGCAGAGCTTCTAATATATGCAGTAGTTTCAGCTTTTGATATCATTATTATGAAATTCAGAAATAAGCTTTATTTTACTTCTGTTCGACCTTGAAATGTAACTTGGATTCTTGCCATTATCATATAGAACATACATAAAGCAGTTTGTAAGTCTGTTTTCTTCCAAATCTGGCCAATTTTCTTGTTTTTTTAAAGCAACTGGGTAACCAGTGGAATTTTAGAATTTCCCCAATTAATATTTAAGTAGATATGATAATTTGGAATTATGGCTTCCTACCTTTAGAGGCAATAGAGCAAGAACACTGAATTGGGTGTCCGGAGACCAGCATCTCAGTTTGAACTCTGCTTCTTAATAACTCTGTGGCCTTGAGGAAATCCTGTCTGCTCACTGAGCCTCAATTTCTTAACCCGTAAAAGAATAATCATGTCTCAATACCTCACAAGAATGTTGTGAAGATAAAATAATGTACGAGAAAGCACTTTGTAAATTGAAAGGTAGTATAGAATTGTAAGTGGATATTATGATTTATTTTATGACCCAGTAGAAATCAAAGCCCTGGTTTCATTGCCAGGAGGATTTTCCTCACAGATCTAATTCCTACAGCTAGGCTTTGCTGAGTTAATGAGTACTTTCCAAATAAAGATCCATTTTACTGCTTTGATTTTGTGAACTTCCCTTTACTCTGATTCAAAGTCACATGGGAAGGTGCTCTTGTAAAGCCATTGTTTAATTTAGACTTTTCATAGTGCATGTATGTCCGGCCATTCTCTGGTTTCAGTCTCCAAGGAGCCTCTGAGGGCAGACTGGGCTTCTTTCCCTTGCATATAGCTTGGCAGCAAATGAGATGTTTTCAATAGGGATGAAAAAACTTGCAGTACGTAACCTGTCACCTCAAGGAAGAAGCACATCCTGTTCTAGAGAAGTTGCCTAAGAGACTGAAGACCATACTGTATTTTGACTTATGACTCAGGCAGTAGCCTGGGACGAAGTTTTAAGGAAAGAGTTGTTAGACGATGTTGCTGTAATAATGTGAGAATCTACCATACAAAGTTCTTTATTTTAGTACCTTCGACTTCTAGTCAGGACACAGTTGAGTTCAGTATGCCTGAAACATTTCGTGCTAATACACAGGGAAAGTGTAAAACTGAATTTTTAAAAAATATTTTTTATATGTTTAAAAAAATTGTCTTTAATCGTAGTACTATTGCTTTACAATGTTGTGTTAGTTTCTGCTATACAACATTAATCAGGCATCAGTTCAGTCAATCAGTCGTGTCCGACTCTTTGCGACCCCATGAATCACAGCACGCCAGGCCTCCCTGTCCATCACCAACTCCGGGAGTTCACTCAAACTCATGTCCATCGAGTCGGTGATGCCATCCAGCCATCTCATTCTCTGTCGTCCCCGTCTCCTCCCGCCCCCAATCCCTCCCAGCATCAGAGTCTTTTCCAGTGAGTCAACTCGACGCATGAGGTGGCCAAAGTATTGCAGTTTCAGCTTTAGGATCAGTCCTTCCAATGAACACCCAGGATTGATCTCCTTTAGAATGGACTGGTTGGATCTCCTTGCAGTCCAAGGGACTCTCAAGAGTCTTTTCCAACACCACAGTTCAAAAGCATCAATTCTTCGGCGATCAGCTTTCTTCACAGTCCAACTCTCATATCCATACGTGACCACGGGAAAAACCATAGACTTGACTAGACGGGGCTTGGTTGGCAAAGTAATGTCTCTGCTTTTTAATATACTATCTAGGTTGGTCATAACTTTCCTGCCAAGGAGTAAGCGTCTTTTAATTTCCTGGCTGCAATCAGCATCTGCAGTGATTTTGGAGCCCAAAAAAATAAAGTCTGACACTGTTTCCCCATCTATTTCCCATGAAGTGATGGGGCCAGATGCCATGATCTTTGTTTTCTGAATGTTGAGCTTCAAGCCAACCTTTTCACTCTCCTCTTTCACTTTCATCAAGAGGCTTTTGAGTTCCTCTTCACTTTCTGCCATAAGGGTGGTGTCATCTACATATCTGAGGTTATTGATATTTCTCCCAACAATCTTGATTCCAGCTTGTGCTTCTTCCAGCCCAGCGTTCCTCATGATGTACTCTGCATATAAGTTCAATAAGCAAGGTGACAATATACAGCCTTGACGTACTCCTTTTCCTATTTGGAACCAGTCTGTTGTTCCATGTCCAGTTCTGACTGTTGCTTCCTGACCTGCATACAGGTTTCTCAAGAGGCAGGTCAGGTGGTCTTGTATTCCCATCTCTTTCAGAATGTTCCACAGTTTATTGTGATCACACAGTCAAAAGCTTTGGCATAGTCAATGAAGCAGAAATAGATGTTTTTCTGGAACTCTCTTGCTTTCTTCATGATCCAGCTGATGTTGGCAATTTGATCTCTGGTTCCTCTGCCTTTTCTAAAACCTGCTTGAACATCTGGAATCAGGCATAAGGATGTATATATCCTTCTTCTTGAACCTCCCTCCCATGCCCCCAATTGATTTTTTTAAAAAGATCCTTATGTGTAAACAGATATGTTTTGTTTTAGTTACTGCACCTCATATGTGTAGGAATTAAGGCAATGAATAGTTGACTTGCTTTTTCTAAATTCACCTATGTGGCTTAGATGGAGACAATAGTTCTAAGTTTTTGTGTTAAACGTTGTCTGTTAATTATGCTCTAATCCTGTTCTTCCTAAGTTTTCAAGCATTCAGGCATTGGCATTGCAGCCTCTGAATGGTACAGACGAACTTCTTAAGAAGCGATGGGGTTTTTAATAACAGTGAGTCCGCTGTCACTGTCTGAAGCACTATAAAATGTGGAAGAGCTGGAAACAGTCTCTTCGTTTCTCCTGACTCTTGCCTCTTGTGTTGTGTTTCTACCAGACGCTGAGAGAATAGGCTTGCTAGCTGAGGGTTTGTTAATCTCCACCCAGGGACCCACAGAGCCAGGTCAACAAGCAGAGTTCTCAAAGTGTCCTGTCTACTATGGTTTTCTTTTCTCTTCCAGCCTCGTCCATTGCCTGGGCTTGAACATAAAGTGTCAGGCCATAGAACAGACAAGCTGTCCACTGTGATAATGCGGTTCTCTGCCACTTCCTGAAACCCACATCTGAGTGGTAGCAAATGCAGGACTGAGACTCTTTTAGTATAACTCATGCTTCTATTTTCTGTCCCTCAAACAGTGATTTCCTTTATGAATTTTAGACAAAAGTGAAAATTGACCACAATTATATATCAAATTTGGGACCTCAAGCCAACAAAGCTAAGCATACTAATATCAAAAGAAACAAGATTTTTGTTTCTTTTTTACCCAGAGTCCCAGTTTTCATTAGCACCACTTTTTTTTTTTAACTAAAAAGAGGCCTGACTGATGAGAAAATTTCTATAGTATGAATGATATTGCCCTATAACCAAATTTTTAATGTGCCCAACTCTTTACGAGATCAACTGCAAGAACTCTGGGATTCCCCAGGTGTTGTCTGACACAAATACACAGTAGATAAACCGGCAATGAATACCTTGTGTGTCACACGGAAATATTCAGAGGCTAATGACCTAATGTCAGACTTGCCGAAGACATGGCTTCTGTTGTGAGTGTCAGGTTGGCTAACTTTTCTCTAAATACTAAATTTTTAAGATTGGGAGAATTCAAGAAATATGTGGGAAATTATAAATCGGTTGGTTTGGCTGGCCTAGGGGTTTACTGCACAGAGAAATTGAGGACAGAGCTGAAAGGATGGGTCAGTTTCTTGTTAATGCCACCTCGTCCCTAAACTGGGTGCTCTAAAAACCTCTAGGTACACTGATTCTACTTATTACAAAACATTTGAAGAAAATGTATGAAAACAGCGTGGCGCTGCAGTGGGGTCATTAGATTATGTTTGGATCCTCCATCTTCCACCTGCTCCCTGAGTGACTTCGGGTGAATCAAACATGTTGGCCTCAGTTTCCTGACCCAGAAAATGGCAAAATAATAATTCACCTCAGAAGTCTGTGGGGATTAAGTAATAGAATATGTGAATATTAAATCCGTAAATCCAGCTCCCACACAGCCTGTCACACAGTGAGCAATAAATTCAAGCATCGTCATCTCGCCAGACCTCGCCTCCTCCCTGGTCTCCCGCTTCTACCTCATTCTCTTCTCAGTGCAGCAGCCAGACTGATCCTGGTGTCACAGAAGTTGGATGGCTTCACTTCTCTGCTCAAAGCTTGCCAATGGCTCCCCATCCCTTTCAAAAGTAAAAGCCTCTTGCTGGGGGGCATTTTTCCTGTACCGTTTTTTCCTTCCCCCTTTGATTCTCTCTGCTGCAGCCTCCCTGGCCTCCCCAGCCTCCCCTTGTTGTGTCTTAAGCATTCCAGAAAGTTCTCCCCACCAGCTGATAACTTATCTGTCTTCCCTGTTTGGTTTTCTACTAGATATGCGTCACCAACTAACCCTCTTTATATTTTCCTTGGCTATAGTGTTGATTCTTAGTCTCCTCCTGCTAGAAGGTAGGCACCAATGGAAGAAAAGAGTTCTTTTTATTTGCTCTGTTCATAGCTGCCTCCCTAATGCCTTAGAGCAGACCCTGGTACATAGACGCTCTCAACAAATATTTGTTCAGTTCGTTTTGAATGACTCAACAAATGGGAGTCATTATCAGTGGATTAATGGGATCCCTTCGTATTAGTGGGACTTCCCAGGTGTATAAGAGGTAAAGAACCTGCCTGCCAATGCAGGAGATGCAGGTTTGATCTCTGGGTGGGGAAGATCCTCTGGAGGAAGAAATGGCAACCAACCCATTCCAGTATTCTTGCTTGGGAAATCCCATGGACAGAGGAGTTTTGCAGAGTACTGGGTTGCAGGTATGGGATTGCAGAGAGCCAGACACAACTGAGCACACATGCACGCTTCGTATAAGTACATGTACATGATTATTCTTCTATTCAGCAAATATTGACTAAGCACTAGTATGAGTCAGCATTACATTTGTTGTTGGCGATGGAGCCAGAAACAAAACAGACATGCCCTGTCCTCCTGGAGCTTACGGTCTTAGGGCTACAAGAATTACACTGAGTAGATATTTCTAATTGTGGAAAAGTCAAATATTTTTTTTTCATAATAACTTAAGTATGAACTTTAATTAAAGTTTACATAATCCCCACACATATATCATAAAATTTTCTAAAAATATTTTATTTAGCATTGTTATTTTCAGAAAGTACTTAAGGTAAAATTATTAATAGAAATTTATATTCTAACTTTTCCTAAACCTGTGAAAGAAAAAAGTTCTAAACATCCCCCAGTTAACTGGATTTCATGTTTTAAATATTTCTCTTGATCCTAATTATAACTTTTAGATATACTGCAATGCATGAAAACTTAGCAAAATGTTACTCAAGCTTCTACTAATTTTAATTTCATGATAGTTTGATGTAAGTCTTTTCACAAAGCAACGTTGTCTTAGAGTTTGGAATTTTGTTCACCTCTCATGATTAGAAAAGATATTTCAGACTTTCCATTTCATCACTCTGAGCTTTAGCTCAGATTTTGAAAGTTATTACCAGATTTAATTTTTAATATTTTTTCATTTTTTGATTATAAGGAAGTAAGCTATTAAGTTTTAATCAGATAAGTCAGTATCATGTAGGTTTTTAGACAATTCCTAATTAATTCATTCTTTAATTTGAATTTAGTTATAATAGTCTCTCAGTTATTTAGTAGTTTCGATTTTAAAAATTGCCATTCTGCCAGTCTGCTGCAGAGTATGATTTCAATAAAACTCTTTCATGGTATTTTTTCTGGGAAGGCAGTGCATCGGGTTGGTTTGGTCACACTGAATTTGCCATGTTAAATGAGGGTAAGACACGCTTAACCCACGCAAAGGAAACCGTCACAGCTCAGAGTAATTAAGTGGGAGTTTTGAAATACTCCCTTTTCTAATCACAAGCGGTTAACAAAATTGTAAACTCAAAGATAATGTTACTTTGTGAAAAGACCTGGGTCAAATTATCATGGGTAATTCTCAAATGGAATTAAAATTAGGTGGAAGGAAGTTTCAGTTGATTGCAATCTGGCCAATCTCAAAGCTATAATGATCAGATGGTTCACATTTACTAGGGTTATATTTTGTCTTTGCATGGGTATAATTGAAATTAAGGCTTACGTTTGGGAAACAGTTCAATAGCATCTTCTGCCCATTTCTTAACAAGTGGGAAGCCAGATGCAAAGGATAATAAATAGGAAAAGAATAAAAGGTTTAATTTGTTGAAAAAACAAATAATAAAAAAACAAAAACCCCAAATAATAGTGGTGAAAATGTGTAAGATAAACTTTGGAGTATAGATAGGAAAACTTTTTTTTTCCCTATAAGTATATTGCAAAGGTGAATGACTAAATCAGAAAAATTTTATTTAATTCCAAGACCTAGTCTGCATTTAAATTTGATTTTATTCTATTCCTGTAGAAATGCAAAACAGGTCATTCTCTCTCAAGGGATATAGAAACTGCCACCACTAAATAAAATTGCCATAAAGAGCAGTAACTTTTACTTAAAAAGCTGTCAGAAAATAAAATTGAAAAGCTCAAGAAAAGGAAAATATTACTCTGCAACATCTTCTTGAAAAGTTCCAGACAGTCTTAAAATGAGGTTCCTACAGTGACTTTAGATGTAATGGGAAAGAAATCAGGAAACTCTTCAAAATCTTTTAGTGACTAGTATTTTAGTTGTCAATAGCCCTCATCATATTTCTACTATATTCAAAAGATACTTACTGAGGACTTAGTATGTGACAGGTACTAAAAACACAGAAATAAATGTACCCTAATCCTGGATTCATGGAGAAGGAAATGGCAACCCACTCCAGTGTTCTTGCCTGGAGAATCCCAGGGACAGTGGAGCCTGGTGGGCTGCCGTCTAGGGGGTTGGACAGAGTCGGACACGACTGAAGTGACTTAGCAGCAGCAATCCTGGATTCAAGTAATTCACAGTTTAGTAACAGAGTCATAAGAATATACAAGGAGGAAGCTAAAATTCATTGAATACCAAACTATCTGTTAACACTTTTGCTAGGGTATTTATTTGCTTTATTACTTTTAATCCTTATGGAAAAATTACTAGACAGACATTATTTGGGGCTTCTCTGATGGCTCAGTGGTTAAGAATACACCTGCCAATGTAAGAGGCATGGGTTTAATTCCAAGGTCAGTAAGATCCCCTGGAGAAGGGAATGGCTCTCCACTCCAGTATTCTTGACTGGAGAATTCCATGGACAGAGGAACCTGGTGGACTACAGTCCATGGGGTCACAAAGAGTGAGACACAACAACAGCAGACATTACAGTGAATAGCCATTTTATCACTTAAGAAGTGGGGTGTCAGCCAGGAAGTGAGCAAGCTGGAATTCAGTGCTGGGTTGGTTTGCCTCCATGGCACTGATTCTTTTCATCCCACAATGTTGAAAAGAGATGTATATATACATATACACAAATAAAGACATTTGTATACACATACATAATTGCACATACATTTATATATACATCTTGTTGTTCAGTCACTCAGTCATGTCCAACTCTATATGACCCCATGGACTACAGCACTCCAGCCGTCCTTCACTACCTCCCAGAGTTTGCGTCCCTGTTTTTCACTATCTCCCAGAGTTTGCTCAAGTTCATGTCCAGAGTCGATGACTCCATCCTACCATCTCATTCTCTGTTACTCCCTTCTTCTCTTGCCCTCAATCTTTTCCAGCATCATAGTCTTTTTCAATGAGTTGGCTCTTTGCCTTAGGTGGCCATATGGTTCAATCTTCAGCTTCAGCATCAATCCTTCCAATGAATATTAAGAGTTGATTTCCTTTAGGATTGACTGGTTTCATCTTGCAATCCAAGGGACTCTCAAGAGTCTTCTCCAGCACCACAGTTTGAAAGCATCAACTCTTTGTAGTTCAGCTTTCTTTATGGTCCAACTCTCACAGCCATCCATACATAACTGCTAGAAAACCCATAACTTTGACTAGATGGACCTTTGTTGGTAAAGTGATGCCTCTGCTTTTAATATGCTGTCAAGCTTTGTTGTTTGGAAACTTGGAAAACTCAGGAATGGCCACAGGACTGGAAAAGGTCAATTTTCATTCCAATCCCTAAGAAGGGCAATGCTAAAGAATGTTCAAACTACTGAACAGTTGCACTCATTTCACATGCTAGAAAGGTCATGTTTGAAATCCTCCAAGCTAGGCTTCACTAGTACATGAACCAAGAACTTCCAGGTGTACAAGATAGATTTAGAAAAGGCAGAGGGACCAGAGATCAAATTGCCAACATCTGTTGGATCATAGAAAAAGCAAGAGAATTCCAGAAAAACACCTACTTCTGCTTCACTGACTAAGCTAAAGCCTTTGACTTTGTGGATTACAACAAACTGTGGAAAATTCTTAAAGAGCTGGGAATACCAGACCACTTTACCTGCCTTCTGAGAAATCTGTATGCAGGTCGAGAAGCAACCGTTAGAACTGGACATGGAACAATGGACTGGTTCCACATTGGGAAAGGAGTATGTCAAGGTTATATATTGTCACCCTGCTTATTTAACTTACATGCAGAGTACATCATGCAAAGTGCCAGGCTGGATGAATCACAAGCTGGAATGAAAATTTCCAGGAGAAATATCAATAACCTCAGATATGCAGATGATACTACCCTTATGGCAGAAAGTGAAGAGGAACTAAAGAGCCTCTTGATGAAGGTGGAAGAGAGTGAAAAAGCTGGCTGAAAACTCAACATTCAAAAAACCAGGATCATGGCATCAGGTCCCATCACTTCATGACAACTAGATGGGGAAACAATGGAAACAGTGACAGACTTTACTTTCTTGGGCTCCAGTCACTGCAGATGTTGACTGCAGCCATAAAATTAAAAGACGCTTGCTCCTTGGAAGAAAAGCTATGACAAACTTAGTGCATTAAAAAGCAGAGACATTACTTTGCCAGCAGAAGTTCATCTAGTCAGAGCTATGGTTTTTCCAGTAGTCATGTATGGACCATGTGAGAGTTGGACCATAAAGAAAGCTGAGCACCTAAGAATTGATGTGTTTGAATTGTGTTGGAGAAGACTCTTGAGAGTCCCTTGGACTGCAAGGAGATCAAACCAGTCAATGCAAAGGAAACCAACCCTGAATATTCATTGGAAGGACTGATGCTGAAGCTGAAGCTCCAACACTTTTGCTACCTGAGGTGAAGAGCGGACTCATTGAAAAGATCCTGATTCTGTCTGGGAAAGACAGAGAGCAGGAGGAGAAGGGGATGACAGAGGATGAGATGGTCAGATAACATCACCGACTCAATGGACATGAGTTTGGGCAAGCTCCAGGAGATGGTGAAGAGCAGGGAAGATGGCATGCTGCAGTCCATGGGTCGCAAAGAATCAGACATGACTGAGCGACTGAACAACAATGAGGTTTGTCATAACTTTTCTTCCAAGGAGCAAGTGTCTTTTAATTTCAAGGCTGCAGTCACCATCTGCAGGGATTTTGGAGTCCCAGAAAATAAAGTAAGTCACTGTTTCCATATCTCTCCCCATCTATTTGCCATGAAGTGATGGGACTGGATGCCATGATCTTAGTTTTTTAAATGTTGAGTTTTAATCCAGTTTTTTCACTCTCCTCTTTCACCTTCATCAAGAGGACCTTTAGTTCCTCTTTGCTTTCTGCTGTTAGGGTACTGTCATCTGCATATCTGAGGTTATCTAATTATAACCTCTAATTATAACCTTGTTCTTAGACAATGAAAGCGTTGCTACAGGAGACTTTTTAAAAGTTCATATACTGGGAAATGTAAATAAATTACCTTTTTGGATATTACCATTCTCTGTGAACTTCAATACTGATAGTCTGTGTTATGGCTTTTGCTGATTTGATTTTGTTTTTCATCTTAAACCCATTTTGATGACAGGGGTGCTAATTAATAGTCAAAATGCTTCTGAGGAATTTCTCCTCAGATATGACCTGGAAGAGAATGTGTCATACTATTGCCAAATAAATATTTTGGAGTTTGTTTTGGCAGTAGAATTTCCATGACATCATTACATACATCAGAACTTTAATAATTAAAAAAAATAGCAAATTCACTTAGTGTCTTTCTACACTTTTGTTTAGCATTCTCTTATCTGCTTACTTGTTGGTCACTATTTTTGTGTCTGTTTTTCACCAACTGCATTTGAAGTATCCTGATGGTAAGGACTCTTGCCTGGAAAATCCCATGGATGGAGGAGCCTGGTAGGCTGCAGTCCATGGGGTTGCTAACACTACTGAGTGACTTCACTTTCACTTTTCACTTTCACACATTGGAGAAGGAAATGACAACGCACTCCAGTGTTCTTGCCTGAATTCCAGGGATGGGGGAGCCTGTTGGGCTTCCATCTATGGGGTCACACAGAGTCAGACACGACTGAAGTGACTTAGCAGCAGCAGCAGATGGTAAGGAGTACATTCTTCATCACTGCTGCTAGTGGGAATGTACTTAGTAAGTGGATGTGGACCTCACAGAGATAGAAATGAAGCTCTTAAAAGTCCCTTTGTTCACCAGCATGTTAAAACTGAGATATATTTTCAAATTCCACTCCTCTCAGAGTGTCCCTGTGTCTCGCAATAAACCTCACATGGATATTTGTTGAGTGGTCATATGCCAATGCATATTTTTAGCTTTGTCTCTGTAATAAAGGGAAGACTGACTTCACCTCCTTCCTGTATTTCATCCTTTGGAGGAGCTTCTCAAAACTTCTCAAACAGCTTCTCAAACAGCTTCTCTCTGTTTCTTGTATCCTCAAATCTTCTTCCTTGCTGTTCCCAACCAATAGGTCACTAAGTTCTGTCTTTCATACCTCTTAAATATCTCATGGGGCATAACCTCTCTTACATGACCTATACCCTCAGTTCATGGCGAAGTCCATCATGAGAATGGAGCCTGAGTCAAGTGGTTCTCTCACTGCCTTGGATGGGGAGTACCCCCAACTGCCTGTCTCTATGATAGGTCCTGGTGCATTGAAAGTGAAAAGTGAAGATGTTAGTTGCTCAGTCTTGTTTGGCTCTTTGTGACCCTATGGACTGTAGCCTGCCTGGCTCCTCTGTCCGTGGAATTCTTCAGGAAAGAATACTGGAGTGGGTAGCCATTCCTTTCTCCAAGGGATCTTCCCAACTCAGGATTGAATCTGGGTCTCCTGCATTGCAGGCATACTCCTTACCTTCTAAGCCACCAGGGAAGCCCATGTAATACAGGAGATCCAACCAGTCCATTCTAAGGGAGATCAATCCTGGGTGTTCATTGGAAGGACTGATGCTAAAGCTGAAACTGCAATACTTTGGTCACCTCATGCAACGAGTTGACTCACTGGAAAAGACTCTGATGCTGGGAAGGGTTGGGGGTGGGAGGAGAAGGGGATGACAGAGAATGAGATGGCTGGATGGCATCACAGACTCTGTGGGCATGAGTTTGAGTGAACTCTGGGAGTTGGTGATGGACAGGGAGGTCTGGCGTGCTGTGATTCATGGGGTCGCAGAGAGTTGGACATGACTGATCGACTGAACTGAACTGAACTGAACTGAATGCTTGCACTTTTATGAAAAGTGAGATAATAGCCTCAAACCATATTGACAAATATTTATTGAACATTTATGCTGTGTGGAGTTCTGGGCAAGATGTTATGGGTACTGTGAGGAGGTCTTAGACACTAGAAATTCTTAAAATGTAAAAGAAGAAGCAAGTTAACAATGAGATCAGTTCAGTTCAGTTCAGTCACTCAGTCGTGCCCGACTCTTTGCGACCCCATGAATCACAGCACTCCAGGCCTCCCTGTCCATCACCAACTCCCGGAGTTCACCCAAACTCATGTGCATCGAGTCGGTGATGCCATCCAGCCATCTCATTCTCTGTTGTCCCCTTCTCCCCCTGCCCCCAATCCCTCCCAGCATCTTTTCCAATAAGATACAGTTACCTAATAACCAGATACACAAAAATCCAAGCAATGCCACCAGGGTAATGTATCATTAATGACTAAATTTGATACATAGGACATGAGCCCTAAGAGTTTAGAGGAGAATGTGGTTTTTCAGTTCAGTTCAGTCGCTCAGTCGTGTCCAACTCTCCACGACCCCGTGAATCACAGCACGCCAGGCCTCCCTGTCCATCACCAACTCCCGGAGTTCACTCAGACTCATGTCCATTGAGTCGGTGATGCCATCCATCCATCTCATTCTCTGTCCTCCCCTTCTCTTCCCTCCCCCAATCCTTCCCAGCATCAGAGTCTTTTCCAGTGAGTCAACTCGTTGCATGAGGTGGCCAAAATATTGGAGTTTCAGCTTTAGCATCGGTCCTTCCAATGAACACTCAGGACTGATCTCCTTTAGAATGGACTGGTTGGATCTCCTTGCAGTCCAAGGGAATCTCAAGAGTCTTCTCCAGCACCACAGTTCAAAATCATCAATTCTTCGGCGATCAGCTTTCTTCACAGTCCAACTCTCACATCCCTACATGACCACTGGAAAAACCATCTACAAAAACTGCGTAGAGGAAGAGAGATTTGGAGCTGGTATTGAGAGAAAGTTTAACTTTGTGTGAGTGAAATATTGGAGGCAGAAAAGAAGAAGCAGAGAAGGAGCAGAGTGGGACAGAGTAAGTAGTCCGATTCTAGAGCTGGGTTTTCCTACAGAGCTGTAGTCCATGGGGTCGCTAAGAGTCAGACACAACTGAACAACTTCACTTTCATTTTTCACTTTCATGCACTGGAGCAGGAAATGGCAACCCACTCCAGTGTTCTTGCCTGGAGAATCCCAGGGATGGCGGAGCCTGTGGGCAGCCGTCTATGGGGTTGCACAGAGTTGGACATGACTGAAGTGACTTAGCAGCAGCAGCAGCAGTGTTCTTTTAAGAATTTGATAAATAATTGGAATTCTTCCCCACAAATGACCATATAAAAATACAACATTTTATGTATGTGTTAAGGGGTTTATGTACAAGCAGCCTACCTACAGATACCAGCAGAGGTTCCAGTGGAGTTCATAAACCCCTCCACTTACGAACCACATTTCCAGAGAAATGAACGGGAAGACAGCTTTGGAGTGTGTAGTTTTTAAAGTCCCTTTGATAACAACCTAAACAGAAGTAAGGGGGAAAAGTGGAAAGACACTCAGTTTTGATTCAGAAAATTTTCTCCCTTTGCTCTTTTTCCCTACAGAACAGGGGCAACGATTAAACTCTCTAGATGGCTGAGAAAATTAGTGGGGATAATGATATAGGAAGTAGACTACACAGCATTCATGCATTTATTTCACAAAGAAGAAAAATTGGCTGAAGGGTTTTGATTAATGAATAGTACAAGCAAAATGGGATTTTAGAAGAGAAACTTGGCAGCATGAACGATGGAAGGAAAAGGAAAAGAAACTTTAACTGTTGAACGCAGAAGCGGGGGAAATACTGACGTACAGGCCTGAGATGATTAGACCATAAATGGCACACACAGTATGGGTGAGAGCAAGACTTTTTTTAATAGGAAGAAGTGTCGCACGAGGAGGAGTTAGCATTTAAAAATATTTCGTCTTTTAAGAGGTCACTTTTCACAGGAACTTACTCCCACTTAGTAATTTGGAAATGTGTGATTGCATTCATCATAAATGTTCACTTAAAATAGTCAAGAAGTAGCTGTGGCTGCAGTGGGTAGACAGCATGATAAATCTGTTGAGGTAACAGAAACCTGTTTTGGAGAGTTTCACAGTAGATTATGTAGAAAGGGGAGTTAGGATGACGTTCCCGAGGGTAACACCATATGTTTGATTTCTATGTAGAGCAACTGGCTTCTTACCGTTCCTCTCCCTTATGGCTCATAGGGAAGGTGAGTCCCCATTGGACGCACAGCCTATACAACTCAAGGATCCGTCTTCTCTGTTTCTACTATACTTATTTCAGACCGTCTTTCTTCCTGCATGACTTCCATTGGCTTCTTAAAAAGACTCTGCCTCCAGGATGGTCTCTGTTTAATGTATCCTTTGTAGTACAGCCAGAATGCTCTCTAAAATCCAAGAATCACGTTTCTTTCCTGTTAACTCTTCACTAACTCCTTAAGTCCTGCAGGATCTGTTTCAGGCTTTAGCATGCCTTATCTCCAACCTACATCCCCAGACTTATCTCCAATTATTTCCATCCATACCCTCAATCTCTTCATACCTGGCTGTCCCAGAGGCTGATATCTCTGCTGAGAGGCCATTGCTGTTTTTCTTTGCATATAAGATTTTCACTCAATGTATATTTTATATACTATAACCTATACATGAACATAGGTTAATCATGCAAACTATACTGCAAGTTTGTTTCTGCTTTGCCCCTCATGGCAAACTCCTGGGACCACCAGATTCAACTTTTAGTATCTCTGGGGCTCCTCTTTGCTTATTTATCTATAGCTAGCTAGTAAGGTATCACTTTTCTGATTTAAAAAATTTAGATAATATCTCCAAGTACTACTGTTGAAAGTTCAAGTTCCATGCTGTTGGCCTCCCTATCTCCTATGTTGATTTATCCTCTGTATCGGATTTTGGTCTTATTTGGCTCCTCAGTTCCCCTGATGCTGTCCACCTCCCAAACTGCAGTGCTGCTCCCGGGAGATAACCAGTCATTTGCTCTGGGAATCTTGGGCCGTTCCTCTTGACTGCCAGCTGCATAGCTGGGCCGACTAACTAATGCTCAACATTGCTAGCTCTTGTTACCACGTATGGATTTTGATGCAGCTCAAATCTACAGAATATGAGATTCAGTATCTCTACCAGCTGCTGGAGGGGCCAAATAACCCAACTCAGAAATGAAGGAGAGGACTTCTCTGGGGGGTTCAGGGGTTTAGAATCTGCCTGCCAATGCAGGGGACACGGGTTTGATCCCTGGTCTGGGAAGATCCCACATGCTGCGGGGAGCAACTGAGAGTGCTGCAATTACTGAAGCCGGTGTGCCTATGCTCAAACTACCGCATGGTTGCACTCATCTCACACGCTAGTAAAGTCATGCTCAAAATTCTCCAAGCCAGGCTTCAACAGTATGTGAACCGTGAACTTCCAGATGTTCAAGCTGGTTTTAGAAAAGGCAGAGGCACCAGAGATCAAGTTGCAACATCTGTTGGATTATCAAAAAAGCAAGAGAGTTCCAGAAAAACATCTATTTCTGCTTCATTGACTATGCTGAAGACTTTGACTGTGTGGATCACAATAAACTGTGGAACATTCTGAAAGAGATGGGAATACCAGACCACCTGACCTGCCTCTTGAGAAACCTGTATGCAGGTCAGGAAGCAACAGTTAGAACTGGACATGGAACAACAGACTGGTTCCAAATAGGAAAAGGAGTACGTCAGGTTGTATATTGTCACCCTGTTTATTTAACTTATATGCAGAGTACATCATGAGAAATGCTGGGCTGGAAGAAGCACAAGCTGGAATCAAGATTGCTGGGAGAAATATCAATAACCTCAGATATGCAGATGATACCATCCTTATGGCAGAAAGTGGTGAAGAACTAAAGAGCCTCTTGATGAAAGTGAAAGAGGAGAGTGAAAAAGTTGGCTTAAAGCTCAACATTCAGAAAACTAAGATCATGGCATCTGGCCCCATCACTTCATGGCAAATAGATGGGGAAATGGTGGAAACAGTAACAGACTATTTTTCTGGGCTCCAAAATCACTGCAGATGGTAAGTGCAGCCATGAAGTTAAAAGACGCTTACTCTTTGAAAGGAAAGTTATGACCAACCTAGACAGCATATTAAAAAGCAGAGACATTACTTTGCCACCCATGGTCCGTCTAGTGAAGACTATGGTTTTTCCAGTGGTCATGTATGGATGTGAGAGTTGGACTATAAAGAAAGCTGATCACTGAAGAATTGATGCTTTTGAACTGTGGTGCTGGAGAAGACTCTTGAGAGTCCCTTGGACTGCAAGGAGATCCAATCAGTTCATCCTAAAGGAGATCAGTCCTGGGTGTTCATTGGAAGGACTGATGCTGAGGCTGAAACTCCAGTACTTTGGCCACCTGATGTGAAGAACTGACTCATTAGAAAAGACCCTGATGCTGGGAAAGATCAAAGGCGGGAGGAGAAGGGGACGACAGAGGATGAGGTGGTTGGATGGCATCACCGACTCAATGCACATGAGTTTGGGTGAACTCCAGGCGTTGGTGATGGACAGGGAGGCCTGGCGTGCTGCGGTCCATGAGGTCACAGAGTTGGACATGACTGAGCGACTGGACTGAACTGTGTGCCTAGAGACTCTCCACAACAAAAGAAGCCACCACAATGACAAGCCCGTGCCCTGCAATGAAGAGTGGCCCCAACCTGCTGCAACTAGAGAAAGTTTGCACAGCAAGAAGACTAGTGCAACCAAACACAAAGGAAGAAAGAAATGAAGGAGAATAATATCTATGGGTGATTTTTGATCAGATAGCATGTAACATAATGTTTATTGTTATTCTTACTGCTTTCCTTTATTTATGTCTCTCATTGACCTGGATTTATACCTCCCCAATAAAGCCTCAGTATTTTAATCTTATCAGACCCTATTTTTCTAGAGTGCTTAAGGCTAGATCAGTTCAGTTCAGTTCAGTCGCTCAGTCGTGTCCGACTCTCCGCGACCCCATGAATCACAGCACGCCAGGCCTCCCTGTCCATCACCAACCCCTGGAGTACACTCAAATTCATGTCCACAGAGTCGGTGATGCCATCCAGCCATCTCATTCTCCGTCGTCCCCTTCTCCTCCCGCCCCCAACCTTTCCCAGCATCACAGTCTTTTCCAGTGAGTCAACTTCCCCTCTTTAGTGTATATGTGAAAAGTTTTGGTTAATTCAATAATCAGAATTTAAATGATCATGATTCTATAAATGCTACATGTCCCAGCAAAATTACTAAGAATGATTTTCTCTTCTCCCTCTGAAAGCTTTTTGTTTTTTCCGGAATTTAAAATTGGATGAATTTGTTGTTGTTAATTTCCGATGCCAAGACAGAAATCTTCTCAAAGTATGAGAAGTTCTCATACTATGAGAAGAAAATGTTAGGAAATCTAACAATTCTCCTTTTCCTTTGAGATTCCTACTGCAGCCTTGTGTTCTCTTTTTCCAATGTGAACTAGCTGTCCCTTAGGCCTGATATTTAACACTATTCTCTAAATTCTCTCTGTGTGTTTCCTATTTACATTCTCCATATCCTGGAACCAATTCCTTCCTTTCTCTTGCTGCAAAATCTGATGTTGGTAAAGCACATTCTCCAGTAGCTTCCTGAGAAAAAGTACAGGAAGGTACTTTATTTTTAAACCTTAAATGTTTGAGAAGTTTTTTATTTAAACTTCATGTTTAAAGGATAACTTATTTGGTTATGTAATTTTTGATTGGAAACAATATCTCATCAGAATTTTAAAAGCATTCCACCTTTTTATTTCTAGTATATTGCATTGTTATTCGGAAGTTTAACAGCAATATAATTCACAGTTCTTTGTACAGAATTTTTTGGATCACAATGGGATTATATAGTGATGTAAATAAAAAATAACTTAAGTCAAAAAATGAATTTAATAAGCCTAATCTACTGAACATTATAGTTTAGCCAAGCCTACCTTAAACATACTCAGAATCACTTGCATTAGCTTATGCTCAGGCAAAATCATCTAACTCAAAGTTTATTTTATAATAAAGTGTTGATATCTTATGTAATTAATTGAATACTACACTGACAGTGAAAAAGACTATTTATACGAATACAGTATGGTTTTAAGTGTATTGCTTGTTTACTTCCAGAACCACATGGCTGACTGGCATTTCAGGTTTCAAGTTCAGATGCATTTAAAGAACAGTGAGAAAGCCAGAGTGACTATAGTGAAGGAAGCAAATAGGAAAAGTAGGGAAGGGGTTAAAGTTAAAAGCAACTGGGGCTTAAAACCTGGCAGAAACTTGTGGGTAGAAAGAGGGTCACTGAAGGGTTTGGAGCAGAGGAGTAATGTGATCTGACATAGGTCTTCACAGGATCACTTTGGCATGCTGAGATAATCTGAAGTAGGGCAAAGGCAGAAGTGAGTGTATCATTTAGGAGGCTGATTAACAAATCAGGAGAGAAGAATTAGTGGCTTCTACTGGAGTAGGGGCAGTGAGGATCATGAGATGTGGCTGATTCTTTCTATGTTTTGAAGGTAGAGGTGTCATGATCTGCTGACAGACCATATCTGAGGTGTGAGATAAAAAGGAAGGAAGATGACTCAGGGTTTTGGCATGAGCCTAAAAAAAGAAGTTGCCAAGAACTTGAAAAGGGGAAAAAGTACAGGAGGAGAAGTTTGTTTTTATCTTTGTATTTTGGGAGAGAGAGGAGAGTGTAAGTTAGAAATCTGGACTGAGCATGGGAACTATGAGATGCCCATTACACATCCAAGTCGAGATGTAAACTGGCAATTTGATATTTAGGTCATCATGTTGAGGTGAGGTCCATGGGCTGGAGGTACAGATGCAGAGATGCCAGCAGCCTCTTGATGGTCCCTGTGACTGTGAGACTGGACAGACTAGGGGGTGAGTATAGATTATAAAGAGAAGAGATCAAAGGATTGAGTCTCGAGGCACTGCCCATGTTTAGAGATCAGCAAGATAAGTGAAAGACAGCAGCAGAGATTGAGAAGAAGGGGCCAGAAGCATTGGAGGAAAAACAGGTGTTCATGGAGTTCCACAAGCCAAGCAAAGAGTTTTCCAAGGAGAGGATGCTCTCTGGTCACTTGCTGTTATTAAGGAAATACTATGCGGACTGAAAAATGACCTTCTTTGGGGGTGATTTTGTGAAGAATAGTTTTAGTTAGTGGTTGGAATGAAATAATTTCAGAGTAGGTTCAGACAGAGGAGAGAGAAGGAATTGATAATACAGGATTCCTTGCTGTTTGAAAGTTTCACTTTTTTGCTACTTGGCTTCTATGAAAGACATGCATTAGTACATGTTTTCACCAGTGGAAAGAAATCAGAAGGGAGTTTTTGCTTTTACCAGAAAAAAGGTGAAAAGTGGGAAACAGAGCTTGGCATCTGTTTTGCAGTGAACAGTTTTAGAGGCAGTTCGCCCTAAGCAGACAGTGGCATCACCAAATTTTTTCCCAGGAACTGCACTCAGTATCTCGGCATCAAGCTGCAGTAGCTTTGACCTGGGTCTGTGAGCATCTGTGCTCCATCTCAGTTTATTTTGTACATCCGTTAGGAAGATGTGTCCTAAGAAAATTGCTTCTTCACTTTGTATCATTTCAGCTTACAAAAGGTTTCACAGGAACACTCTGCTTTAAGGAGTTTTGCTTAAAAGGAGAGAAGAAAAATACTATTGCTGTGGTTTGGCTGCTAAGTCATGTCTGACTCTTTGTGATCCCGTTGACTGCAGCAAGCCAGGCTTCTTTGCTTTTCACCATCTCCCAGAGTTTGCTCAAACTCATGTCCGTTGAGTCAGTCAGTGATGCCATCCAACCATCCGTCGTCTCCTTCTCCTCCTGCTTTCAATCTTTCCCAGCATCAGGCCTTTTTCAATGAGTTGGCTCAGGTGGCCAAAGTATTGGAGTTTCAGCTTCAGCATCAGTCCTTCCAATGAATATTCAGGGTTGGTTTCCTTTAGGATTGACTGGTTTGATCTCCTTGCTGTCCAAGGGACTCTCAAGAGTCTTCTCCAGCACTATAGTTCTAGCTGGAACTTTATTCTGTATTTTGGAAACTCATTCAGGTGTTGAATATTGTTGATTCTTTTCTTTTCCATTTTCCAATTCTTCATTTTCTTGTTCAACCTACAGGGAGAGTCTTTAATTTTGTCTTAAAACCCTTCTGCTGACTTTCTTCTATTAACATTTTAAGTTGAAGAACTCTTCTGTATTTTCTGATGGCTTATTTTTTTCATCTGAATTGTGAACTCAGTTTATCCTCATTCTTAATTTATCATAATTTCTGTTGAAGAATATAAAAAATAATATCTATTTTACTACTAATAAAGTTTTGAATTTAGTCATTTGCTTTTCTCACTCTCTTTTTTTTTAAATTAAAGGTTATGTAAATATGATAGAAAGTATACTACAACAAAATCCTTGTCCTTAAAGTACAATTTTTTTTTTAGTTTTTCAGTATTGTTTCATATTATCTTTCCATTTTCCTAAAATTAAAGTTTTTTTTTCCCCTGAAGTTTTTTCCTGCTCACCTCATTGATCTTTATTTCTCCTAAGTTTAACCCATTCTCCCACATCTTTTTGTCTTCTTTGGTTTGTTTTTCATGTTAGAAGTCTGCATGAAATATTTGGAGATCTTTGACTGCATGCGTAGTAAAGAGTGCAGGCCATAGAAGCTCCTTAGAAGCTTGGTGTGCCAGAGCAACATTGGCCTTCCTTAGGCTAGAAACTCTCTCTTCCTTTGCAGACCTTCCTATGTAGACAACATCTATATATCTCTTCTCTTGGACCATCCTGCTTTCCTCAAGAAAAATCTTGCAGTTTCCAGCCTGTGATTGGTAACTCTAGGTTTAGGAAAAGGGCTCAAAAGCCTCACCATACAGTATGTAGATTTTCACTTAACCTCCCATTTCCTATATGGGACCTTGTCACTGCCATTAGCTGTACTTGAGGCTTGACAGAAGAGCCAGTCAGGTTCAACTTTTTCTGGGAGTAATCTTCTTCTGTTGCTTAGAGTTGGGAAGGAATAGTTCACTGACTCTCCAGACAGGTAGGCGGAATCTAAAAGCTCCATATAGATTTTTTGTTTTCACTTAAAACTTTTGTTTTTTTCACCATATATATTGTCATAGAATTTTTAAAGGTTGCACTCTATTTATAGTTACTATAAAATATTGGCTCTATTCTCTGTGTTCTACAATAGATTCTTATAACTAACCTTACACCAATAGTTTGTACCTCCCACTACCGGCATTTAACCAGTCCTGCTCTCATCTCCATTCTGTCCATTGGCTCTGAGAGGTGCATGGTGGTTCCAGTATCTGAGCCTTTTTGGTGTTGCCTGGAGCAGATCCTCCCAACTCACACTGGTGTACCCCTGCTATAGGCTTCGGCCTTCTTCCCTCTGCTCATCACCTCTGCGGCTTCCTTTCTACCTCTCATTTCCTCACCAATTCTCTTTGTACTGTGGGTTTCAAATTTGGGAGCTAAATATTTACTTTATGTAATGTTAAAGGGGTTACTCAGTGGTGAATATGCATATTCAAATACGAATGCTTCATATTTACCTATGATGTCACTTATTAATCACTACATTACTCACCATTCAGATGTGACCTTCCCTGAAAAGACGTCCCCAGACTGAGAGCTAGTTTCTCCTTGGAGCTCTGATACAACTCAGAGCTGTATGTCATCATACAACTCTGCTATATGTTATCTATTGCTTTTTTTTTTTGTTATACTGTAAGCTCTAAGTTGGCAAGGACAATGATTTACTCATCCTTGAATCGCCAAAGCCCAGCATAGTGTTGAATGAAGAAATATTTGCAAAATTTACCCATTTAGTCTTCCTGAAAACATCTGATATGGATTACAAGTAGAACATGGTACAAGAGTAGATAAGTAAAATTTTATTATAGAAAAATAGCTGTATTTATTAATACTTCTACGAGGCTAAGCAAGATCTTTACCTTTTTTAGGCTTCATGTCCTCAGACTCATGAGAGTGGGAATCCCTGGTGGCTCAGTGGTAAAGAATTTACCTGCAATGCAGGTGATGCAGGAAATAAGGGTTTGATTCCTGGGTTGATCAAACCAGGGATCAACCCTTTGAGGAAGAAATGGCAACACACTCCAGCATTCTTGCCTGGAGAATCCCCTGGACAGAGGACCCTGGCAGATGCTGTCTATAGGGTCACAAAGGGCTGGACACGACTGACTGAGCACATGACAGTAATAATGACTGCCACTCAGGGCTTATGATGAAGAGTTGAATTCTTTAATATATGTTAAGCACTTAGCAAAATGACTAGTTCCTTTTAAGCACTCAATTCATTACTATTATTTTAATTAAAAAAATAATATTGGGGTACATTTTTAGAGAAGGTACAAGGTTTTTCTTGCTTATTTGTCCCATGGAATTGTTATAACTTGTGGATATTTTGATAAAATATTGAATTGGGCTGGGAGAGGGAAGGGTCTACTTTTGCAGCCTTGGGAAGAGGGGCCACTCTGGAGGCCAGACTCAACCTCCGAAGTGGGATGCCTATTCCTAAGACTCCATGATTGGTTGAAAGGGAGGTGTGTAATGCCGGGCTGGAAGAAGCACAAGCTGGAATCAAGACTGATGGGAGAAATATCAATAACCTCAGATATGCAGATAACACCACCCTTATGGAAGAAAGGGAAGAGGAACTAAAGAGCCTCTTAATGAAGGTGAAAGAGAAGAATGAAGAAATTGGCTTAAAATTCAACATTCAAAAAACTAAGATCATGGCATCCAGTCCCATCACTTCAGGGCAAATAGATGAGGAAACAATGGAAACAGTGACAGACCTTATTTTCTTGGACTCCAAAATCACTATGGACAGTGACTGCAGCCATGAAATTAAAATGTGTTTGCCACTTGGAAGAAGAACTATGACAAACCTAAGCAGCATATTAAAAATCAGAGACATTACTTTGCTACCATGGTCTGCATAATCACAGCTATGGTTTTTCCAGTAGTCATGTGTGGATGTGAGAGTTGGACCATGAAGAAGGCTGTGCGCCAAAGAATTGATGCTTTCAAACTGTGGTCCTGGAGAAGACTATTGAAGCTCCCTTGGACTGCAAAGAGATCAAACCAGTCTATCCTAAAGGAAATCATCCCTGAATATTCATTGGAAAGACTGATGCTGAAGCTCCAATACTTTGGCCACCTCAGTCAAGAAGCCGACTCATTAGAAGAGACCTTGATGCTGGGAAAGACTGAAGGCAGGAAGAGAAGGGGGTGACAGAGGATGAGATGGTTGGATGGCATCACCGACTCAATGGACATGAGTTTGAGCAAGCTCTGGGAGATGGTGAAGGGCAGGGAAGCCTGGCGTGCTGCAGTCCATGGAGTCGGACATGACAGAGTGACTGAACAATGACGATGACAATGGTGAAGGAAGTGACACAGATGACTTCTAGAGGAACACCAGGAGAACCAAGATTTGAGAAAAGTGTCAAGACAAGGGAAGGACATGTCATCGTATAAATACTAAGAGAGATTGATACATAATTACTTTTCTCCTGTTAATTAATTCTTCAAGATCTAGATCATACCTTGTCTTCATTAAAACATCTCTGATCACCTGAGGCTCTCCTCTCTCATTTCTGCAGTACTTGTTACTTATCTGCAGTCTACACATGCTGCCAACTTTGCTTACCTTGATATAAGACGATGCTTCTCTCTACATCTTGATTTTCAACTCCGTGGCAGGAGACATTTTCTTATACTCCTTTGGAATCCCTATTCATTAAGTACAACTTGGTTCTCAGCAAGTTCTCAATAAAGAATTTTTCACTACTTAACTGGAACTATTATCATTTTGAGGGAAAATCTGAAAAGGAAATGCTATTGGTGGTGATTTCTTCTTCCAAATTCTGATCATAAAGGCAAAAAACAAAACCAAAAACCCAGATCAGGTATGTAATCTAATTTCTGAGATGTCTTCATGAGGACAGTTTATAAAGAATTCTAGAATAATTTATGGTGGTTATAATTTATTGTAGTATTTTTGAACTGTGGTGTTGGAGAAGACTCTTGAGAGTCTCTGACTGCAAGGAGAACAAACCAGTCAATCCTAAAGGAAATCAACCCTGAATATTTATTGGAAGAACTGATGCTGAAGCACCAATACTTTGGCCACCTGATGCGAAGAGATGACTCATTAGAAAAGACCCTGATGCTGGGTAAGATGGAAGGCAGGAGGAGAAGGGGACGACAGAGCATGAGCTGGTTGGATGGCCATCGACTCAATGGACACAAATTTGAGCAAGCTCTAGGAGATGGTGAAGGACAGGGAAGCCTGGCATGCTGCAGTCCATGGGGTCACAAAGAGTCGGACAGGACTGAGCAACTGAAAAACAGTTTTAATAAGCAAAGATGAAGAACATTCAAAATATTTGTTTCTAAGTCCCTGAATTCACTGCCCCTCACATGAATTAGTGATGCTTGTTGCATTTGGAAGAACATGGTGGTGGAGGGGGCTGAGAGAGAACTTGTGAAAATATACACACAATGTGGTTCCAGGAAGGATATGGAAAGTGCTGCAACCTCAGGGGCCAAAAATCCCTCTCTCAAATGATGTCCATAATAGCACAACCCATAATCTCCACCTTCTAGGCCGCATGGTTAATGGCAAAAGTAGGACAGGGCATGCTAATCCTGTGTCTTTTTGATGGACTCTCTTTCTAGCTGTTCTTTCCTTTTGGATGGTTCTCCAAGTAGCACGTTACAGATTCATTTGCCCACCACCCTTTGGAAAGGTTTAAGTGAGGGTAGGAGCAAGAGATTTCACTGCTATCACTCATCTGTAAGTTTCTGCTGCTATTATTAATCACACTTAGCTTCTTGCTGACGTGAGCATTTATATAGAAATAAAAGACTTATTTATTGAGCTGCCACCCAAGTGCCACACGAAGCAGATGCTAGCTGGGGCACGGGCACCTGCAGTATCTGTTGGCACCCAGCAGTCCCTACCCCCTGCTTAGCTGATAAAGAATCTGCCTGTAATGCAGGAGACCTGGGTTTGATCCCCGGGTTGGGAAGATCCCCTGAAGGGAAAGGCTACCCACTCCGGTATTCTGGCCTGAAGAATTCCATGGACTGTATAGTCCATGGGGTCACAAAGAGTCAGACACGACTGAGCAACTTTCACTTTTACTTAATGTATGCAGGATTTGGATTAGGCTACTTTGAAGACACAGATATGAAAACAAACAAAATCTATGTTTTTGAGGAACATGCAGTGTCAAAGTTGGCTGTGTATATAGGCATCCAACTGTTCACTATGAAAATAGAGATTTTTTTTTCCTAAGGAAGGCTTAAATACCTGTGGTTAAGCGTTTAGAATCAGAAGATCTGGATTAGCAGTTTGACTTCTCCACATTATAGCTACATGATCTTGGGCAAGATATTTAATTTCTCCAAGACTTATTTGCATTAGTCCTAAACTAAATATAATGATCCCTAGTAGCTCAGATGGTGAAGAATCCACCTGCAATTGGGAGAGCTGGGTTCAATCCCTGGGTTGGGAAGACCCTCTGGAGGAAGGCATGGCAACCCACTCCAGTATTCTTGCCTGGAAAATCCCCTTGGACAGAGGAGCGTGGTGGACTACAGTCCGTGGGGTCACAAAGAGTAGGACACAACTGAGCGACTAAACACAGCACAAAGATAATGATACCTTTATTCTAGGGTTGTTGTAAGAACCAAATAAGAAAATATATCCAAAGCTCCTAGTATATGTATTATATATTATGAGTATTTCATAGATTATATGCATATATGTAAACCTCAAGATCTGTTCCACTAGTCCAACAAGTGCTTGCATATTCATTTATGGCTCCAACTTTTCCTTTGCAAAGACAAAGTTGATGATAATGATCTGTTTCCTGGGGCTGAATCAGACCAGTTGGCCCAAGGACCCACTGTTTTTTCAGAGTCCATGGAGCGTCCTTCCAGGGTTTATCCTCCCACCCACTCCACCCTTCCCTCTCCCACCCGCCCTTGCAGGACTTTCCCTTTCTCCTACTCCAAAGGATTATGCAAGAGTCAGGTTGCTCTTGAGATGATACACTTATAAAAGCAAACTTGAGAATAAATACTTGGTTATTTCAAAGCGTGAAATGAGGCAACTTGTCTCTCACTTCATTCATGAGTCAAGAAAGGTATGAGCAATGACTTTTGATATCATCTTCTTTACTGGTTTGAAATAAACCTGACGAGTTGTTCACTGTTTCTTGGCTTCAGCTTTCTTGTTTGTAAAACAGATGATTGTGAAATGAGAATGTTGGTTTGCCTTTGATAATTGGAGCTGTGTTACGGTGAAGCATCACTGGGCAAGTGTTTGTTGGAAAGATTGCTGTCAGAGAAATCAAGACATCTGGATTCTTGACCTCTCCAACAGAGTGGTTTTGGATTGGAGCTTGAACTGTGAGAAGTGGAAGAACAGATTCTTCCAAAATATCCTGACCCAATTCTACCTTATACTGGTGATGTTTTTTCTTCTTTCTCATTTGGTCTGAAGATGAGGAAGAATAAAATGACGACCTGAGAGAAAAGTGGGAAGAATGAATATAGAATATTGGGGTGTTCGTGTTGGGGATGGAATGGTCAGAGTCACCATTAATTCCACCTAAGGACTGTTCTCATATGGGCACCAAAGAACATTGTTTTCCTAGTTTGTCTCCAAGAAGAACAATTTTTCAAAGGGATAAGCATTTATTTAATGATTCACTAGATCTACTGTGAAAGAGTTTAACTAACCATATTCTCAGACGGACTTAAGTTATATACTAATATATTTTTAGTGATAATTTTCATAAAGTAGGAATTTTATAAATTTCAAGACAGGATAGAGAATATATGTCCTGAGAGGAGGTAAATATCACTCTGAAGATGCTCTTCTTTTCAACACGTCCTTCCCACCCAAATGTAATATAAATTACTCAGCATAAGTATCTTCAACTTGAAAATAAGAATGAAGACTCTTCCTCGTACCTTTTTAATCACTGTCTCCAGGAGATAGTACTGCCTTGACACCCAGAAGAAGAAGAGTATATTGTATATAACCTCAGGTTTCCTTAAACTGGCCTTTTTTCTCATAAACAACAAACCACGTGCTGTAATGCCACCTGCACTGCTATTCCACTCATTTAAAAATAAGCACTGACTTTTTATCCCTATCACTATGAGAGGTTTAACATAGTTCCTACCTGTAGAAATTAGAAAAAGCATTTCTGAACATTAAAAATAAAGCCATGTACCCCAAGTTTAGATTTTCTATAAATGGTACTCATTAGGCAATCTTCCGGAGAAGGCAATGGCAAGCCACTCCAGTACTCTTGCCTAGAAAATTCCATGGATGGAGGAGCCTGGTAGGCTGCAGTCCGTGGGATCGCTAAGGGTCGGACACGACTGAGCTACTTCACTTTCACTTTTCACTTTCACACATTGGAGAAGGAAATGGCAACCCACTCCAGTGTTCTTGCCTGGAGAATCCCAGGGACAGGGGAGCCTGGTGGGCTTCCGTCTAAGGGGTCACACAGAGTCGGACACGACTGAAGTGACTCAGCAGCAGCAGCAGCAGCAGCAGCAGCAGGCAATCTTCACATGCATGGAGGAAAATGCCAGTGAATGACCATTTGGAGAAGGGAGGCAGAAGAAACTCTGTATTCAGTGGAAGTCTACCTGTGTGGGGAAGCAAGTCTTGAGCTGAGAACCAAAGGGCAGAGTGACAACCCAAACAGTAGTCTCTAACGATTGAGCACTTAATTATATTCTAGCCATTTACATACAAGAGTTCACTGTGTCCTGGGATTCAGGCTCCCAGCTCTCCACTTTAAAAAGTCCCTTCTTTTGTGGTTAAATCTTATGAAGAATTGGGGGGAAACCATTTCCAAAGAAGGAATGGCAGGTAGAGAGTCTCTAAGCAGGCACAAAGTCAAGTATGTTGAAGATCAAGAAGTCCAGAGTGGCTTGTGTGGAATGAGTGAGGCAGAAAAGGTTTTAAGGGTGAGGAAGTGCGTTGGAGGCCACAGGAAAGAGTTTTGCATTTTATTCTTGCCTTAGGACTTGTTATCTAACTCTCTACAACATTTTACATATTTGAGGGGAAATTGCTTCTAATTTGTGCTCTGTCTGTGCAACGAACTTGAGAATACCTGGTGAACAGACACAGGATAGTTTTTCTAAAAGTATGCAGTGTTTTATCCTCAATACTATATGGATAATTATTGAGTGTGACAGAATTTAGCCACCAAATATTTCCACTTCTTGAAACATCCAAGTCTAAATAATTCACAAGATTGAATAATACCATCCGCCGTGGTCGAAACCAGGTCTATTGACTACTCTGGCAGATTGGTCTATCAGCTGCATTTTCCTCTTTCGACTTCCAAGAAAGTATAAATATTTAACGTCTTTGAGCAATCTGAGCGATTGTAGTTTGCTCTGATATTAAAAATGTAGTAGCGATGGAAAAAATGTGTTTCTAACAGAATACAGACTTAGATCTAGATAAATAAAACTTTCTTGTCTGTAAACTTCTTTCAGGAAATCGTGTCTCTCTTCTACAGCATTGTTTCAGCTTGGATTTGTCTTTTTAACACATTTAATCTCCCTAGGAAATTGGCTCCAGGGTTTGATCACTCTTAAGAAGTAATGTCTTCTATGTTAGCAAAGACAAATTTCTTTGTTGGTACAAAGGAAGTTAACATCTTAAAATACCACAATGGGCATAAATGACAGAATGACTTTTCTACTCCTGCGTAGAATCAGAGACTGAGAGCTCTCAGGATGGTGGAGTAAATATACCGGAAGTTCCGAATGGTATGAAAATCTTTCCTATAGAATAAAATTAAGCAAAAATAAAAAAAATAGGGAGTAACTTGCAACTATTGATGATCGTACAAAGTGAAGTCAGTCAAAAAGAGAAAGACAAATATCATATGATATCATGTATATGTGGAATCTAAAATATGAGATGAATGAACCTATCTATGAAACACAAACAGATTTGCAGACATCGAGGACAGACTAGTGGTTGCCATGGTGGAGGGAGTTAGGGGAGAGATGGAGTGGGTGGTTGGGGTTAACAGATGCAAGCTTTTACATATAGAATGAATAAACAACAAGGTCCTATTGTGCAGCACAGAGAACTATGTTCCATATCCTATGATAAATCATAATGGAAAAGAATATTACTAAAAGAGTGTATATATAAAACAGAATTACTTTGCTCTACAGCAGAAATTAACACAACATTGTAAGTTAACCATGCTTCAGTAAAAAAATAGCAAGTAACTTAGTACTTAAGGTATTAAGAACACATGAAAAAAAATTGACCCATTAGTTTGGTGAGGATTGTTTTATGGGAGTTACTAAGGAAGAGGACAGAAAACGTTTATTTCAGATTTAAGTGCTAAATGTTTATGATTTGAGTCCAGAAATGGATGGGAGTGAGTTAAAGGGGACGTTCCCTCAGAAGGTTGATGTTTTTGGCAACAGTACAACCGATGTTGCAAGAAGGGAAATAGTCTCAAGATGAAAATCTCTTACAGGTTGGCATTTACCCAAAACTGTAATGTTGACAGGGAAGTGTGGGCACACCCAAAAACATCCTGGCTAAATTGCAGGTGTTGTGCAAAAGAAGCAAGTGGGAAGAGCAAATAATTTATAACTAGTAAGCAGATTCTGGCAGTTGCCTTTTATAGAATGTGTATAGTGTGTGATATTATAAACTCTTAAGAGACAAGAGCTTGCATTTACTTGTTTTTATTTTTTTGTGTTTATTTCTGTTGTAAAACAGAGCTATGCTCTGAGAACCATGCATTATTTGATGTAGAAAAGACTTTTCAGGTCATCTTTTCTAATGGATATTTTCTTAAGCAGAAAGAATTCCTTTTAAATAAAATCTTAAATTTAATTCTGCTATATGAAATCATGATATTTTATTAGTAAAAATAACTTTGTAAGTTCAAACTGAACATATTTACTCTTTATACAGTAAGTAAGTGAAACTCATGGAGTTGTTTTGATTAATACTAACACTTGGAATCAGAGCTACTATGTGATACTTGTGATCTCATATAATCCTTAGCAGCTCATTTATTTTGGTATTTTTGTATGTTGGCACATTATCAAAAAAATCCTGATTACACCAAAAAGTAGTTGCAAATAAGAGGTCTTTAGCAGCTCACCTTGTAATTTCATGATATTCTTGTAGTCTTTATTCCAAGGCCCATTTGAAAATGAGTCAAACCAGAAGCAGGAGTGCATGCACTGGTGGTTTCCTATGTGCTAACATCTGGCATATAACTCCTTGGAGCGTTTTAAATATTATGCTATTTTAAATGTTTCCAAAACCCTGAAAATGCAAATTGAGTCCATTATCTGTTAAACCCTAGCCACAAAAGCTCTTTCACCAAAATTTAGTTTTCTGGTGGTGGTATAATAACTATTTCAGGCTTCCCGAGAATTGAAGTATATGCAATCCAGCAAAATAAACAAGCTTAACACTGTTAAATAAAATAATTTACATTCTAGCTGGGAAAGTCACAGTTGGGAGAGGATTCTGGGCCTCGTGACTTCTTTCCTGTTTGATTTTCATGGGTAATGACTTCAACACAGTATGGTAATGGTTCGCTTGCTGTCAGTTTAATTCTTTTAGCATGTCCTAATAAAAGGACATGCCTTGTGGGCTCCCATTCTTTTTAATATGTGTTTCACCAGCTAGATTTAAAGTCTCTTATCTCAAGGAACAGAGCAAAACTTTTTTCTATAGCTTCTAGGACAGTGTGCACACAGTAGGATATTAATAACATACTGATTACACTTTTAAAAATGTATGAACTTATTATCATGTAAACATACATTATTGATAGTTTACTTGGTATAAAGTGTTCTGTTGATGCTTCCAACTACATCATTTTCAGGGTGGAGATGATTCTATCCACTCTTTGTTTAAAATTTCATAAAAAACTTTTAATTAAAAGGATACATATTGACCATCCACTATGTCCCCGACACGGGTATAACTCCATGGATACAATGGTAAGCCTTTTGTGTGACCATTTCATGTATTATAAATATTGTTACAAGTAGTTATTCAGTAGAAACAATCATGTCAAAATGGGAAGGCATCATTGCTGAGTCTGTCATTAGCTGGGCTTTTAATTGGGATGGTTTGTATTTTCTCCTTCCTTCACTTAGAATGGTAGCATTCTAAAATAAAATACTGTTAGATCTGTTTTTATGTTGTGGGGAACTTAAAATTCCTTCTTCAGAAATAACCTGGCTTTGTTTAACAATATTTCATGTCCCACTTCTATATGCAAGAGTTATTACCCATCCAAGTAAAAGACTTGTATAGCTCTTTCACTTTGATAACAAGATTTTAATCTTACTTTTTTCCTAAAGTGTTAGATTGAACTATATAAAAATTGATGTTTTATACATAAAAATTGAAAATTAACAGTTTTTCTGCCTAGTGTATGAATCCAATTCAAATCAACAAGTCATTTTCTATCTAATTCTTATTAAATGCTCCATGGATAAAAGTGATAATAATGGAGATATGGTTGAAAGCAAAGGTCCACAAACTTTTTATAAAAGGGCTAGATAGTAAATACTTTAGGCTCTGTGGGCCACAATGTCTGTAACAAGTACTCAACTCTCCTGTAGCAGGAAAACAGCCATAGACACTAAGGAAATGAATGGTCATGTTTGTGTTCCAATAAAACTTTATTAACAAGAATAGCCAATGGACTGAATTTGGCTTGAGGTCCGTAGTTTGCTCACCTTTGGCATGAAGGATAGAGAAATATTTCCTGGAACTTCATTGTCTAGGTATGAACTGTTAGTTAATTGCCTTTGCAATTACCTTGTGAATACCTTGTGGTGTTTAGTTCTTGACTTTCATGGGGCAGAAGTTGAGAAATAACTTCATTAAATTTTTTATTACATTTTCTCTGGGAATACTACACAGGAAAATTATTCATATGATTAATCAGTATTCTATTTAAAGTATTTCTTCCAGAGCTAAGATCTAGGTAAGCATTTGTTTCTTCTCCTGCCTAATTGATTTTTATGATAATAAAAACTATAACTGTATCCTTTTTTTTTTTTACTTTTGCTTCTGAGACTATCAACACCAAATCTGAGCTTCACAGCAACTATGTAGCCATTTATGTTCTCTTGAGGCAAGATTCCCCTCTTTCTTATAATTATCCTTGCTAAGACTGTACATTCAAATTAAATTTTCCCTTGCTTCAAACATTTCAGATTGGAATTCACTATTCTATTTTGTGATTCTTTATTGTAAACTAACTGAAATTCTTACGGATCATGTTTGAAAGTAAATATACAAAATAAATAGATAATATATTTTTACATAGAAAATACAGTATTTTGCAAATGTCAGTGTCTATGATGCTTTAATCTCAGGTATAAACTATTAATTAACTTTAATTCAACAAATAACATCCATTCTCCTGCCCTCAAAGAGTTTATGGTCTGATAGGGGATACAGACACATAAACAAGTAATGACAAAACTACAATGTAATTGTTATACTGGGGGTACCTACCCCATTCAGCCTGGACCTTTTTGAGGAGTGATGCTGTTGTATCATCATCCTCATTAGCATGATGAGATCAGCTATACAGAAACAAATCTTTTGTTAATAGTCATTACCCTCTTCGGAAAAACTTGAAGGCACGTAAGCTAGATAATGCTATGGTTCCTCTATGTTAAGGCTCAGAAACTCTCCCAAGAGATCAATTCATACCTTAAGATCTACATTCTGGGGACTGCGTGCAACTGAAGATCCCTCATGCGACAACAAAGATTGAAGATCCCACATATCACAATGAACACCCAGCCAAATAGATAAATAAACCTTTTTTTTTTTTTAAAAAAATCTACATTTTGGAAAAACATGCTAATTTCAACTGAGATTTATTATCCAATTGTTACGGTCATCAGTTTTAGCCTTATATCTAAGATTCTGAGCATTTCAAGAGTTTATGTTAGAGTCCACTAGCTTTTTTTTACCAGAAAAACCAAGTTGTCCTTTCATGCTATTTAATACATATGAGCAAAATTAGCCTAAATGATTAAAAATTCATAGACACTATTTTGAGGATATTAAAATAAATGATAATATAAGGGAAAATGTTAATCATAATTATTCTTCCTCAGTAAATTAAGCTCTCATAATCATTTAATTAATATGCAAAATATTTTAACAGTAATAATCATAGTTTATATTGTTTATATTTGAGCAATTATAACACAAGATTTTTTTCATCAAGGCATACATTTTTACATTTATAATTTTTAATATCTGAAATTTATTCACTCAGCAAATATTTATTGAGCACTTATTATGTGACATGTTCTGTCCATATACAAGAGATACGGCAGTGAACTAGATGTATATAGTCCTTGACCTCATAGAAGCCACATTTTGATGGGAGAAGACAGATGATAAACATAGAGACAAATTCTTAACAAGACATATTTAAATGATGATTCCCCTTCGTGATCACAACCTTATCATGCCAAAGAGGCTTTTGTAACTCAATGAAGCTATGAGCCATGCCATGCATGGCCACTTAAGAAGATGATCACAGTGAAGAATTCTGACAAAACATTGTCTACGAGAGGAGGAAATGGCAACCCACTCCAGTATTCTTGCTGCGAGGACCCAGTAAGCAGTATGAAAGAGCAAAAAATATGACACTGAAAGATGAGTCAATATGTATATAGCTTATAGATGTCCAGTATGCTACTGGGGAAGAGTGGCGGACAGTTACTAATAGTACCAGAAAGAATGAAGTGGCTGGACCAAAGCAGAAATAATGCTCAGTTACGGATGTGTCTGCTGATGAAAGTCTGATGTTGTAAAGAACACTATTGCATAGGAACCTTGTATGTTAGGTCCATGCATCAAGGTAAATTGGATGTGGTCAAGCAGGAGGTGGCAAGACTGAACATCCACCTCTTAGGAATCAATGAACTAAAATGAACAGGAATTGGTGATTTTAATTCAGATGATCGTTGTATCTGCTAATGTGGGCAAGAATCCCTTAGGAGAAATGAAATAGCCCTAATAGTCAACAAGAGTCCAAAATGCAGTACTTGGGTTCAATCTCAAAAAGAACAGAATGATCTCAGTTGGTTTCCAAGGTAAACCATTCAGTATCACAGTAATCCAAGTCTATGCCCCAACCACTACTGTTGAAGAAGCTGAACTTGCCTGGTTCTATAAAGACCTACCAGTCCTCTTAGAACTAACACCAAAAAGAGATGTCCTTTTTATCACAGGGAATTGGAATGCAAAAGAGATACCTGTAGTAACAGGCAAGTTTTGTCTTGGAGTACAAAATGAAGCAGGGCAAAACTTAGCAGAGTTTTGTCAAGAAAACACACTGATCTTAGCAAATACCCTCTTCCAACAACACAAGAGACAACTCTACACATGGATATCATGAGGTGGTCAATGCCGAAGTCAGATTGATTATGTTCCTTGCAGCCAAAAATGGAGAAGCTCTATAGAGTTAGCAAAAACAAGACCTGGAGCTGGCTGTGGCTCAGATCATCAGTTTCTTACAGCAAAATACCAGGTGAAATTGAAGAAAGTAAAGGAAATCACTAAGCCATTCAGGAATGACCTAAATCAAATCCCTTATGATTATACAGTGGTGGTGATGAATAGATTCAAGGGATTAGATCTGGTAGACAGAGTGCCTGAGAATCATGGATAGAGGTTCATAACATTGTACAGGAGCCAGTGACCAAAACCATCCAAAGAAAAAGAAATGCAAGGATGCAAAGTGGTTGTGTGAGGAGGCTTTACAAATAGCTGAGGAAAGAAGAGAAGCAAAAGGCAAGGGAGAAAGGGAAAGATATATTCAGCTGAATGCAGAGTTCCAGAGAAAAACAAGGAGAGATAAGAAGGCCTTCTTGAACGAACAATGCAAAGAAATAGAGGAAAACAATAGAACGGGAAAGTTTTCTCTTTTTCTCTTCAAGAAAACTGGAGACCTCAAGGGAACATTTCATGTGAGGATGGGCACAATAAAGGACAGAAAAGGTCAGGACCTAACAGAAGCAGACGAAATTAAGAAGTGTGGCAAGAATACACAGAATAACTATACAAGAAAGTTCTTATTGACCCATATAAACACTATCATGTTGTCACTAACTTACAGCCAGACATCCTGGAGTGTGAAGTCAAGTGGGCCTTGGGAATCATCACTATGAACAAAGCTAGTGGAAGTGATGGAATTCCAATTGAGCTATTTCAAATCCTAAAAAATGATGCTGTGAAAGTGCTGCACTCAATATGCCAGAAAATTTGGAAAACTCAGCAGTGGCCACAGGACTGGAAAAGGTCAGTTTTCATTCCAATCCCAAAGAAAGGCAATGCCAAAGAATATTCAAACTACTGCGCAGTTGAACTAATTTCACATACTAGTAAGGTTATGCTCAACATCCTTCAAGCTAGGCTTCAGCAGTATGTGAACTGAGAACTTCCAGATGTACAAGCTGGGTTTAGAAAAGACAGAGGAGCCAGAGATCAAATTGCCAACTTTGCTGGATCAAAGAGAAAGCAAGGGGGTTCCAGAAAAAAATCTGCTTCATTGACTATGCTAAAGCCTTTGACTGTGTGGATCACAACAAACTGTGGAAAATTCTTAAACAGATGGGAGTACCAGACCACTTTACCTGTCTCCTGAGAAACCTGTATGTGGGTCAAAAAGCAACAGTTAGAATTAAACATTGAACTGGTTCCAAATTTAGAGAAGAGTACAACAAGGCTGTATATTGTCACCCTGCTTATTTAACTTATATGCAGAACACATCATATGAAAGGCCAGGCTGGATGAATCACAAATTGGAATCCAAAATGCCAGACAAATATCAATAACCTCAGATAGATAGGTGATACCACCCTAATTTATTTGAATGGATGCTTTTGAACTGTGGTGTTCGGGAAGACTCTTGAGAGTTCCTTGAACAGCATGGAGATCAAACCAGTCAATCCTAAAGGAAATCAGTCCTGAATATTCATTGGAAAGACTGATGTTGAAGCTGAAACTCCAATACTTTGGCCACCTGATTCGAAGAACTGACTCATTGGAAAAGACCCTGATGCTGGCAAAGATTGAAGGTGGGAGGAGATGGGGACGACAGAGGATGAGATAGTTGAATGGCATCACCGACTTGATGGATATGAGTCTGAGCAAGCTCCGGGAGTTGGTGATGGAGAGGGAGGCCGGGCATGCTGCAGTCCATGGAGTTGCAAAGAGTTGGACATGACTGAGCGATTGAACTGAACTGAGCCACCCTAATGGCAGAAAGCAAAGAGGGACTAAAGAGTCTCTTGAATTTGAGACTGATTATTTAACTGGTCATCTGCTAAGTCTGGATGAAAACACATGGTACCCTCGTGGATGATCCAGTCTAAAACCCACAGTAGAGTGGGAGACTTTCTTCCTTGGGGTAGCCCTCTGCCTATGTGGCTTTTTGGCTAATCTATGGATCCTGTATCTATCATGAAGGCCGGGCTCTGGCTCCTAGGTACCATTGACCACTCTCTGGACACCTCCTCTCTATTATCACTTCCATTGAGCTCTTGAGTATTCCCTTGGTGACTGCAGAAGGAAATCTGGAATTAAGAGAGTATCGATTATCTATTGTTATGCGTTACCTGAACAACTCAGTGGCTTGAAACAACAAGCATATATTTAACTCATGAGTTAATAGGGGCAGTCATTTAATATGGATAATTATTCTGGTCTCTGTAAAATTAGCTATTAGCTGGGGCAATTGGGCATCTGGACTAGTTTCATTTTCTAGCAGGCTATCTGAGGTCTGTTTGCATTGTATTGAACATGTATAGAAAATAAGTGGACCTTCACAAGAACTTTGGTGGCTGATATAGTTGTAACCTGGTATTGAAGACTTTGTATGGTTGATAAACAAAAAAAATAGTCCCCCTTTTTTAAGAGGACTCTTTAGTGTGCTCATTAAAAGCCTAGACCTTGTCAACAGTCCGTGGATTCAAATAGTTCTACTAGTTGCTAACTGTGTGCCCTTGGCCAAGTTACTTAACCTCTCTGTGCTTTAATTTTATAATCCGTAATGTGGGGATGGTAACAGACTCTCCCATTGGGTTGTTAGGGCTTTCCAGGTGGTGCTAGTGGTAAAGAATCTTCCTGCCAATGCAGGAGACATAAGAGATGTGGGTTTGATCCCTAGGTTGGGAAGAAATGGAGGGGGAAATGGCAACCTACTCCAGTATTCTTGCCTGGAGAATCCCATGGATAGAGGAGCCTGATGGACTATATAGTCCATAGGGTTGCAAAGAGTTGGACAAAACTGAAGTGACTTAGCTCGCCAGCACTGGGTTGTTGTGAAGATTAAATTGATGGATATATGTAATGTGCTCAGTTCAGTGCTTGGCACATAAAAATGTTAAGAAAAATATTATATGAAAAATATCTAAAGATAGCATTTCTCTTGTGGGTCTCTTTGGTTTCTTCAGTGGTCTACTGCTGGGAAAGTCAACTCCATTTCTGTTGATTTAGGCAAGGCCCTTCAACAGGCTGTTTCTGACTTAGCCTCAATCTTCTGCTTCCCTTTCAGACATTTGATCCTGTGCAATATGTTCGTGGAGACCTTTGGTCCCTGCCGATAGGGCCTTGATATTTGGTCTGTCCAAAACTATTTGGCATGGACCAAATACATTCATGGATGTTCTAAACAGGACCAGATGTCAAGGACAGTTTGGTGTGGACCAAATGCTTTATGGACCTAACATCTTATGGACATTTTGAAAAGGATTAAATGTCTGCTGACTCTCAGCTTCTTTTGAGTCAGCATTTTCTGTGTATATGCTGTGTCTGAAGTTTGTAAATAGATATTTACATATTTATAGTTTTAAAAGCTTTTCATAGAGTATCAAACAGTATGCTAATTTCCATTCTTAAATAAAGCCTTTTTTCCCCACTTATCTTAGTTTTAATTTTAATTTTTATTTTTAATTGAAGAATAATTGCTTTGCAGTGTTGCATTGGTTTCTGCCATACAACAATGCAAATCGGCTATGTACAAATACTCCTTTTTGAGCTTAGTTTTTAATTTACTTTGTCTCTCTTTATTAAGTCCTTAAAGTCTTTCAACTTAGGAAATTGACAACTTTAAAATGCTCTTATTTTTCCTTGGTGTCTTCCCTATGCTCTATCTGGATTGAAGGTATTGCAGTTTTTATCCAGGTACTGATTTTGGGGGTGGGGGTTGATGAGTCCCCCATTTCTGGCTTAAAGTTCTCTTTTCTTTGTTTCCTCCCTTGTTTTCTTGGAAAACATCCTTAAGTAAGTTTCTAAGAGATGATGGTGGCGGGGGGAAGGTGAATAAACATTCCGAGTCTTTGTATATCTGAAATGCTTTTATTCTCTAATATATTTTACTGTTAATTTGGCCAGATATAGAACTATATAGGCTTAAAATTATTTTCCCTAATATTAAAGCCATTTTTTTTTTCATTGTGACTACTGTTTTCTAAAGTCTCTTTTTAACTGTTGGCTTTTTAATATATTTATATGTATAACTTTGCAATTATCATTTAAGTAGAAAAATAAAAATTAACATTTATATAAATGTTAGGAGGAAAATCAAAGACAGTCTACGGAGAACAGAATGAAGGAAATAAAGTTGGAGTTGATCATGTGAAAGCTGATAGCTGTCCTACTTTCATTTGCATTTTTCTCTATCTAGAAACTTTTAAGATTTTTCTTTATATTTTGTGTTATAAAATTTTATAATGCTATGTCTAAGCTGGCGTGTTTTTTCTTCATTGTCCAAGGCACTTAGCAGTACTTTTTCATCAAAATATCAATGTTCTTTAGTCTCAGAAAATTCTTTTTGAGTCTTTTCTAAGAAATCATTTTATCCTCTCTCTTTTTAAATTTTTTTTATGGTTTTATCTTATAGTATTAATGGAAGCTGCAATTTTGAATGTCAGCTAGAGTGCTCAACTTTTATAAAATTGAGTGTAGGAAAGCACTCAGATTTACTTTTACATTATTGTTTTCTTCTTTTAACTTTATTTTTTTTTCATTCTGTACAAGTTATACATGTAAATTGATTTAAAAGCAAACATCTAATAAAACTTACTTTTAAAAAGAGCAGAAACCTCCCCAACTCTTCTCTGTCCTGTTTTTATTTCTATTTTAAATTCTTCTTGTTTCTGCTAGTGTTGCTTCCACATTTCTAAATAACATGCTTACTCTGACTCTTTTTCCACTTTGGATACTATAATATCTATTAATTTCTTACTCTGAAGCCAAGGATTTAATTTTATAATACATGCCTCTCTTTCCTCTTTACCAAAACACTTTTTCTTTCCCATTTGCCAGATATACTCTTATCATTCTGTTTGATTAATTCAAAATTCAGTGTTTATAATTATACAGATTTTATTTGCAGATGAACCATTTAGCATACTCTAATTTCCTTTCCTATATAATTTTTTTTTTCTTGGAGTATCCTTTTCTAGCTTTTTCTTTTGTTTAATTTTCTAAATACCTATCACAGGTCAATGCAAAACTTTTGGCAGGAATCTCCTCCAATGCGTTCAAACATATCAAATGAATCACTTGGCTGTACACTTGAAACTAATATAATACTGCAAATCAAACTATATTTCCATTAAAAATATAGCATTGGAATCCCTCCTGGATGGGTAGACTTGATGCTCTCTGGTCCAGTTATGCTGTTGTTTTTCGGGCTCTCCCTTCATCATTATGATGGAAATTCCCTTTAACTTTGTCCTGTGTTAAAGACTATTTCCTGGTTCCTCTTTCTGGTTTACCCTTCTCTACTAGTTCCAGAGGAAAGGATCGTGGGAGAACATTAAAAAATATTTATTTACTTATTTTCGGCTGCAACAGGTGTTCTTCGTGGCACACAGGACCTTCACTGTGGCTCGTGGGATCTTCCGATTTGGTGTGGGGGGTCAGTAGTTGCAATGCATGGGCTTCAGTTCAGTTCAGTCACTCCATTGTGTCCGACTCTTTGCGACCCCATGGACTGCAGCACTCCAGGCCTCCCTCTCCATCACCAACTCTGGGAGTTTACCCAAACTCGTGTCCATCGAGTCAGTGATGCCATCGAGTCATCTCATTCTCTGTCGTCCCCGTCTCCTCCCGCCCCCAATCCCTCCCAGCATCAGAGTCTTTTCCAGTGAGTCAACTCGTCGCATGAGGTGACCAAAGTATTGGAGTTTCAGCTTTAGCATCAGTCCTTCCAATGAACACCCAGGATTGATCTCCTTTAGAATGGACTGGTTGGATCTCCTTGCAGTCCAAGAGACTCTCAAGAGTCTTCTCCAACACCACAGTTCAAAAGCATCAATTCTTCGGCGCTCAGCTTTCTTTATAGTCCAACTCTCACATCCATACATGACTACTGGGAAAACCATAGCCTTGACTAGATGGACCTTTGTTGGCAAAGTAATGTAATATGCTTAGTTTCTGTGTAACATAGGAGATCCCAGTTCCCTGCATTGGAAGTCGATTTTCAACCACTGAACCACCAGGGAAGTCCCAGGAACACATTTTTTTTTTTTTTTGAGACTTTTCATGTCTGAAATATTTTTAGTCTATTCCCACTCTTGATGGATAATTTGTCTGGATATAGATTGTAATATTGGGTGCCATTTTTTCTCAGAATTTTCAAAGCATTACTTTACCACCAGGATTGCCACTGGGAAATTAAGTATGACATAATTTTGATTCCTGGCTTCTGATCTACTTTTTTTTTTAAATGATCTGAGAAGATCTAAGATATTTTCATTTTTGGTATTTTGAAAGTTCATGATCTTACACCTTGATGTGTATTTTTCTCCATTCATTATATTAAGAATCTGGTAGGCACTTTCAAGTTCAGTTCTTGGAAACTTTTCTTAGATTATTTCTTACATAATATCTTGCTGTTTGTTTTTTCTACTCTTTTTATCTAGAGCTTCTGTGGGTTAAATGTTGGACATTCTATTTGGTTTTTCCTGTTTTCTAACTCTTTGACTTTTGTTTTACTTGCAGATTGCAATCTCCAGTTTACTCTCCAATCTTTCTATCACATTTAAATTTCTGATATAACATTTTTAATTTCAAAGACTATTTCTTGTATTCTTCATGTCCCATTAAAAGTAACATCTTGGATTTTGCCCCGCAGCTGGATTATCCTCTCCCAGCTCTCTGGAGAAAGCAATTCACTTGGAGAAGAGTTTTCCTGTTTCCACCCTGTCTCAGCCCTCCCAGGGTCTTTGGCTGCTGTTTTAGTCATCATCCCTCTCACTCAAGGTTTTCCTCAAATGTCTTCTGTCCTCTGGACACCCCCTCATACTTAAATTTGATGCACTGAATGACTGTGAGCTCCTAAGGACTTTACTCCAGCATAATTGCATTAGGTTGTTTCCCTGGGGCATCCACAGCCATCAGTATCTGTAGGTCTTTTCTCACTGACTGGTGATCTTCAGATTTCCTCCCAGGGGTCGAGGCTGACGTTCAGTGCATTCTGGGAGCTGAGTGAGGAAAAAGGGAGGGATCTCATTATTTCGTATGTCTATTGTGACTTAAATGTTTTATTTTCAGTGCATCATTTTTGCCTTCAGTGTTCAGGATATGAGGACCCCCTGTTTCAGGATGGCAGGGGTGGGAAGCTTTTTTTTTTCCTTGTTGGGTGAGGAAGAGAAATTTCTCTGGCCGGGTATGTTGGAAGAGGTGAATCTGGGCAAGATGCATGTGTGCTCGGCTGTGTCCAACTCTTTGCAGCCTGATGGACTGTAGCCTGCCAGACTCCTCTGTCCATGGAATTTTCCAGGCAAGAATACTGGAATGGGTTGCCATTTCCTTCTCCAGGGGATCTTTCCAACCCAAGGATTGAACCCAAGTCTCCTGCATTGGCAGGCAGATGCTTTACCGCTGTGACACATGCAAAGTCCTTGAATCTGGGCAAGGAGTGGGTCTAATTGCTTCTGGCTTTTGATCCCAGAATTGCTTACAAGTATGAACCTGTTTCAGGCACATTCTTTTAGATGTAAAGGATATCACATCTCTTTTAGAGGTCAATGATGTCTTCAATTTTGAAACATTCCAGAGCTCTCTGATGTAAATAACCTTATCCCTGATCTTACTACGTTGTTGGTGTATGTTTACTTTTTCCCCTTTTTGATAAGTTAGATATCCTCATTTGTTGGCTTTATAGATTCCAAAATTTTGATGCTGTCATTTCCTTCTGTTTTCATTTTCCTTGTAGATTAATCTTTTTTCATATTTTCAGTCTTTTTAGTCAAGTGTGGGAAAGGAATGAAAATCAAGATATATGTCCAAATTGCCATGTTTAAACATGTCTCTGTTTTATTTTTAATTCAACATTTAATTAATAGGATATTAAAATCTGGGAGGACTTTAAAATAACAAAATTACTCAAAATTCCATTACTTTAGTACAACTAACTTGAAAATTGTATATATTTTGTCATAATTTTATCCATATTATAAAGTTCTTTCTGATTTCATTTAATGTTTCATCATAAATATTTTACATTTTCCTATAGGATAACTGTAGTTATGGCTTGATAATGTATCATTGTGTTGATGTCACATTATTAACTCAGTCTCTAATGTTGGATTCTAATTTTTTCCTGTCGTTCATAATATCAAAATAAACATTTACTTACTTTTTTGGCCGTTCTTGATTTTTTTTCCCTAGAAAATGTATTCCTCGCAGCTCAATAACTGAATCCAAGAGGAACAGCATCTTTATGGGTCCTGGTACACATTTCCATATTGGTTTTCCAAAAATTTTATGCCGAATTTTAAAACCCTCACAGTGACTGAAGATTATTTTGCCACAACTATTTTTATTAACAACTTGTCCCCTCAGAGCTCTTTCCTAAAACAGAGATCTCGTCCAAGAGAGGTGCTCTTTAAACATCTTTGCTGTACATATGTTTCTGAGAATCTGATGAAGGCTACGGATCTTTTCCTCGTTAAAGTGAATTCCTTCAGCCAAGGGAAGTGATATGGGCATGCATCACCCCCCAAAACCCCACCCCCTATCCCCACACAGAATTTCAGGCACTTGATGAGGACCTCTGAAGAACATTCTATGGACTCTTGTGCAAGATGCCAATCTCCAGGGAAAGGACTTTTCAGAGCTCTGAGCACCAAATTCTTTTGCTGTTGAGAAATTCAAGCAGATAAAATCTGCTTGGAATCAAAGAATCACTCAGGACACTGGTTAGGGATTTATGTTGCTCTTTTCCTAACCGTCATAATTATGGTGCTAAAATCTAGGGCAGTGGCAGCGATGAGAAACAAGAGTTTTCTAATCTTTGCCCAATTCCTGTCCCTGAACTTTGCTCCATTGCTTTGAATTTATTGGCTAGAAACATGATCACTCTATAGTTGGCTACATAAGCTTTATCTAGTCAAAAAATGAGCAAAACAGGAAGCTTAAAAGGGGATTGGGTGTGAGAAACTTGGAGAAAAATAACAGACAAAGCATGTGGAACTAAAAGTGGTCTATTCTGAAGCATTGTACAATCTTACATGATAAAATGCATATTGAGGAACTGAAATTAGAACTCTTTGTAACCATGGGAACAGCACTGTTATGGCTCAATTGTTAGAAAAACAGTGCTGGGATTTCTGTGAAATGGAAATGATTGTTTAGATAATGATACATCTCCAGTGTGGGGACAGATACTGAAGTTCCAGCATAATTGGAGATAGTTGGCCAGAATATGAGGAATTTCTAAAATCCAGCTTTACAAAATATCTCTCCATGAAATAAATAAAATTAAGCTTTATAGGAAATTCCGGCATTTGGCATTTTCAATGTGACATTGAAATTTTATAGCCGCAGTTTCCTATATGTCCATGATTTTCCACATCCCTCCTCTTTGTATTTTCTATATTTAGCAGTTTTTCAGTAGCTTGCTCCTGGAAAAGTGTGATGTGAGATTTCTATTATTCTAGACTCCAGATCCCAGAGTTAATTTTAGAAAGAGAATTTAGAAGTTAAATGCAGAGTAATCTTAGAAGAGGAAATTTATCTAAATATAAGGAAGTACTTATGTCTTACATCTGTGGTATCTTTGCCGTGGAGAAACTTTATAATAATAAAATAATTAACATTTCATTTCAAATGTGAGATGTTCTCTCAGGAGCTAAGCTTCTTGCTTACAAATACAAACAATGCTGCCAACTTATTTTTCTTGCTTTGAATGTTTATGAAGTGTTAAAGTGAAGCTCCAGAAGGTTAAGTGGTATCTCTAAGGTAATAAAATTGTAAGTGCCCACGTGGTGACTGGACTTCACTCCTCAATTTCCCTTGTCTTTTTATGTCCGAACCTTGTGCTCTTCCTACTACACGTGATCATTACAATCTGTATCTGCTAACTTTGCTACAAATAAGGCTGGTGTGTTGTTTCTGATTCTCTGTAAAATTGAGAATTATATAGCTGATCCTAATGACTAGTATACCCTTCTTCTCAATCATCACCATCTCCTGACTGGTTATGGCTCGGTCCAGTGCGACATCCTTGTATTAAACTTTCCTGTTTCTTCCCAGGTGGACCGTGTCTCCTTCCTTGACATTTCCACAACATTTAGTTTTACATTTTATATGCTCATTTATAATCTTCCTCTTTTATTGTGCCCATGTTTAGTTTACCTACTTGAAGGTATTTTATATAGGCTAAAAGTCCACATATTCATTCACTGTAGGTGGCTAGTTTTGTCAGATGATCGGACTGTGTTGTTTTCTCTATGTCTTCAGGTGACCAGACAGAAGAGAAGATGAAAAGTTGTGGAAATATAAATGAGAATTAAAAAGTGTAATGTTTTAGTCCTTTCCCTCCTTCTGAAAGAGATGGGAATACCAGACCACCTGACCTGCCTCTTGAGAAACCTGTATGCAGGTCAGGAAGCAACAGTTAGAACTGGACATGGAGCAACAGACTGGTTCCAAATAGGAAAAGGAGTACGTCAAGGTTGTATATTGTCACCCTGCTTATTTAACTTCTATGCAGAGTACATCATGAGGAACGCTGGGCTGGAAGAAGCACAAGCTGGAATCAAGATTGCTGGGAGAAATATCAATAACCTCAGATATGCAGATGACACCATCCTTATGGCAGAAAGTGAAGAGGAACTCAAAAGCCTCTTGATGAAAGTGAAAGAGGAGAGTGAAAAGGTTGGCTTGAAGCTCAACATTCAGAAAACAAAGATCATGGCATCTTGTCCCATCGCTTCATGGGAAATAGATGGGGAAACAGTGGAAACAGTGTCAGACTTTATTTTTTTGGGCTCCAAAATCACTGCAGATGCTGATTGCAGCCAGGAAATTAAAAGACGCTTACTCCTTGGAAGGAAAGTGATGACCAGCCTAGATGGCATATTCAAAAGCAGAGACCTTACTTTGCCAACAAAGGTCCGTCTAGTCAAGGTTATGGTTTTGCCAATGGTCATGTATGGATGTGAGAGTTGGACTGTGAAGAAAGCTGATCGCCGAAGAATTGATGCTTTTGAACTGTGGTGCTGGAGAAGACTCTTGAGAGTCCCTTGGACTGCAAGGAGATCCAACTAGTCCATTCTAAAGGAGATCAAGGAGAAGGGGATGACAGAGAATGAGATGGCTGGATGGCATCACCGACTCGATGGACGTGAGTTTGAGTGAACTCCGGGAGTTGGTGATGGACAGGGAGTCCTGGCGTGCTGTGATTCATGGGGTCGCAAAGAGTCGGACATGACTAAGCGACTGAACTGAAATGAACTGAACTCCTTCTGAGGGAAGTTTCTATAGAATTAATAGTTTCTGTAGAATGGATGAAAGGTTGTCTGGAAAGAGGGCTTTGGAAGAAGACTCAAAAGTATCTATTTAGTTCCCCAAAAGGCATAAAACATAAGCTGAATATTTTATAAAGTGGGATTATTTTCAGTGGCTGTAAGATCTCAAAAAAGTGCAGCTCTATCAATATATATGACATCAGTGATAACCACAACTATCCTAAACCCCAAACATTAAATTTCTGCAAAATAATTCCTAGACATGCTCAATGCCAGATATATTGCTTCTTTCGGTGTATCTGGAACCTTGTTTTGTGCAGTGATCTAACTTCTGGGAAATCCTATATTGAAAAACTTACTGATGCTAAAGCTGAAACTGCAATACTTTGGCCACCTCATGCGACGAGTTGACTCACTGGAAAAGACTCTGATGCTGGGAAAGGTTGGGGGCGGGAGGAGAAGGGGACGACAGAGAATGAGATGGCTGGATGGCATCACCAACTCTGTGGACATGAGTTTGAGTGAACTCCGGGAGTTGGTGATGGACAGGGAGGCCTGGCGTGCTGTGATTCATGGGGTCGCAGAAAGTCGGACACGACTGAGTGACTGGACTGAACTGATCTGAACTGAATAATAGGCAACATGGATGTGTTTTCTTTGAATTACAGTTGATCATTTAACACCTTTTCTGAAAATTCTAGTAATAAGAGATGACTTAAAAAAGAATAATAATCCTTATTATAAGGATTCAAATTTAGACAATAATTTCTTGAAAACTAAAAAAACAAACAAAAAGCCCCCAATACAAAAAACAAGTACTCTAGCAAAAAAAAAAAGCACAAAAGTCAAGCAATATACACATTAATGTTTATAATAATAGTATTATTAAGGCATTTAGAGTACACACAATTTATAGCAAGTGTTATTCTTAATAGTAAATATTATCATGGTTGACTAGAATCTTTGCATATGTTACCTTACATGGTAGGTGGGTCCAGTTTAATCATATGAATTCATGAAAGTGGAGAACATTTCCAGGTTGGATGGGAAGTGGTAATGGACACATGGTCAAGGAGATGCTAGATTGCTGGCTTTGAAGATGGGAAAAGGGAGCCAGGAGACAAAGAATGCAAGCCATTTCTAGAAGCTGGAAAAAGAAAGGAAAGAGATTCTTCATCAGAGTCTCCAGAAAAGAAATAGCCTCTAACACCTTGATTTTAGCCCAGTGAGAGCCATGATGAATTTCTGACCCTCAGAAATATAAGGTAACAAGTTTGTGTGGTTTTAAGTCACAACATGTTCATTTTAATTTGTTATGGTAGCAATAGAAAAGTCATCTAATAGCTGAGACGAACTTTCTCATGAACAGCTTATCTCTTTGGATGGGGAGAAAATAATGTAACCTTTTTAAGTACAAGTATCTCAACTCCTTCTGATTTAAAAACAGTTGCATGTTGAGGTAGCTTACTCTCTTTTGGGTAAATCATTGCTCTCCCAGATTTCCTTTTCTTTTCTCTGTTCTTGTCAAGGTGACTCTAGGCCAGTGGAGTAGAAGGGGGCTCATGTATCTTCTTGGGAATGGGGGACAGGTGGCTTTCCCAGGAGAAGCCTTTCATTATGGATTAGTCCCCACTAATCTTTGCTTGTTGGCCTCTGCTAAATGTGCTGGTGTTGTTGCTGGCCCTCCCAAACTTTGGGCATTCCCTAGGAGAATGGTGGTTTGGGGGACAGAAAAATCAGATTCAGAGAGAGTCCTTTTCAGAGAGGAAAAAGAAGTAAAAATATAGTTTCTTCCCTTGCTGCCTACCCTAGACACTGCCATTGCCTCCAGTCATTGAGATCTCATCCTTAATCAGCCCTGGACTCTGCTGACCAAGTGATCTTCTTAGCAGTTCTGCAACTTTTGGGGCCCACGTGAGAACTTTTGTATGTTCTGTAAACTGTGCTCCATACATGGGAGGCTATAAACCATATTTCAGGCTCCTTTAACCAGTGTTGTGCCATCAGTCTTGGGCCATTTCGGTCCAAATGGCTCAAAGTTTCTTTCAGAGGCTTTGAAACCTCGGCAGTTGGGCGACCAGTTCTGAAGTTCTTGGGATTCTTGTCCTTATCTGGATGTATTTTTCCCCATCTCTATGTAGAGCATTCCCTGGTGGCTCAGAGGTTAATGCGTCTGCCTCCAACGCGGGAGACCCGGTTTCGATCCCTGGGTCGGGAAGATCCCCTGGAGAAGGAAACGGTACCCACTCCAGTATTCTTGCCTTGAGAATCCCATGGACGGAGAAGCCTGGTTAGGCTACAGTCCACGGGGTCGCAAAGAGTCGGACACGACTGAGCGACAGAATGGAACGGATGTACAGCGTTTGGATAACGGTTGTGGAATTGGGTCATCTAATCTCACAGTGCCTCCCTTTATTCTTCCTTGGACAAATTTATTCTTCTTGGATAAATTTTCCTTGGACAAAAGGATCGGGATATTTCTTTCTTCTCAACTCCAGAAGGGACTTTCCCTACATCTTACTTTCCTTTCCCCAAAGCACCAACCTCATTAAAAAAAAAAAAAAAGTAATTAAAAAAGTAATAATGGGGAAGGGTATTCCCTTTACACCACAGAAGAAACTCTGATCTAGACTGGCCATGCTTGTTTCTTGATAGGGTAGCTACAGGATGATGAGATATTTGAAATCAGAAAGATTGAAAATCCATTGATTTTTTGCAGGGGTTGGCACATTAGAGCCTACTAGCTGGCTGATTGCTTTTAATAGGAGTATAGTGCTGTATTGGATAGAGTATCAGAGTAGCTCAGTCATGTCTGATTCTTTGCTACCCCATGAATTGTAGCCCATGGGGCTCCTCTATCCATGGGATTTTCCAGACCAGGGTACTAGAGTGGGTTGCCATTCCTTTCTCTAGCAGATCTTCCTGACACAGGGATCAAACACACATCTCTTGTGTCTCCTGCATTGGCAGGTGGATTCTTGACCAGCTGTGCCACCTGGGAAGCCATAGTGCTATGCATTCATTTATATATTGCCTCTGACTCCTTTTGGGCTACAAGGGCAGCACTGTATGGCCTACACATTCCCAAATGTCTTCTGTCTGCCTCTTAAGATAGTATTCATTGGTTCTTTGCTGGCAGTGCAGCAGTTAAGACTCCAGGCTTCCACTGCAATGGGTGCAGGTTTGATCCCTGGTCAGGGAACTAGGATCCTACATGCCACACGGTGTGGTCAAAAAACAAAGAAACCAAGAAAGTGTTCACTGACCCACATTCAATGTATTAGTAATCTGTTCTATGTAACAGATAACCTCAAAACCTGGGAGCTTAAAACAGTAAACATATACACTGTGGGTCAGAGATCTGGCTGCCGTAGCTGGGTGATTTGAGCTCAAGGTCTCCTATAAAGATTGCAGTCAAGCTATTGACCAGGACCACAGTCATCTACAGAATCTACTTCCAAGCTCACCCAGGGGGTTGCTGGCAGACTGAGCTTCTTAGTATTCTTCAGTGGTTTTTGATTTGGACGCCTTAGTTCTTTGCAACATGGGCTTCTTCATTGAGCTGGTCCACATGAAGCTGGATTCCCCCCGAGCAGGTGATTTAATAGAAAGAGAGAGAAATCAGCAGTCTTTTATAACAAAATCTTGAAAGTGATATATCAGTTCTATAGTATGCAACTTGCTAGAAGCATGCTCTAAGGGCAGAGGACACTGGGAGATGTTTGGAGACATGCTGTGACATTTAGTAACCCTTCACATTTTCACTCATTTACCTCATTGTGCTATGTATGGATTTCTGTCAATGTAGCTCTGGAATTTAGGACTGCAAGAGCCAAGATAAGCCAGGTAGTGAAATGTTGAAGTCTTTGTAATTCTTATTCCAAGACAACTGTAAAGTTGCTGGTCTGCTTGGTGCCTGTGGGCCAAATCCAGGCTAAAACTCCAAAGGTTCAAAATACATGGGAGCCTAAGAGGAAGCAAATGGCAGAGATTCAGAGTACAGAGACTGGTCATTATGACAAGCCTGGTTTGTGGCAAGGTTAAAAGTTTCTGTGTGGTGGCGCAGTGGTAAAGAATCCTCCTGTCAAGCAGGAGAAGCCTGCTAAGCAGGAGATGTGGGTTTGATCCCTGGGTCCAGAGGGTTCCATTGGATAAGGAACTGGCAACCCACTCCAATATTCTTGCCTGGGAAATCCCATGGACAGAGGAGCCTGGCGGGCTACAGTCCATGGGGTCACAAAGGCTGGGACGCAACTTAATGACTAAACAGCGGCAGCAGTAGGCAGTTAAAAGGACAGTTACCACCAACGAGAGCTTTGGATTTGTTAATTCATTCGATAGTCAACAAATAGTTGGTGAATTCCTACTAAGCTCCAGGTGCTAAGGCTTTGCAGATACAACAGCAAACGTGGAAGCAAGGATGGCCTCGAGCAGGAAACATCTTACAGCAGGTGCTTCCTTTGTATGTTGACAGAGACAACAAGTGACTTCCCAGGATTTGACCCTTTGGGGATTTGTGGGCAGGAGAAGATATTTATATTAAATATTTATTTTAAAAGATAGGTTGAATACAGCCTGTATTCAGGGATAGGAGGCAGGCCCTTAGAAACTTTTTCATGCTTCATTTATGGTCCTTCCTAGTTTAACTGAAAGCTTTAAAAATGCTTGTTTCCCCCTAAGTTTAGGATTCCAGGCACAGGTGTGGAGTGGCAGGGTCAATAGAAGCTATGGACTGTTGAATGTATTAACACACCACCTCCTTTTTCTTACCTGTTTTATTTAGCCATTGTAAGCACAGTCATCTCTTTCATTAGGCTCAGAGCATATATATTTGTTTAACAATTAGATCTACAGTTCCGCTCCAGAAACCTCCGTCAAAATCCAAACCCTTTTTCTTTCTCTTTCTTCTACCTCCTGAGATGGAGGTAGAGGAGAGAAACTGGGACAGGAGGAAACAAAATTTTCTCGGCTCATCCAGGGAAAGTCAGGTTGACTTGGGGATAGATTATAAAGACTCCAGTCCTGTGTTAGCTAGGGGAGAGCCAGTAACCATGGTATCCCTACCTCAAGGATGCTTGTATAAGCTTTTTACCTACAAATGAAGTTAATTTCCTCTATCTGTGTGACTGAAATTCCATTTTAGGAGTCCATGAGCCCCAAACATTCCATTGCCTGTACTCACATCAGTGGTTTATGGGTGTGGAATTGTTTCACGGGTCTCAGCAGAAGCTGACAGTAGGAGCTCTGTGGCACTCATAAGGTTTCTTCAGTCGTGCACATTTCAAAAGGAAGGGGCACGGAGGAAAAGACAGCCATGGACATTTGTTATTTGGAAACTGACTCTGAGAGAAAAGTACAAATGAGCATTTAAAATGAAATAATAGCAAAGCAAAACATTAAGGCATAGTAGGTAGCCTTGGCTATCTCTGTGACCGTGAATCCTTTTTCTTGGAGACTGTCACATCTGATGCCAGACACACAAATGTTTTGCACTTACTCAGCAGTTAAAGGTAAGAGGTTGTGAAACTCTAAATGAGCTAGGGGAAAAAAAAAAAAAGAGCAAAGGGCTGAGTTTGAGTGAGTGAAGGAAGATAAATCAGTTGAGATTGCATGTTGATGACACTCACCAGGGTTGCTCAACAGTAATATCTGACAAACAGCAAGAGAAAAAGGAAACATTTTGGCAGAGTCAGCCACCCTCAGCATCTCTTTTCAAAACCCTACTAAGAAATCCCCACTGCTGGATGAGTTATTTCCTCTTTCTGCTGTAGGAGTACAATGGGAAAAATATAGACCCTAGAGCTGAAAGATTGAGGTTAGGAAATAATACCATGAGTAATAACAAAATAATAAATTGGACCTGGAGGTATGGATCTTCCATCTAGAGGCTTGAGTTTAGTCAGGTCCATTCTGGTGCGGTGGATATTTTGCCTGTCTCTTTAGGCTGTTATGTATGGTCTTTTGTTTATATCTATCTTTGGTTTTGTTCATTCCTTCGTCCTGCCTGGAATTGCACTCCTCCTCCTCCTTCTTCTTTGTCCCTGTCAAATCTGCTCTCAGATTCCTCTACTTTCTTTAAAATTCGACTTAAATCCATCTTTCTTCCAAGAAAACTCAGCTCTCCCTGTCCAACTTTCACTTTTTTCTCCTTTCTCCTCCAAATATCTTTAGCCCTTTATTAAACTGGTCACAGTGTCCTTCATTACATGAGTTACTTATACATTTTCTGTTGTCTTTGTTGAATCGAAGTCTCCAGAGGGCAAAAGGCTTGCTATGAACATCCTTATATTTCCTATAAGATTTACTCAGTGATATGAGCAATATAAAAAGCCAATATAATATGTCAATGTTTGTTACAAAGTATAAACTAACTCTTAATAACTTTAACAGAGATACAAGATCCTAGACAAAATTTCTCTAACTTTCTTAAAGTTAAATTTATTTAACCTCTATCATCTTTTTTTTTGGTTGCACAATTTGTAGGTCCCCAACTAGAGACCGAACCGGTGTCCTTGGCAGTGAAAGCTCATGGAGTCCTAACCAGTAGAACACCGGGGAATTCCCAACCTCTATCTTCTTTTGCTTTGCTGTGTAGAATGCTAATGAAAGAAACAAGGTTATTTATTTTTTGGAAAAAATTTTGGAAAAGCTATCTTATGTTTATTTTAGAATCTTTTGATCAAAAAGGAAAAAAGAAAAAGAAAATGATTCTACATACCTTTGAGTTCCTTGGAGGCACAAGGCCATGGGGTTGTCTTGCTGGCTTCATATTAGGGCTGTGGGAGATTTTAGAATTTAAAAAAATTTTTCCCCTTTCGTGGTGAAATCTTTTGAACAGAACTCTGTGTTGTAAAAAGAAACAGAACGCCCATCACTAGATACTATGGTTTCCTCTCCTCCTTTTCCCACCCAAATCTCTCAAAGGTGTTGTTTATGCCCGGTGGCTACACTTTTGAGATATGCCTTCATTTCCTAACTGCTTGCAATGAACTGACTTTGATCTTCATCACACTCCAAACACAGTTCTCCAAAGGGTCAGTTGTGACTTCCTTTTTGTCAGAACATCTCAGCAGCATTTGATGTTGATGACCTCCTCTTTGTGACACTCTGTTGCCTTGTCTTTGACATTTTTTTCTTTCCTAGATTTTCTTCTGGGGGAGGGAAAAATTAATTTGTTAAACAAACACGCGTTCCTCTTAGGCGCTTCCTACGCATTGCTATACTTGAGCTTCATGACAAATCTCTGGGGCAGGAGGCACTCTTGCATGCTGTCACTTGAGGAGAGAGATTTTTGTTTTGTTCTATTGGCCAGTTATCACTTGGGGGTGGGGTGGGGTGGGAGTAGGTCTCCTGTGCCTGAGCTGGTTACAAATTCCTTGAGAGTGAAATCCACACCCTCCCCTTCTTCTCTGTCTCACTGTGCCTGGCACAGCAAATATTCTCATGGTTTAATAAATATTTGTTGGCCAATTACAGATCAACAAATATTTACAGAAAGAGCTCAGACGTTGAGGATGAAGAGGAACACAGCACACTGACCAGTTTTTGCTGAGTATTTCTCTTTCCAAGGGCTAGAAAAGACCTCCTTTCACAAGCCATCTTCAGAAATAAAACAATACCCTCAAAACCTCACTCATGAAAAGATCATGTCTGACATGAAGATTAGAAAAAGATTAGCAACAGTCACATGTTGGCCAGAGTGGGTTTCCTTCCCACCGCAAGAGAACCTCTCAGCCCAGAGCGATCGAAGCCGGAGGTTTCTGGATTAGATCAGAATGATTGTATTTATTATCTGCTCTGGGCAGCTTTGTCCAGCTTCTGAGTCAGATGCACTGAGTGTGTACTTTCTGTCTGACACGCTGATCTCTTATCCCTCATCTCCACGTGCGATGGGGCCGGGCCTGGTGAAGCGGGAGGGGTGGCAGCGGTGCTGGCCGCGACGGGCGCGTCACCCTCTCCACTTCCTCTCACGCCCCCCCATGCCTTTCAGTTCCTCATTTCCCACCAGGTGCCCGAGGGCTTATGCTTCCCCGTGATCGTCTTTGTCATGGGGGGAGTGCGGGGAACCAACAGTTTTTGAAAGAGTGCCTACTCCGAAGCTTGCGCATAACTGGGCAGTCAGCGTCCTTGTTTCCTTTGCAGTCTCTTGGCAACTCCACGAAGTCACTTTTATGAATTTTATAGCAGAGAGGTTGAAACTGAGTGGTCATGTATGGATGTGAGAGTTGGACTGTGAAGAAAGCTGATCGCCGAAGAATTGATGCTTTTGAACTGTGGTGCTGGAAAAGACTCTTGAGACTCCCTTGGACTGCAAGGAGATCCAACCAGTCCACCCTAAAGGAGATCAATTCTGGGTGTTCATTGGAAGGACTGATGCTGAAGCTGAAACTCCAATACTTTGGCCACCTCATGCGACGAGTTGACTCACTGGAAAAGACTCTGATGCTAGGAAAGGTTGGGGGCTGGAGGAAAAGGGGATGACCGAGAATGAGATGGCTGGATGGCATCACCGGCCTGGCGTGCTGTGATTCATGGGGTCGCAAAGAGTCGGACACGACTGAGCGATTGGTCTGAACTGAACTGGCAACTCCACGAAGTCGCTTTTATGAATTTTATAGCAGAGAGGTTGAAACTGAGGCTTTGAAAGGAGAGGAAGCTTGTCCAAATTCTGCAGCTTGTATATACAAATGTGGAATTTAAAGTTCAGCTTGTTAGACTTCAACACATCTGGGTTTCTTATATCGTGCAAGGTTACCTCCTATGACGGAGAGGGATGATATAAACTTGTTTCCCATTGAAGGCTTTGTAGCTAAACAGAGACAGAGAGCAGTGATTTTCCTACAGCGCCCTAGCAAATTTGCCAAGGTCAGAGGACCAGGGCACTTGGAGTGGAGGAGGCTATGCTTTCTCTGTGGGAAGGATCTTCTCATCCTTATCTGTGCGTCCTAGCATTGCTCCTGACCTCTTCAATGAAGCATTCTTAGGCATCTGAGGTCAATAACCTAGAGTTGAACATTTAGAGACCTTTTTCTTTGATGGATGTTCTTTCATTAGTCCTGGGAAAATGAATTGAGTGTACAAGGCCCTTCTTTTTAATCAAAGAAAATGCTTATGTTAGAATAAAGAGAAAAACCCTTCCATCAGCTCTAAGTTAATTGACCATGGCAGTGTGTGTGCCACATTCAGACAAAGCCCTTTGCACAGGTTGATGCCGGAGTGCTCACCTGTGACTTGATGGCTGATGTAGCCTCACAGGATTCTTGAAACTTCTTCAGGGTAAAGATCATGGCTGGAACAGTGAATGGGTCTTCATTATCCTAGGAGTGAACATTCAAGGAATGAATATGTATAATGCTCCTGAAAATGAATCCACTTACCCTTCAATTTTTTTTTTAAATTTATTTTATTGGAGGCAAATTACCTTACATTAATATATTGGTTGGTTTTGCCATACATTGACATGAATCCGCCCTGGGTGTACATGTGTTCTCTTTCTTGAACCCCCCTCCCAGCTCCCTCTTCCCCATATCCTCCCTCCATGAATTGGGGTGTCTGTGTCTTCAAAGGGAAATTAAATCTCATTGTGATAATTTCTTTATTCTTATGTACAGTTAAATAAATTTAAGTGAAATTATAATTAGCACTTTAAGAAAACAAAGATGAATCAAATACTGATAATTCTTTTCAGCTTAATTTTTCTAATAAAAGTATAGGGTAGCAATATTGAAATCTTCACTTAATGTGTGTGTGTGTATATATACATATATATATATATATATATATATATATGTGACTTTTGCAGTGTTATCACAGAGATTTTGCCCTTAAGTGAGGGCTTTACCATTTTTCCTAATGTCCTCTCTGAATTTTTTAAGATCAAATAGTTCTTTTTTTTTTCTTTTTTTACCATGTTTATCATATCTGTATCCTTGTTGATTTCCTCTTCATTAATTTTTAATAGAGTCCACCTTTGCCAGTTCTTGTGTGTGTATGTGTGTGTGTGTGTAATCCAAGAAGTTTTCTGATGTTACTTTCATGAATCTTATGAAATCCTACAACTTTTGCAATGTTTGTCATTTGCTTGGCAATCTTGCATTGCATTTGCCTTGTTTGATTAAATGTCTATAACATCTCACCATCTGTAAGAGTCGGTATTGATATAATGAGTGGACGAGTGAGCTAGGGGTTAAGTAGGGTGGGATAAGTGGTGACTTAGTATTTCAAGAGATTGATCAGCCCCTTTAAGAATATTTTTATGTTATGGTACTCCTTTGCTTTCCTAAGCAGCTGTGTAATTGTGGGATGGGGCATAATGCATGTTCTAATAATCAGGACTCCCTGGGCTCAAATAACTGTTGAATGGAATGGAACTGAATGTTTGAAGTCTTCAGGCTCGGGTTGCACAGAGATGAACTAAATCCTCTTCCAGCTCTTTCAGTGTGCATAATGGAGCTGAACATATGCCATAACTACAGGAATGTTAAATCTCAAATCTGGAGACCTGCTTGAAGGCCCATAATTATCTCTATTGTGATGCTTTTCAAGAAGTCTAAGAAGTTGAATAGTTTTGATTCAAGGTAGGCTAAGGAGATGGTAAAACAGAATGACTCCGAGGTTCCAGACCTGAACTGTCCTTGTTATAGTGTGCTCTTTGAGGTGTAGGGGAGTGGGGGAGGCACGTCAGCTTCAGTAGACTTTAATTCTGTGCTCTTTGCTTCTTTAAACCTCATTTATAGCTATAGTCTGTGTTGATAAAACAATAAATAAGAATGTTTTCCTGTTTTCAAGTACTAAGATATAATAGATCAGTGGGAGAGTGTGAGCATGCTTGCTACCCACCCTTTTCTAACTGCATATGCATGACTGCATGTTTGAATAGTATTTGCAAAGTATAAGCCAGTTCAGTTGCTCATTTGTGTCCGACTCTTGGTGACCCCATGGACTGAAGTACGCCAGGTCTCCCTGTCCATCACCAACTCCCAGAGCTTACTCAAACTCACGTCCATCGCGTCAGTGATGCCATCCAACCATCTCATCCTCTGTCATCCCCTTCTCCTGCCTTCAATCTTTCCCAGCAACAGGATCTTTTCCAATGAGTCTCTTCCCATCAGGTGGCCAAAGTATTGGAGTTTCAGCTTCAGCATCAGTCCTTCCAATGAATATTTAGGACTGATTTCCTTTAGGATGGACTGGTTTGATCTTGCTGTCCAAGGGACTCTCAAGAGTCTTCTCCAACACCACAGTTCAAAAGCATCAAAGTATAAAAGCACTTAAAAGTAATAATTTATTTTTTTCATAGGTAGGGAGAGTAATGATGACTCTTCCTTTTTGCTTCTTTAACATACTGCTTAGGTGACTTTTTTTTTCCTTTTTGCTCCTATTATAGTTGGATATGGAATTTTTGATTAATTCTATATTTTTATTCCTGCTGAATTGTGAACTTCTTGAGGGAAAAATCCATTTCTTATTTTGTTTCACGTGCTCAGGATCTGATATAAGACTCCATAAATGTCTTTTACATTGTTCTTTAAGTTAGAAATTAATAACCTGACAGGGTGGAAATGGTAAAATGTTGTGGTGAAAGTGAAGTGGGTTGTACTAACTTTGCAAGGGCAGGAAATAAAACAAGGTTAACTTGTGGCAAGTAGGGCAGAGGGTGGGTTCTCTGTGGTCTGTTATGAAAGGATCAGAGGCCAAAGTACAATGACTAGTTTACTGAAAAACAAAAACAAAACAAATAAATAAGCTGGAACATTTTTGCCTGGGCACTTCTAAACTTGGCATCAGTGAACAGTTAGCTGCTCTATGCTAGGGACAAGGTATAAAGTCATCTCTGTAGTCTCTTAGCCTTTCTAATTTTCACTCTTTTGAAAGTGCTCCCCTATAGGAAATGAAATCTTTTAATAACGTGTCTATGAAATTTAGCCAGTGCTTATACAAGGTGATGGAATCTCCTTAAAATGAAGATTTTATGAAGATCTTCATTTTAAGGAGATTCCATTACATCAAAACTTCCCAGTGAGTGACAGAAAAAGGGCACAAAGGTTTTCTGGAAGCCATATGTCTGCTGAATGTATCCACAGACCTGTGAAGACAGAAAAGCTTAATTAGAAAGATGAGCAATTTCCTGAAAAGGCCTATGTAGGCATTGGATTACATCTCATTTCCTCTAAAAGAGGCATGAAAACCATGATGATTAACAGTTCACTGTTTTGGAGCTTAGCCATTTTCCAGTTTATCTTCACTTGGTGAGAAAGAAGGAAGGTGATGCTACTGCTGTGGAGTTGAGTTCTCTTAGTCATGAATGTTGGATTTATTTTACACAGAATGTGTGTTAAATTGAGGCCCAGATTATCAGAGAGTGGGATTCCACTTTGCAGCTTGCCCTTGGTGAAGCTGCAATCATTTTAGCCAGGAGAATGTTCTAATCCATCTCTCCCCATTTTCAGTGGCTCAGGAAATAGAAACTAATTTTGATTTCAACTAATCCAAACTTGATGAAGAAAGAAAATATAATGCTACACATGAAAGCTGACGGTTCCTGCAAATCCAACATGTACTTCAAAATATATTCTACTGATATTTGATTTATTTATATGACCTCAATCTTTTCATTTCAGAGCATACAACTGAGAACTGACTGGAAATTAATAAATGATTTCATCAGTATCAAAATGCTAACACTGATTTGGATGATTGGAATTGGAATTGAAAGTCCTCTTTGGATAGTATAGACCTTAGCTTCCATTTCTCAGTATTTCTGCTTCTTTGAAATAAAGGAAATGTGTAACTCTTAGTTTCCTTGTGCTCACTTGTCTTTTTTTTTCTTCCTTTTGTGTTTTTCAAAACTGAGTCATTGAAAGCTCTCTCATTTCACCATCATACAGACTTAGTGTAATTATCAAGAAAAGAAACCTTATTATTCTGTGTAAAGTATCAGAAATCTTAGCTATTACATCTCATTACAGATCATTGATTTGAGATACTTTGATTTATTTTTTTGAACAGTTGACCAGATATTTGGAATGGCTATTCTTGATAGTGTTGTTTTTATAGTAGTCAAGTTTAGGTCATAACTGAACCAACCACAATGTAAAAGAAAGATAAGCTGAGTGCCTGGTTTCACTTAAATATATTTGTATGAAAAAAAATTATAAGCATACTCCTTTTAAACATAAATTAAAGATTTAAAAAATATTATGGTGGGAGTGAAACTTTGATGAAGATGAGATTTTGGTATTGACTACATGAGGCAAGCTGGGAGATAGGAAATTAGCAAACTTCCTGGCTTGGTCATAGAGAGTTAATTTGATCTGCAACATTTTTATTTTAGTTCAGAGAAGGACCTTTATCAGTGTGTTATCAGGGTTCTCCAGAGAAACTGAACCAACAGAATATTTATTTATTTATGGCCTGTGTGATTATGGAGGCTGAGAAACCCCATGATCTGCCTTCTGTAAGCTGGAGACCCAGGATAACTAGTGATAAAATACAGTCTGAATCAGAAGGCCTGAGAACCAGGTGAGCCAATACTAGATATGAGAGTCCAAGAGCAGAAGATGAGATCGGATGTCTCAGCTCAATCAATGAAGTGGGAGAAAAGGAACATATTCATGCTTCCTCCTCTTTTTGTTCTGTTCAGTCCCTGAATGAATTGGATGATGTCCACTCATATTGGGGAGGGTTATTTACTCACTCCACCAAATTCTAGCGCTAATCTCATCAAAAACCCAAAATCTGTACTAGTCTGGGTTTTTCCAAGAAATAGAACTGGTAGGAGATTTGTTTATATTGTTGTTTGCTTTAGGAATTGGCTTATAGGGTTGCCTACCCATGTTAATGAGCGTGATCTTATTTATTCCATATTTTGATTCAAATTCTAATCTCGGGAGGAGAGAAACAAGATGGCGGAGGAATAGGACGGCGAGACCACTCTCTCCCCCACAAATTCATCAAAAGAACATTTGAACGTGGAGAAAAGTCCACAAAACAACCTCTGAATGCTGGCAGAGGACGTCAGGCACCCAGAAAAGCAGCCCATTGTCTTCGAAAGGAGGTAGGAAAAAACATAAAAGATAAAAAGCGAGACAAAAGAAGTAAGGACGGAGCTCCGTCCCGGGAAGGGAGGCTTTAAAAAGAGAGAAGTTTCAAAACACCAGGAAACACTCTCACTGGCGAATCTGTGGCGAGCCTTGGAAGCTCAGAGGGCCACATAACCCTCTTTTTTTTTTTAAGATTTTTTAAAAACCCACAGATTACCCGCCAAACGGTAACTCCCAGCGGAGAAGCAGCGCAGACGCCTGCAGACGCCATTAGCAAGCGGGGGCTGGGCAGGGAGGAGCCGGCTGAACTGCTTAGAGAGAGGACTGGGCTTGAATGCCGCGAGAACAATTTGAGAGAACTGGGGAGAGCAAAGCAGACTGTGGGATAGCTTCCCCACGAAAAGGTGGAAAGCTCTAACCTAAGATTCGGCCAGCCCCGCTCACAGAATAAAGGACTGAGCAGAGTGAGACGGCTGCGGCTGGCCCATCCCCTATCCCCCGCTGAGACAGGCAGGGAGCGCAGCCAGAACCGGAGCGGGCAACCATGGCCCCAGAAAGGCATCTGATACAAACTGCAGACAGGCTTGTTGCTATTCAGGACTTCTTGGGCTCGAGCCGGTCGATCTCCCCCTGAGAAGGTGTGCCGGTTGTACACCCAGAAAACTGAGTGGCAGGGACTGGGGAGGCGATAAGTCGCAGAGACTGCGCTCGCCAAACACCTGGTCCCCTGAGCTGCTCGGACCGGGGAAGGCACAAAACGCAGGCCCAACCAAGTCTGCGCCTTTGTGGAGTACCTGAGAACCTGAACTTGAGCCGCTCAGACCTGCGAAGTGCATACAACCCGGCGCCGGCCTCAGACAGTTCCCGGCAGAGCAACCTAGAGCCTGTGCAGTGTAGACTGGGACAGCATACATGCTGTGAGCGGGGGCAAACCCAGTGTGGCCAAGACGCTGCGAGCACTCCCCACAGACGCCAGAGATATTCGACTGCAGCGTCCCTCCCTTCCCAGAACAGGACTGAACAACTGAGCCTTAAAAAGTGTCCACCCACTCCCTAGTATCAGGGCTGAAATTAGACACTGAAGAGACCAGCAAACAGAAGCTAAAACAGAGGGAACCACCTTGGAAATGACAGATAGAGACGTCTAGAGGCTACTCCAAGAATAAGACCAAAAACCAGAGGCAAGAGGCTTAAGGCCGAATCCTGAGAACACCAGAGAACTCCTGACTCCAGGGAACATTAATCGATAGGAGCTCATCAAACGTCTCCATACCTACACTAAAACTAAGCACCACCCAAGGGTCAACAAGTTCCAGAGCAAGACATACCACGCAAATTCTCCAGTAACACAGGAAACTAGCCCTGAGCTTCAATATACAGGCTGCCCAAAGTCACTCCAAACCCACTGACATCTCATAACTCATTACTGGACACTTCATTGCACTCCAGAGAGAACAAATCCAGCTGCACCCACCAGAACACCGACACAAGCTTCCATAACCAGGGAACTTTGACAAGTCACCTGTCCAACCCCACACACAGAGAGGAAACTACATAATAAAGAGATCTCCACAAACGGCCAGAAGAGGGAAAGGCCACCCCAAGCAAAGCATTATAAGCAAGATGAAGAGGCAGAGAAATACCCACCAAGTAAAGGAACAAGATAAATGCCCACCAACACAAACAAAAGAGGAAGATATAGGGAATCTACCTGATAAAGAATTTCGAATTTTGGTGGTGAAAATGATTCAAAATCTTGAAAGCAAAATGGAGTTACAGATAAATAACCTGGAGAAAAGGATTGAGAAGATGGAAGAAAGGTTTAAGAAGGACTTAGAGGAAATAAAAAAGAGTCAATATACAATGAATAATACAATAGATGAGATCAGAAACACTCTGGAGGGAACAAACAGTAGAATAACAGAGGCAGAAGACAGGATAAGCGAATTAGAAGATAGAATTGTAGAAATAAATGAAACAGAGAGGAAAAAAGAAAAACAAATTAAAAGAAATGAGAACAATATTAGAGACTTCTGGGACAATGTTAAATGCTCCAACATTCGAATCATAGGAGTCCCAGAAGAAGAAGACAAAAAGAAAGACCATGAGCGAATACTTGAGGAGATAATAGTTGAAAACTTCCCTAAAATAGGGAAAGAAATAATCACCCAAGTCCAAGAAACCCAGAGAGTCCCCAACAGGATAAACCCAAGGCGAAATACTCCAAGACACATATTAATCAAATTAACAAAGATCAAACACAAAGAACAAATATTAAAAGCAGCAAGGGAAAAGCAGCAAATAACACACAAGGAGATTCCCATAAGGATAACAGCCGATCTTTCAACAGAAACTCTTCAGGCCAGGAGGAAATGGCAAGACATACTTAAAGTGATGAAAGAAAATAACCTACAGCCCAGACTACTGTACCCAGCAAGGATCTCATTCAAATATGAAGGAGAAATCAAAAGCTTTACAGACAAGCAAAAGCTGAGAGAATTCAGCATCACCAAACCAGCTCTCCAACAAATGCTAAAGGATCTTTTCTAGACAGGAAACACAGAAAGGTTGTATAAACTCGAACCCAAGGCAATAAAGAAAATGGCTACGGGATCGTACTTATCAATAATTACCTTAAACGTAAATGGGTTGAATGCCCCAACCAAAAGACAAAGGCTGGCTGAATGGATACAAAAACAAGACCCCCATATATGTTGTCTACAAGAAACCCACCTCAAAACGAGGGACACATACAGACTGAAAGTGAAGGGCTGGAAAAAGATATTCCATGCAAATAGAGACCAAAAGAAACCAGGAGTAGCAATACTCATATCAGATAAAATAGACTTTAAAACAAAGGCTGTGAAAAGAGACAAAGAAGGAAACTACATAATGATCAAAGGACCAATCCAAGATGAAGATATAACAGTTATAAATATTTATGCACCCAACATAGGAGCACCGCAATATGTAAGACAATTACTAACAAGTATGAAAGGAGAAATTAATAATAATGCAATAATAGTGGGAGATTTTAATACCCCACTTACATCTATGGATAGATCAACTAAACAGAAAATTAACAAGGAAACACAAACTTTAAATGATACAATAGACCAGTTAGACCTAATAGATATCTATAGGACATTTCACCCCAAAACAATGAATTTCACCTTTTTCTCAAGTGCACACGGAACCTTTTCCAGTATAGATCATATCCTGGGCCATAAATCTAGCATTGGTAAATTCAAAAAAGTTGAAATCATTCCATGCATCTTTTCTGACCACAATGCAGTAAGATTAGATCTCAATTACGGGAGAAAAACTATTAAAAATGCCAACATATGGAGGCTGAACAACACGCTGCTGAATAATGAACAAATCATAGAAGAAATCAAAAGAGAAATCAAAATATGCATAGAAATGAATGAAAATGAAAACACAACAACCCAAAACCTCTGGGACACTGTAAAAGCAGTACTAAGGGGGAAGTTCATAGCAATACAGGCACACATCAAGAAACAAGAAAAAAGTCAACTAAATAACCTAACTCTACATCTAAAGCAACTAGAAAAGGAAGAAATGAAGAACCCCAGGGTCAGTAGAAGGAAAGAAATCGTAAAAATTAGGGCAGAGATAAATGCAAAAGACACAAAAGAGACCATAGCAAAAATCAACAAAGCCAAAAGCTGGTTCTTTGAGAAGGTAAATAAAATTGACAAGCCCCTAGCCAGACTCATCAAGAAACAAAGGGAGAAGAACCAAATCAATAAAATTAGAAATGAATATGGACAGATCACAACTGACAACACAGAAATACAAAGGATTATTAGAGAATACTATCAGCAATTATATGGCAATAAAATGAATAACCTGGAAGAAATGGACAAATTCCTAGAAAAGTACAACTTTCCAAAACTGAACCAGGAAGAAATAGAAAATCTGAACAAATCCATCACAAGCACGGAAATTGAAACTGTAATCAAAAATCTCCCAGCAAACAAAAGCCCAGGTCCAGACAGCTTCACAGCTGAATTCTACCAAAAATTTAGAGAAGAGCTAACACCTATTCTACTCAAACTCTTCCAGAAAATTGCTGAGGAAGGGAAACTTCCAAACTCATTCTATGAGGCCACCATCACCCTAATCCCAAAACCTGGTAAAGACCCCACAAAAAAAGAAAACTACAGGCCAATATCACTGATGAACATAGATGCAAAAATCCTTAACAAAATTCTAGCAATCAGAATCCAACAACATATTAAGAAGATCATACATCATGACCAAGTGGGCTTTATCCCAGGAATGCAAGGATTCTTCAATATCCGCAAATCAATCAATGTAATACACCACATTAACAAACTGAAAAATAAAAATCATATGATTATCTCAATAGATGCAGAGAAAGCCTTCGACAAAATTCAACATCCATTTATGATAAAAACCCTCCAGAAAGTGGGAATAGAAGGGACATACCTCAACATAATAAAAGCTATATATGACAAACCCACAGCAAACATTATCCTCAACGGTGAAAAACTGAAAGCATTTCCCCTAAAGTCAGGAACAAGACAAGGGTGCCCACTCTCACCACTACTCTTCAACATAGTTCTGGAAGTTTTGGCCACGGCAATCAGAGCAGAAAAAGACATAAAAGGAATCCAAATTGGAAAAGAAGAAGTAAAACTTTCACTGTTCGCTGATGACATGATCCTCTACACAGAAAACCCTAGAGACTCTACCAGAAAACTACTAGAGCTAATCAATGATTACAGTAATGTTGCAGGATATAAAATCAACACACAGAAATGCCTTGCATTCCTATACACTAATAATGAGAAAATAGAAAGAGAAATTAAGGAAACTATTCCATTCACTGTTGCAACGAAAACAATTAAATACTTAGGAATATATCTACCTAAGGAAACAAAAGACTTGTACATAGAAAACCATAAAACACTACTGAATCAATCAAGAGGACACTAATAGATGGAGAAATATACCATGTTCATGGATTGGAAGAATAAATATTGTGAAAATGAGTGTACTACCCAAAGTAATTTATACATTCAATGCAATCCCTATCAAGCTACAAATGATATTTTTCATAGAACTAGAACAAATAATCTCACAATTTATATGGAAATACAAAAAACCTCGAATAGCCAAAGCAATCTTGAGGAAGAAAAATGGAACTGGGGGAATTAACCTGCCGGACTTCAGGCTCTACTACAAAGCCACAGTCATCAAGACAGTATGGTACTGGCATAAAGACAGAAATATAGATCAATGGAACAAAATAGAAAGCACAGAGATAAATCCACGCACCTATGGACACCTCATCTTTGACAAAGGAGGCAAGAATATAAAATGGAGAAAAGACAGTCTCTTTAACAAGTGGTGCTGGGAAAACTGGTCAGCAACCTGGAAAAGAATGAAACTAGAACACTTCCTAACGCCATACACAAAAATAAACTCAAAATGGATTAGAGAGCTAAATGTAAGACCAGAAACTACAAAACTCCTAGAGGAGAACGTAGGCAAAACACTCTCCGACATAAATCACAGCAGGATCCTCCATGACCCACCTCCCAGAATATTGGAAATAAAAGCAAAAATCAACAAATGGGACCTAATTAAAATCAAAAGCTTCTGCACAGCAAAGGAAACTATAAGTAAGGTGAAAAGACAGCCTTCAGAATGGGAGAAAATAATAGCAAATGAAGCAACGGATAAAGGATTAATCTCCAAAATATACAAGCAGCTCCTGCAGCTCAATTCCAGAAAAATAAATGACCCAATCAAAAAATGGGCCAAAGAACTAAACAGACATTTCTCCAAAGAAGACATAAAGATGGCTAACAAACACATGAAAAAATGCTCAACATCCCTCATAATCAGAGAGATGCAAATCAAAACCACAATGAGATAGCATTTCACACCAGTCAGAATGGCTGCTATCCAAAAGTCTACATGCAATAAATGGTGGAGAGGATGTGGAGAGAAGGGAACCCTCTTACACTGTTGGTGGGAATGCAAACTAGTATAGCCACTATGGAGAACAGTGTGGAGATTCCTCAAAAAACTGGAAATAGAACTGCCATATGATCCAGCAATCGCAGTCCTGGGCATACACACCGAGGAAACCAGAATTGAAAGAGACACATGTACTCCAATGTTCATCGCAGCACTGTTTATAATAGCCAGGACATGGAAGCAACCTAGATGTCCATCTGCAGACGAATGGATAAGAAAGCTTTGGTACATATACACAATGGAGTATTATTCAGCCATTAAAAAGAATACATTTGAATCAGTTCTAATGAGGTGGATGAAACTGGAGCCTATTATACAGAGTGAAGTAAGCCAGAAAGAAAAACACCAATACAATATACTAACGCATATATATGGAATTAATAACCCTGTATATGAGACAGCAAAAGAGACACAGATGTATAGAACAGTCTTTGGGACTCTATGGGAGAGGGTGAGGGTGGGATGATTTGGGAGAATGGCATTGAAACACGTATGTTGTCATATGTGAAACGAATCGCTAGTTCAGGGTCGATGCATGTTATAGGATGCTCGGGGATGGCATGCGGGGATGACCCAGAGGGAGGATAAAGGGAGGAGGGAGGTGGGGGGGGTTCAGGAGGGGGAACTTATGTAAACCCGGGGCGAATTCATGTCAATGTATGGCAAAACCAACCAATATAATATTGTAAAATAATTTACCTCCAATAAAAAATAAATTAATTACCAAAAAAAAAATAAAATAAAATAAAAACTAAAAAAAAAAAAAAAACACCAAATTCTAATCTCTTCTAGAGACACCCTCACAGACACAAAAGAAATAATATTTTACCATCTGTCTGGACATCCCTTAGCCTGGTCAAGGGAATACATTAAAATTTAGCCATCACAGAGCCCCCTTTACCAAGTAAGCAGTTAAGCTTGGCACCAGAACTGGAATATGTAGAAGTGTTTTGGGAAGGTTCTGCTGGTGATTTGGAAAAGTTTAAAACCATCCTAAATATCATTAATAAATCAATACAATTCACAGAGCAGATTTCATAAAGAGAAATTACTATAATAGTTCCAAGTGAGGGGTTAGTTGCTCAGTCGTGTCCCACTCTTTGCAACTGTGTGGACTATATAGCCCATCTAGCTCCTCTGTCCATGGCCTTCTCCAGGCAAGAATACTGGGATGGGTAGCCATTCCCTTCTCCAGGGGATCTTCCTAATCCAGGGATCAAACCCTGGTCTCCTGCATTACAGGCAGATTCTTTACCATCTGAGCCATGATCTCATTTAATTTGCAATTAAAGATTCATATAAAGAAGCAAGGAAGAGTGTAAACTCAAACTTTAGTATAACTAAATTTGAACATTCTTCTCTTTTCTACTTTTTTTTTCTCCACTCCACGTTCAGTTCAGTCGCTCAGTCGTGTCCGACTCCCCATGACCCCATGAACCACAGCATGACAGGCCTCCCTGTCAATCACCAACTCCCGGAGTCACCCAAACCCATGTCCATCAAGTCGATGATACCATCCAATCATCTCATCCTCTGTAGTCCTCTTATCCTCCTGCCTTCAATCTTTCCCAGCATCAGGGTCTTTTCCAATGAGTCAGCTCTTCGCATCAGGTGGCCAAAGTATTGGAGTTTCAGCTTCAACATCAGTCCTTCCAATGAACACTCAGGACTGGTCTCCTTTAGGATGGACTGGTTGGATCTTCCTGCAGTCTAAGGGACTCTCAAGAGTCTTCTCCAACACCACAGTTCAAAAGTATCAATTCTTTGGTGCTCAGCTTTCTTCACAGTCCAACACATCCATACATGACCACTGGAAAAACCATAGCCTTGACTAGACGGACCTTGGATGGCAAAGTAATGTCTCTGCTTTTTAATATGCTGTCATTATGACATTGATATATTCACCACAACCACCACCCTCCCACGCATAGATGCATACAAAATTATTTTAGTATAGATGTTCAACCAAGGGTACACAGAACATGTCTGACCATAGATGTGTTTTGTTTACCTCCGCTGAGTGTTTAACACTTAAAATTTATCTTCAACACTAAGTTATAAATATAAATTTCTGGGTTGTCTTGATAAGTGGAAAGACTTGGTATTGTTGGACATGTAATATCCATGTGACCCTGAGAACTGGAGGTAATTCCAAGGGCCATTTTCTTAAAGTTACAAAAAAGTGAAAAAAAAAAAAAATCAAGTAGTTTTTAAAAAACAGGCCAATGACAGGTACATTGAGAAGAGTGTGTGTTTCAGAAAAGGAAGGAGGGAGTCAGCATATTATTTACACATATAAAAACTATCCTTAAATGTTTAAATTTCTGTCAAAATGAACCTGGCCCACCACACCAATGTTACGTGACTGATTCACCTTGGGTTTATATATTTGTATGTTAATTGCAGCCATGAAATTAAAAGATGCTTCCTCCTTGGAAGGAAAGTTATGACCAACCTAGACAGCATATTAAAAAGCAGAGACATTACTTTGCCAACAAAGGTCCGTCTAGTCAAGGCTATGGTTTTTCCAGTGGTCACGTATGGATGTGAGAATTGGACTGTGAAGAAAGCTGAGCACCGAAGAATTGATGCTTTTGAACTGTGGTGTTGGAGAAGACTCTTGAGAGTCCCGTGGACTGCAAGGAGATGCAACCAGTCCATTCTAAAGGAGGTCAGTCCTGGGTGTTCATTGGAAGGACTGATGCTAAAGCTGAAACTCCAATACTTTGACCACCTCATGCGACGAGTTGACTCAATGGAAAAGACTCTGATGCTGGGAGGGATTGGGGGCAGGAGGAGAAGGGGACGACAGAGATGAAATGGCTGGATGGCATCACCAACTCGATGGACATGAGTTTGAATAAACTCCAGGATTTGGTGATGTACAGGGAGGCCTGGTGTGCTGTGATTCATGGGGTCGCAAGAGTCGGACACGACTGGATGACTGAACTGAACTGAGGTCTCTTTTAGGCACTCAAAAATAATGTAAAGTAATACTTTGCCAAATGAAAAAGATTTATTTCAGGGACCTGTTTTGTGGCACTGATCTTTGTCATCATGAAGTATAATGATGTAGAATGCCCTAAGCCAGTTCATTTTTTTCTCTTCCTTATGAGCCCACTGATTGGGGCTCCCTAGGTCTGTGTATGCATGTCCATCTTTATCTGGATAATTCTGTACTTGCTGACACAAAGGACTCCTGCTTCTGGGACTTGGGTTCTGCTTTTCTAATTTGGGGTTTTTATGTGCATTTCTATGTATGCGTGTTGGGGAGCACTGAGTGGGAAGCAGGTAGGCTGAGTGCTGGTGATGGGAGTTGGTCTGTTTTTCAGCGGGACTTCAGCTCAGATCCATCTGTCAAAGACATGAAACAAACAGCACGTGGTTACTTTCTCAGATACTACTTCTACTCTTGGCATTAAGAAGTCTGAATTGTCAAGTTCTTTCCTCCCCCTGTTACTGTTTTTAAAGAATGCTTGGTTCACGGAAGACTTATTAAGCACTGTATAATTGCATTTTCATATTTAAGATTGTTTTTTTTCTTAGCAGATAGATCAAATTCTAGACCTAGAGTCTTATTATTTTAATTAAATCAAGACTTTGGAATTCAGTTAATAAGCCTCACAGGGACTGTCTAGGCTCTTAAAGGACCAAAATCTGAGGTTTTTGACAAGGAATCCACTCCAGTATTCTTGCCTGGGGAATCCCATGGACAGATGAGACTGGCAGGCTGCAGTCCATGGGCTCACAAAGAGTTGGACTTGACTGAGCAACTAAGGCTACACTACTGCTCCACGAATGCTCTTACTCCCATTTCTTTGAAATAGTGATCACACAGATACCTATATGTATCTTGTGACTGTTTAGATGCTTACAATATTTATAAATTGACGTTTTACTGAGTTAATTCCTTGCTCTGTTCTATTCACTGTGAGACAGCAGAGGACCCCAACCAGATCCTGGGCAGACTAGCAAACATAACAAACATTTTTGTTTTGATAAAACAAAAATTTATGGCACTGAATGACTATGTCAACTTGAGGGGCCATGGCAAGGAATGACCGATTCTACTGCAGTTGCAGAGAAGACTATTGAAGATAATTCCTCCCATATCAAGTCAACCTGAATTAATTAACACTTTCCTGGGAGAAACCTGAATTTGCATTTCAGCAAATTTAGCCAGTATGGGAAGAACAATACGACATGGATTATACTGACTGTTCATGAAGGATCAAAGCAGTCACCAAAAAATGAGAAAAATAAGCAACTTTAAAATTTTTATATCATCCAAATAATTTCTTTCTGCCTAAATGTTATTTTATTTTGTTTGGAAATTGTGAACAGTCACAGAGAGAATATAATCCCTTTTTCTTTGTACATTTTATTCTATAATTTAGTTTTTATCCTTAATATATTTTGCAGCATGTTTTTATGTCAGACATATGTATCCATATCATTTAAAAGTGGTTCACTTCTTACTAAATTTCGTTTTATGCTGTTGTTGTTGTTCAGTCGCTAAATCGTGTCTGGCTCTTTGTGGCCCCATGAACTGTAATCCACAAGGCTCTTATGTCCATGGGATTTCACAGGCAAGGATACTGGCATGGGTTGCCACTTCCTTCTCCAGGGGATCTTTCTGACCCAGGGGTCGAACCCATGTCTCCTGCATTGACAGGCAAGTTCTTTACCACTGAGCCACCAGGAAAGCCCAAACTAATGTTACATTAATAAAAAAATTTTAAAAAGAAACTCTTGTAGTCTATATATTGATATTTGTATATGTATATCCATAGAATAAATTCTCAGAAGTGGAAGTGCTTGGCCAGAGTATGCACATTTTCAGTATTTATAACCATTATCAACTTGTAGTCCATGAATTTTACATGAATTTACATTTTCAAGTACACTCTAAGAGATTTTAAAATTTACAATTACTCTTACAAAAGTGTGGGCTTCCCTGATAGTTCAGTTGGTAAAGAATCCGCCTGCAATGCAGGAGACCTGGGTTCGATCCCTGAGTTGGGAAGATCCCCTGGAGAAGGGAAGGCTACCCACTCCAGTATTCTGCCTAAAGAATTTCATCGACTCCAAAGTTTGTGGGATCACAAAGAGTCAGACATGACTGAGCGAATTTCACTTCACTTTACAAAAAGTGTATATTCTTAATCTGATCCTCATGCTTTAAAATGTATTAATTATTAGTGAGAGTTGAACATCTTTGATTATATATTGTTCTAATATGATTTGCCTGTTCCAGTCTGTTCTCTTTTTTTGGTTTTCTTTTGGGTTGTTTTCCTTTTACTTCTTTAACTCTATTTATTATGAATGTCAATATTTCTACATTTGGCAAATACATTATTTAATTTGTCACTGTGTCACTTGTTAGTACCCTTCACTATTCCCCAAATTCCTGAATATTTTGATCATGTCAAACTGCAGAGATGAAGCTGTTTTCACCAATATTTGTGTCAAATTAAGAGTAAAAATAAAAATGCAGTCAAATGAGTGAGGTCAATTAAAAGAAAAGTTATAAAACCTTGACTTTTATATTGACTCCACTGATTTTTAGATTACCTAAATTCTTTTGTACTGGCAGATAAGTAATACGAGGTTGGTACAAGGTAATGTAGGTTTTTGGTCTTTCTCTTATTTCTATTTCATTTGTGCTTTCTCAACCCTCTATTTTTTGGGGTATTTTTAAAAACTGAATTACAGTTGATGTACAATATTGAGTAAGTTACAAGTGTACAGTACAGTGATTTACAGTTTTTAAATGTTATACTTCATTTATAGTTAATATAAAATATTCACTGTGCTCCCCATGTGGTACACTATACCCTTGTAGCTTGTTGTATAATGGCTGCACATCTTAAACCTTACCACAATATTGCCTCTCCTCCTCCCCTCTCCCTACTGATAACCTCTAATTTGTTCTCTTTTTCTGTGAGCCTGCTTCTTTTTTGTTATGTTTATTAGTTTGTTTTAGTTTTTGGATTCCACATTAAAAAAATTTTTTTTTGTGATATCATACAGTGTTTGCCTTTCTCTGTCTGACTTACCTCACTTAGCATAATACACTCCAAGCCCATCCAAGTTGTTGCCAGTGGCAAAGTTTCATTCATTTTTATGGTTGAGAAGTATTCCACTATACTATACTATCTATACTGGGCTTTATCTATCTATACTGGGCTTTCAAGGTAGCTCAGCTGGTAAAGAATCCACTTGCAATGCAGGGGAACCTAGTTTGATTCCTAGGTTGGAAAGATTCCCTGGAGAAGGGATAGGCTACCCACTCCAGTATTCTTGGGCTTCCCTGGTGGTTCAGATGGTAAAGAATCCACCTGCAATCCAGGAGACCTGGGTTCAATCCTTGCGTTAGGAAGATCCCCTGGAGAAGGGCTTGAGAACCCACTCCAGTGTTCTTGCCTGAAGAATCCTCATGGACAAAGGAGCCTGGCAGGTTACAGTCAATGGAATTGCAAAGAGGTGGACATGACTGAGCGACTAAGCAGAGCACACATCTATTTATACTATATATTCTTTATTTCTTTATCTTTTGATGGACACTTAGGTTGCTTCTATATTTTGGCAATTGTAAACAATGCTGCTATGAACATTGGTGTGCTTGTATCTTTTTAAATAATTGTGTAGGGTTTTTTTTTTTTTGGATATATACCAAGGGGTGGAATTGCTGGGTCCTATTATTTTTGGGGCTCCAAAATCACTGCGGATTCTGATTGCAGCCATGAAATTAAAAGACGCTTACTCCTTGGAAGGAAAGTTATAACCAACCTAGATAGTATATTAAAAAGCAGAGATACTACTTTGTCAACAAAGGTCCGTCTAGTCAAGGCTATGGTTTTGCCAGTGGTCATGTATGGATGTGAGAGTTGGACTGTGAAGAAAGCTGATCGTTGAAGAATTGTTGCTTTTGAACTGTGGTGCTGGAGAAGACTCTTGAGAGTCCCTTGGACTGCAAGGAGATCCAACCAGTCCATTCTAAAAGAGATCAATCCTGGGTGTTCATTGGAAGGACTGATGCTAAAGCTGAAACTCCAATAGTTTGGCCACCTCATGTGACGAGTTGACTCACTGGAAAAGACTCTGATGCTGGGAGGAATTGGGGGTAGGAGGAGAAGGGGACGATGGAGAATGAGATGGCTGGATGGCATCACTGACTTGAATGAGGTGAGTTTGAGTGAACTCCGGGAGTTGGTGATGGACAGGGAGGCCTGGCGTGCTGTGATTCATGGGGTCGCAGAGAGTTGAACATGACTGAGCGACTGAACTGAACTGAACTGATGGAGAAGGCAATGGCACCCCACTCCAGTACTCTTGCCTGGAAAATTCCATGGACGGAGGAGCCTGGTAGGCTGCAGTCCATGGGGTCACTAAGAGTTGGCCACTACTGAGCGACTTCACTTTCACTTTCATACATTGGAGAAGGAAATGGCAACCCACTCCAGTGTTCTTGCCTGGAGAATCCCAGGGATGGGGGAACCTGGTGGACTGCCGTCTATGGGGTCACACAGAGTCAGACAAGACTGAAGTGACTTAGCAGCAACAGCATGGTAGTTTAATTTTTAGTTTTTTTGAGAAATTTCCATACTGTTTTCCAAATGGCTGTACCAATTCACATTACCACTACCACCAACAGTGTATGAAATTCCCTTTCCTCCCATCCTTGCCAATATTTGTCATGTGTGTTCTTTTTCATGATAGCCATTCTGACAGGTGTGAGGTGATATATACTGTAGTTTTGCTTTGCATTTCCCAGAGGATTAGGAATGTTGAGCATCTTTTCTTGTGCCTCTTGGGCATTCATCTGCTTGGAAAACTATCTATTAAGGTCTCCTGCCCATAAGGAAATGCTAGTCTTAAATAACACATTAGGCCAGATAAATGTAATTGATATATAAAGAACATTTCATTTGAAAGGAGCAGAATACTCATTCAAGTGCACACAGAACATTCTCTAGGATAGAACACATGCTGGATCACAAAACAAGACTGTAAATTTAAGAAAACTGAAATCATATCAAGTATATTTTCCAACTTCAACACTATGAGGTTATAAGTCAACTATATGAAAAAAAAACTGCAAAAAAACAAAAACACATGGAGCCTAAACAATATGCTAGTAAATAACCAAGTGGATCACTAAAGAAATCAAACAGGAAATAAAAAATAAAATACCTAGAGACAAATGAAAACAAAAACTATATGATCCAAAACCTATGGGATGCAGCAAAAGCAGTTCTAAGAGGGAAGTTTATAGTAATACAGACGTACCACAGGAAACAAGAACAATCTCAAATAACATAAGTGTAGTGTAGTTGCTCTGGAGAAGGAAATGGCAACCCACTCCAGTGTTCTTGCCTGGAGAATCCCAGGGACGGGGGAGCCTGGTGGGCTTCCGTCTGTGGGGTCGCACAGAGTCGGACACGACTGAAGTGACTTAGCAGCAGCAGCAGTGTAGTTGCTCAGTCACGTCCAACTCTTTGCAACCCCATGGACTGTAGCCCACTAGGCTCCTCTGTCTATGGGGATTCTCCAGGCAAGAATACTAGAGTGGGTTGCCATTCTCTTCTCCAGGGTATCTTCCCAACCCAGGTACTGAACCCGGGTCTCCTGCATTGCGGGCAGATCTACCATCTGAGCCACCAGGGAAGCCACACACCTGAAAAGACTAGAAAAGGAAAACAAACAAAACCCAAAGTTAGTAGAAGGAAGAAATCATAAAGATTAGAGCAGAAATAAATGAAATAGAGAATAAAAAAGCAATAAAAAGATTAATAAAATTAAAAGCTAGTTCTTTGAAAAGATATATAAAATTAATAAATGTTTAGCTAGACTCATCAGGAAAAAAGAGAGAGAGGGCCCAATAAAATCAGAAATGAAAAAGGACACCACAGAAATACAAAGGATTGTAAGACTCTATAGTAGTCTCATAGGAGTCTCTATGAACAATAATATACCAATAAAAAGGACAACCTAAAAGAAATGGATATATTCTTAGAAATATATAATCTGCCAAGACTAAACCAGGAAGAAATAGAAAATATGAATAGACTAATTACCAGGAATAAAATTAAATCAGTAATTTTAAATTCCCAACAAACAAAAGTCTAAGACCAAATAGCTTCAAAGGTGAATTCTATCAAACATTTAGAGAAAGGTTAACACCTGTCCTTCTCAAACTATTCTAAAGAATTCCTGAGGAAGGAACACTTCTGAATTCATTCTATGAGGCCAGCATCACCTTGATACCAAATCAGATAAAATATCCTTTGTCAATCTTCTTTCTTTTTTTCCTGTGCAATAAAGGACTCTGGGGGCATTTTTGTTTCATTCTCAAGGTTACATTTAGTGGTAAGGAAGTTGTTATGAACAGTTTAATAAACAAAACTTGGATAAATCGAACACACAGGTAATAGATCTGTTATTATAAATTCAGTTCAGTTCAGTTCAGTTCAGTCACTTAGTCGTGTCCGACTCTGCAACCCAGTGAATCACAGCACGCCAGGCCTCCCTGTCCATCACCAACTCCCGGAGTTCACTCAAACTCATGTCCATCGAGTCGGTGATGCCATCCAGCCATCTCATTCTCTGTCGTCCCCTTCTCCTCCCGCCCCCAACCTTTCCCAGCATCAGAGTCTTTTCCAGTGAGTCAACTCGTCGCATGAGGTGGCCAAAGTATTGGAGTTTCAGCTTTAGCATCAGTCCTTCCAATGAACACCCAGGATTGATCTCCTTTAGGATGGACTGGTTGGAACTCCTTGCAGTCCAAAGGACTCTCAAGAGTCGTCTCCAACACCACAGTTCAAAAATATCAATTCTTCAGCGCTCAGCTTTCTTCTCAGTCCAACTCTCACATCCATACCTGACCACTGGCAAAACCATAGCCTTGACTAGACGGACCTTTGTTGGCAAAGTAATATCTCTGCTTTTTAATATACTATCTAGGTTGGTTATAACTTTCCTTCCAAGGAGTAAGCGTCTTTTAATTTCATGGCTGCAATCAGCAGTTACTTCAGTGATGGGCTATTTAGGACGTCCATGAGGCTCTTGAAGTTCTGTGAAAATGGTGTGTGTTTATTATGCTTATATGTTATTCTAGGGAGAGAGTCCATAAATTTTATCAGATTCACAATCTCCCAAGCAGTTAAAAACCACTGGTTTGCATTATCACTTGACCAACCCATAGTTACTCTGTCACCAGGATGCAGGTGTGGGTCACATGTCTTGAAATCATGAGAAAAGGTCAACTGACTGCTGAAGCATTGGGCTCCTCTTTGTTAGTGCAAAGTCGTTGCTGGTCAGCTAGAGACTTTCCCAGTCCCTGGCATCTTTGGAAGGGTTAGGGGGCTTATGACTACTTCTCACCAATAAAATGTGTGTAGACGTTTTGATTGCCATTTTTGTGTAGAGTTGAATATGTATCTGATAAGCCTTTTCCATAGTTTTCTCACCTTCTCTGGTGACTTTGAGGGCCACGTTTTGAAACTGGCAGCATCACATGGTGAAAGAATCCTTGATTACTGAGTCATGGAGGCAGCCAAGAGAGCTGTCCAACTATTAACACCTGCCCTGGATTTTGGTGATTAAGAAATAAATTTTATTATCATATGCAGTTGAGATTTAGGGTTGTTTGTTACACCAGTTAATCTACTCTGGCATACAAAAACAACATCTCATGTAGGAAGATACAGAAAAATGATTTTGTTGGCTGGGGACAATTCCTTTTTTAGATTTCTTCCTGGAACCAAGAAATAACGCTGCCTTGCAGGCCATTGTTTCCTGGTGTCATTTGGCCAAGTGTAGGTTACTCTGAGCTCAAATTTCTTGCAAATCTAATCCTTGGTTGCATGAAAAGATGATTACCATAGAGAACTATTAATAATTAAAATGTCTTTTAACCACATGGGAAAAATTAATTAAGGTAAAAGAGCTGCTGCTGTTGCTGCTAAGTCACTTCAGTCGTGTCCGACTCTGTGTGACCCCATAGACGGCAGCCCACCAGGCTCCCCTGTCCCTGGGATTCTCCAGGCAAGAACACTGGAGTGGGTTGCCAAGAGAGACATGTTTTAAGTGGGTGGAGACAGTCATTTACTCATTCATTTAACAAATATTTGTTTATTGAATTTCTTTAATGTGTTTTAAAATGTACCCAGAATCTTGTTTTAGTCAAATACAGTAAGATAACAGACACAGATACAGCTGTTTTTGAAAGGATTATTTTGCTTATAGTCCCAAGAAGAAAAGATACACCAAGCCATACAGGACCACCGGGGAAGCAGCAGGTTTAGTCAGGAGGCAGAAGGCATGAGGGGTGACTCTCAGGTGACTGAGGGCAGGGGTAGTGTCCCAGATTGCAGGTGCCTGATTAAAGGAGGTGGGTGGGAGCACTGACTCAGCATGGCTTGGTTTGCTTATGAAAGGTATGCTAACAAGCACATTGTTTAATATCTCTGCTGCTGCTGCTAAGTCGCTTCAGTCGTGTCCGACTCTGTGCGACCCCACAGACGGCAGCTGACCAGGCTCCGCTGTCCCTGGGATTCTCCAGGTAAGAACACTGGAATGGGTTGCCATTTCCTTCTCCAATGTGTACCGTTCCATTCCATCGCTCAGTTGTGTCCGACTCTTTGCGACCCCGTGGACTGTAGCCTACCAGACTTCTCTGTCCATGGGATTCTCCAGGCAAGAATACTGGAGTGGGTTACCGTTTCCTTCTCCAGGGGATCTTCCCGACCCAGGGATCGAACCCGAGTCTCCCGCATTGGAGGCAGATGCTTTAACCTCTGAGCCACCAGGGAAGCCCTCTCCAATGTGTAGGAATTAGCTAATCCTGGAATGGGTAGGTCCTCCTTGGTCCACAAGGCCCCTGATGTCAAATTATCATGAAATACAGAAAATTAAAAAAAAAAAAAGACTAATATATAATGTTGTTGTTTTTAGTCACTAAATCGTGTACAACCCCATGGTCTATAGCCTTCCAGGCTCCTCTGTCTATGGGAATTCCCAGGGAAGAATACTAGAGTGGGTTGTCATTTCCTTCTCCAGGGGATCTTCTTGACCTAGGAACTAAACCTGCATCTTCTGCATTGCAGGAAGATTCTTTACCACTGAGCCACCAGAGAAGCCCAATATATAATGTACCAGACATAATTAACTAAATAATTACATAGATTACTAGCATTCAGTAGACATGGTTAGTGTCTCATTACTTTACACCACAGAAGTCATTTTGACCACTGCACATTTCTACCAAAATTATTCACTTAAGTTTATATCCAGTTGTTTAAGATTAAAATGAAGCCATAGGTATTTAAAATTATTAAAAGGAGGGTCTTACAGAATTGTCTAAGGACTTCAGGGTTCAAATTAGAGTTTATACTGAAGCATGAACTCTAAAAGTTTTTACTCTACATTGGTTCTGGAAGAGAAATGCAATCCCCCTTAATAAATGCCTCTAGTTCCCCAAACCCCTAGCCCCCACAAAAACAATGTTCTAGGATATAGTCCATACTTAAAATTTTCCATGGACTCCCCATTGCTTATTACCAACATTTTCAAACTTTAATCATTTATAAGCCACCTGCTTAATTTTTGCTGTATCTGTATAATACTGTCTATTGTATTTTCTTAATTTTTACTATAGATTAACTCACCAAGTTTCTATCTGTGTTCACTTTATCTTTAAACAATTTTTGTATTTATATAATTTTGGATTTAAGGTGCTAGTTACATATTTTTCTAATTTGTACAAAATAAGTACAAACTACTAAAAATCTTAAAAAAATTTTTTTTTATTGAAGTATAGTTGATTTACAATGGTGTGTTAGTTTCAGGTGGACAGCAAGGGATTCAGTTATACATACATACACTCAGCTTTCTTTACAGTCCAACTCTCACATCCATACATGACCACAGGAAAAACCATAGGATAATCAAACCTTATTTTCAAATCAAACCTTCAAAATGAAATCAATTGTAGGCCACCCACACACATACACAAGGTAAATTGTAGGCCACATTACTTATTCAGCAAACACTTGAGTGTTTACCCAGTATTTACAAATGTGCTGGGTATTAGGGATATTATATTGAATACATTATCTCATGTAAACATAAAATGCTTTTCAATAGAAAGAGAATGTTTTAATATATTGTGATATAAAACTGAGTAAAACTTTCCTTGTTAGAAATATCTGTTAGAAAACTAGGAACAGTTACCCATTTAGGAAAATTGCCCCATGCATACACCTCTGACAAAGAGTCAATGTGGTAACACACTTAGGCAATTCTACTTCTCTAATATGCTTCGTGAAGATATTAAGGCAATGGCCAGATAAAGCAACCGTACTGACTGAATCTGTTACTCATTTCGGCTAAACAATTGATTTTATTTTCATCTGATTGGCAATTGGTTAGCTGTTTTCACATAGCATTTCACATAAATTATTTTTCCTTTGTATTCTGAGTTTAGTGCTTGCTGGCAAGTTTCATATTTATTCTGAAAAGGAGAGTAAAAAAGCAAAATAAACAAAATGACTCAGGAAGATGTATGCCTTGAATGCTTTCTTTGCTATTTGTACAGTTATGCATTTTGAATGGTTTTCCATTCATTTGTATTCTCTGTAGTTATACACTTAAGAAGTATACTTATCTTGTGAGAAAGTCTTGGAAATATATATATTTTTTTACAAAATAGAAAAGAAGTAGAAACTGCATATACATTAAGGAATTTGAGAAAAAATAAAGAATTTCATTTAAGCTTATATCCAACAAAATTAGCATTTAAAATGTGCTTTATAAAAATATTTTCCAGTTTTTTATGAAAAGATTTTCTTTTTTTTATTTGCAATAGAAAGACAGCAAAAGCAGAAGAAGATAGTAAACCAATGATCCAAGAGGCTTAAAAGATTAATGCCAGACAGAGGGAGTTTCTTTGTTCTGCACAGCAAGGTTATGCAGAGCAGGTTACTTTCCTGCCAAATAGAGACTCAGTCCGAAAATGCTCTTTATCATTGAGACTGTAGCTTGCCCTTCATCATTTGGAGTATGTGAGAGGCATAGTTAAAGAATGCCTCTATAAGAAACATAATAGCATATTACTCACATGTTGAAATTCTAGGGCTCTTTCAGTTAGAAGAGAGAATCCTTGTGTTACCCTAAATATCAAAGTCTGTAATTCCACTCAGAAAATAGACGAATTCAATAAACAGTTGCTTATTATAATGCCCTGCATTGATGGATCTTAAGTCCTCAATTTCTGTACCAAACAGGCTTCTTTTTGTGGCAGAAGAAACTCAAGTTCCATCTTTTATCTTGCACAACTTCACTATGATTGGCTTAAGGACTGAGATATAGGCTGAGATTTTAAATATTGCTTTAAAACACGAAGCAGTAGATTTAACAAAATTCTATCTTTTGCGGGCTGTTTCAGTGACTGATGAGAATTAAGGCAGAGTTGATAATGACACTTTCATAATCACATAGATGAAATCATTCCAAATTGACTAGAAAATGGTCAAGCTACTTTCTGTATGTGAATGTGGTGAACAAAGATAATCTGAGTTAGTGAGATGTTTATTATTAAATTAAGAAATAGTGGGGGTCAGAGGACATAGAGAAAGGTACTTAACCTCAACAATGAACAACAAACCTCATTAGCAATTACAAAAATAAAAATTGATATGGCGACGACCTATTGACCAGATTGGCTAAAATTAGGGGGTAAGAATCACACTGAAAGGAAGCTACTAATGTTATTAAGAAAAGTTGAAAACATATATACCGTATGGCTCAGAAATTCCAGGAATACACTTTAAAGACATGCTTGCACATGTGCCCCAGAATCTATGCATGATGGGAAAAAAAACTAGAATACTAAACAGTAATGTAAATAAACAAAAGACAGTTATAGGCAACACCTAGAAATTATGGAAGTTGTCACAATTGAAAGTTTCAAAGAAATTTCACACGTTGTTGTTGTTTAGTCCCTAAGTCATGTCTGACTCTTTGCAACACCATGGACTGTACCCCGCCGGCATTCCCAGGTAAGAATACTGGAGTGGGTTGCCATTTCCTTCTCCAATGGCATGAAAATGCCTGTTATGATTCTATTGCTGTGAAATTCAAAAACAGACAAAACCAAACTCTATTATTTAGGAATGTATGCATATAAAGAATAGCCCTGAAAAGAAAAGCAAGAAAATGATTAACACAAAATCTACAGGGGAGAATGGTACATAGAGGTATTCTGGGGTACTGATGGCATTTTATTTCTTGACCTGGATTGCATTGTTTGTTTAAATAATTGTCACAGAATATATGTATATTTGAAGTAATTTTCTATGTTAATGTTATATCTGTAATAAAAAGTAAGACACATACACATAATTCAAGACTACTGTCTGTGGAATGTGATTGCTAAAATGGGTCTGATTAAAGGGGCAGTTCAGGGCTGGCAGCTAAGAGCCAAGTGCACACTGGATTCAAGATGCCTCTCTTTCATGTAACATCACTGATTGACTATGGTTCAGGATTGTGTTGTTATCACATAAAAAGATCCTTCAATAAAATCCTGTTTGAGTCTATTAACTTCATTCATTCCTATAACCATCCACTTAGTCTTAACGTGGTTTAGGGATAAAAAAAATTAGACATTCTTTTAAATTAAATGAGAATGGGTTGGGAATCTGAGAACTGGTCTGGGCTTCTTCATTTCCATTCCAGCTCTGTTGTCTTTCTAAACAATCTGCAAATTTGTTTTGTCAATCTCCTTTTGCCTTAAGTGACACAGCCTGTGTTCCATAGATAGCAAAGGAGAAAATACATTCAACACTTTTTTTTTTTTATCATCTCCAAACACATGAGCAAAGGAATATCTGAAAGATGTTTTCATCTGGCTAATTAGGTTAGAAATCTCAGGAAAATAGTCCTATTTGCTATATTTCTGATGGAGATGCTTCTGTCTCTGGTTAAGAATCTTGCAGGAACAGATTTCTCCTTTGACACTTCCTCTTGGAACTTTAGTAGGCAAAAAAGAAACTTTTTCTTTCTCATCAACCGGGAAAGATAAACTTGGATTGTCCCACCTGGTCCCGTCACTTCATGGCAAATAGATGGGGAAAAATGGAAACAGTGAGAGACTATTATTTTCTTGGGCTCTAAAATCACTGCAGATGCTGACTGCAGCCATGAAATTAAAAGATGCTTGCCCCTTGGAAGAAAAGCTATGACCAACCTAGATTGCATATTAAAAAGCAGAGACATTACTTTACTGACAAAGGTCTGTCTAGTCAAAGCTATGGTTTTTCCAGTAGTCATGTATGGATGGGAAATTTGGACCATAAAGAAAGCTGAGTGCTGAAGAATTGATGCTTTGTGTGGTGTTGGAGAAGACTCTTGAGAGTCCCTTGGACTGCAAGAAGATCCAACCAGTCCATCCTAAAGGAAATCAGTCCTGAATATTCATTGGAAGGACTGATGCTGAAGCTGAAACTCCAGTACTTTGACCACCTGATGCAAAGAACTTATTCATTGGAAAAGACCCTGATGCTGGGAAAGATTGAAGGTGGGAGGAGAAAGGGGATGACAGAGGATGAGATGGTTGAATGGAATCACTGACTTGATGGACATGAGTTTGAGCAGGCTCTGGGAGTTGGTGATGGATAGGGAAACCTGGTGTGGTACAGTCCATGGGGTTGCAAATATTCGGACATGATTGAGCGACTGAACTGAACTGAAACTTGGATTGTAGATAACTTCAGTACAAGGATAGTTATTGTAGATAACTTCCATGACTTTTTAATTTTTTAAGTATATATTTTATAGTATGGAATTGTGCAGAGTGCCAGGAAACAAATGCTTTTTGGTAAATGTTGACATATCTGCCCCCTTACCCTCCCCTGAATTTTTGTATTTCTGTGCAATATTCATAGATTTCTCAGTTTTTAGTATATGCAAGTCAGATGGTGGAATATAAAACAGTTCTCTATTTGAAATATTTTTAATGGTTTATGAATGTGAATACTTAGGAATAATTTTCCTTTCATTCTTTCATTACCTTTCATTCATCAGCTGATAGTGAGTTCTCTAAACGAAACAGTTTTTCTTTGTGTTCTCCATGGCATTTAAACATGATGCTGAGAATACATATACACTTAATAAATTCTTGCCACCTTTGATTTCATCCCTTAAAAAAAGATACACTTTTTGCAAAGTGTTTAAAAAATAGATTCAATGGTGGCTCCGTGGTAAAGAATCCACCTGCCAATGCAGGAGACAGGGTTCCATCTCTGATCTGGGAAGATCCCACATGCCCTGGAGGAACTAAACTCTCACTGAGACTGTTTTCTACAGCTCGGGAACTGCAACTACTGAGCCCACATGCTGCAACTACTGAAGCCCATGTGTCCTAGAGCCTGTGCTCAACAACAGGGGATGCCACTGCAAATGAGAATCCCATGCACCACAGGTAGAGAAAAGCCTTAGAACAGCCAAAACTAGCTGAACAAATAGATGAGTTTTTAAAAACACATACAAAACCTTGTCTTGAGATTCTTACTTAACACAGTCCAGGGCAAGTAACCAATGTTGTTGGAAATGCAATGTCAAAAATATGCAAGGAAAGGATAATATTGTGTGTGATAAGCAGGGAAAAAATCCACAGAGAGAAGCCAAAGACAATGAAAACATAAAGTAATTATGACTTCTGTCTGCTGAGGTCTTCCTTCCATTGTCCAGTATCATTTGCTTCCCTTTAGAAGCTGTTGTAGGTTCTAGTCAAGAAATTAAGGACCCCTGTATTTGTGATAGTAAAAGATGAACTCTTTAGAGCATCTCTAAAATCCTAGTATTTAGTTTTCAATGTTAACTTTCACTGAAATACTCGAATAGATGGCAAGGCATGCTATACAGAGTATAGGCCAAGGATTCTTAAATGAAGTCCATAGAAGGGATTCCAAGGCCCTTGGGGACCTTGATGTTGTATATAAAATTGAGTCTGTGCACACTTACACTCTTCTGAGTTTTTCAACCTTTCATCTGGGATTCCTGACCTTTACTTCCTCCAGGTTAAGAATCACTGCTTCAAAGTAATCCTGCATTTATCATATGTCCTACAGCCAGCCATCTGAGGCTGACTGGACAAGGGGATCTGAGAAAGAGCCTTCCCACAAAGACTCAGATGGCATTTTGCAAAGATGACAGTCCTCACCATGTTTCAGTTTAGGACTGTTCAGGGAATCCCTTTCCAGAATTCAAGTATCATGCTGAAAATACCAGAGACTATTAATACTGCATGTATATTTATTTTCATGACTTGGCAAGGGTGTGAATGGCGACACACAATCTTTGCACACAGGATACTGTGAAAGTTGGCTAGCAACCAGACAGATGTCTGGGGTTTGGCATAATGTTCTCCTCCTCCTCCTTCTACGCTGCAGAATGGTTCACAGAGTGCATTTGTATTTCCATTCTCTGTAGCCTAGCCTCTTCTATTTAAAAAAATATTTTGGAGTGTAATAGCGATACCATGAATTCAATTTTGAGTGTACAATTCAATCATTTGTTAGTCTATTCACTGAATTATGCAACCGTCAACAATATCTAATTTTAAAACTATTTTTAAGACTCTCTTCTAAGCATTTTCTTCTAATATCTCTGAAACAACATTGTGTTTCATTTATTTTTTGAAAGAAGATCTGTGCTCTGAAATTACCCCTGTAGATGATTGGCAGTCACACATTTTAAGGGGAGAGGAGTCTTGTCTTGATAACTTGTGTTGGCGCCACCCCTTCTAGTGTCATGATTAACTCTTTGTTACTCAGTGTTTACAAAGAGAGAACTAATCAGTTTTTTAACGTAGGTAATGTCTCCTAGACAAGAAAAAAAATGGATTATTTGAATATGCCATTTTTAAAAATAATAATCAGTGAATATTTGTAATTTCAGAAGGCCCAACACAATAAAACTTGCATGAAATTTTCATGCTTATCCCACCGACTTTGCAAAACTTTGAAAGAAAATACTATAGTTTAAGCTTTTTAAAAGTAAAGTAACTTGCTCTTTCTTGAAACAAAAAGTTATAATAGTGTGGGTTTTTTTGGTGATTATATACAAAAAATTAAAAATATTCTCAATCTCAAACTTCATTCATTTAATCTCAAATTTACCAAGTACTTATTATCTGCCAAGAAAGGTAGTGGGGAGGAAGATACAGTCTCAAATGTAAGGAATACATATTTTTGCTATAACTTTTTCTACCCTCTTTATTAATTTACTACTTTATAGCTTTGCAAAGTATTTGCATTTCCATCTTGAGCAAATTTATTAACTGGTTAATTCTCGGTCTCTATATTTTTGGTGGTAGTTTAGCCGCTAAGTCAAGTCTGACTCTTGAGACCCTATGAACTGTAGCCCACCATGCTCCTCTGTTCACAGGATTCTCCAGGCAAGAATACTGGAGTGGATTGCCATTTTCTTATCCTGGGGATCTTTCCGACCCTGGGATTGAGCCTGTGTCTCCTCCACTGGCAGGTGAGTTGTTTACCACTGAGCCAGCAGGGAAGCCTCTATTTCTCTTCACGTTGGCCAAGTCCTCCTTTCCTCCTTACAAAAAAACTTCAGTTACACAGAGGACCTTTTTTCCCCTACGGTTCCCACCTTTACTGAGTGGACACAACCTCCTGTCAATGTTGCAATTTTTCTACATTGTTAAGAGATGTCATTTGTGGTTTTCGCAAGAGTAATTACTACCTGCTTCAATCAAAATCATCAATAATATAGAAGACACATACAAGTAATTTGTACACATTCTAGTATATTGGTTATTTCCAGTATGTTTTAAATATTACACTTGGCCTTTCAGATACCTAGTAGATTTTATCATTCCTGAATTAAGCTGAAGTATACTCCTGGACTATTGACTTTGGATGGAGAACTACATGTATCTTTTGTTAATTTTCCTCCCAGTACTGCTAAGTACAAAAATATGAATAAAATGCTAGGAATTTTCTATCACAGGTTTATATTGGAAAGGTCATGATGCTCAGGAAGTAATAGGAAGCTAATCAAGGATAACAGTGTTAATTTTGTCCAGAACAGAGAGAAGACAGAAGTTGTGAGTGTTAGAGAACATCTCATCCCATTATTTCATTTTACAAATCAGGAAATGGAATTCTAGAAAACTCAATAAATAACTAGTTTAAAGTTACCTATTAATTAAAAATCCAAAATTCAAGCCCATTGATTCAAATTCCCAGCACAATATTCTTTCTAGTAGAGCTTTTTACATTTTATATGGGAAAGGGATTAAATTTATATTCTATCTCTCACTTCCTATTCCTGAGCTTCCCTTTAAATCCAAGACCTATTTATTCAATTGTCTTTTCTCTTTCCTGACCTGCCACTGTTTTTCTTAAACTCCATTTCACCTCACTTAGGGTTGGATGATCTACATGAGTGGTCCTCAGGCTTGAGCATATATTAGAATCTTCTGGTTAAAACAGATTCCTGGGTTCAACCCTGAGTACTTTTTAAAAATTTTTTAAAATTTATTTACTTCTGGTGGTGCCGGGGATTTGCTGCTGTGCTTGGGCTTTCTTTAGTTGTAGAGAATGGGGGCTTCTCTTGTTGCAGAGCCCAGGCTTTAGGTTGCATAGGCTCAGTAGCTGTGGCCCACAGGCTTAGTTCCTGAGACCGCTTCCTGGAGTAGGGATCGAACCTGTGTTCCTTGCCTTAGGCAGGTATATTCTTAACCCCTGGACCACTAGGGAAGTCCCAATCTTGAGCTTCTGATTAAGCAAGTAGGGTTTGCACACAATGTGAGAATTTGCATTTCTAAGGAGTTTCCAGGTGACGCTGAAGTTGCTGGTTGGGCATCACACTTCAAGAAAAACAAACCTACATGAAGCAGGCTTGACACTTCCTCTAAGGATTGTTAGAGAGTCTCTAACTCTCGTTTATCACTCCTTTGACCTCTAAAGGTATAATAAATTATTAAAACACTCTATCCAAAAGCTCATTTGCTCTCTGGTCTCCCAGCATTGGCTTCCTCATCAAGATTGGTGTGAAAATGACTGTGTCTTTGAAGATGGCTAATGAGTAAGTCTGGAATAAGAAAGTAGCTACTTATCATTCTGATTAGCACTCAGAGCTCCCAAGACCCGCCTCCTGACTAGTGCTTCCTTTTCTTTCCAACAACAAAATAATGTTAAAATTGCCGATGATAAAAAGATACCTGTAAAAAATATGTCCCATGAGCCTCCTTACACCTTCAGTCCTTAAAGAAGGAGAGAATTAAAATGGCTCTGCAATAGTCAGGGTTCTTAGTTACAGAAATAGAATTGAGGTTAGCCAGTATAAACAGAAAGTAGTGTCAGGTAGCCTACAGAATGTGATTTGGCTGAGAAGAATGCGAATCCCATACGGAATCCTCAGGGGAACGTAGGGTTCAGCTTTTCAGTCTTTACTCCACAGGAAGGCATGCTAGAAGGAGATTGGGGTGGTTATTGAGTGAACCACACTGAAGCATTTGCCACAATTACCATGACTAAGCTTTATTCTCAAGTTAGATGCTGATAAAATATCAGATCTTGTTTTACATGCTCACATAATTATTTGTTTTAACCTAGTGTTAAAGAAGAGATTGTAGGGAACTGACAAATAAAGTGAAATTTTTGTAAATAATTCTGCTGGTACACTGGCAGAAAGGTTAGGGATTTCTGGTCCTTGGGTTCCTGGGATTTCAGGATTCACAAAGATCTTTTATCTGAAGAAACACATTTTGCGAGACAATCTGGTGGCTGTTACAACCCAATACTGACTACTTTGTTGGCTTATATTTTATACAGTGTTTATAGTTTATACTAGGTTTCTGTACTGTGAGAGTATTTATTGAAATTGACATTTTTGGAAAGCATATTGGCTATAGTATGTTAAGGATAGGGGGATAAGGATTCATTCTACCATTATTTTACAGGATATATTAGATGAAAAACATCATTGGCCTTAGTAATCAGTTATGAACTATGAAATTTGAGATGTCTTAGTTTATAATTAAGACAATTTCTTTGTAAATTAAACCTTAATACTGTGGGCTAGGACACTGCTAAGCATGGAACAACTGACTGGTTCAAAATTGGGAAAGGAGTAAGACAGGGCTGTATATTGTCACGCTGTTTATTTGACTCATATGCAGAGTACATCATGTGAAATGCCAGGCTGGATGAATCAAAAGCTGGAATCAATCTTGCCCGAAGAAATATCAACAGCCTCAGATATGCAGATGATACCACCTTAATGGCAGAAAGTGAAGAGGAAATAAAGAGCCTCTTGATGAAGATGAAAGAAGAGACTGAAAAAGCTGGCTTCAAGCTTAACATTCAAAAAACTAAGATCATGGCATCAGTCCCATCACTTCATGGCAAATAGAGGGGGGAAAAGTGGAAGCAGTGACAGATTTTACTTTGGGGGTCTCAAAAATCACTGTGGATAGTGATTGCAGCCGTGAAATTAAAAGACTATTGCTTCTTGGAAGGAAAGTTGTGACCAACATAGAAATGTTAGTCTCTCAGTTACATCTGACTCTTTGTGACCCCATGGACTATAGCCCACCAGGCTCCTCTCTACATGGAATTCTCCAGGCAACGATATTAGATTGGGTTGCCATGCCCTTCTCCAGGGGATCTTCCTGACCCGGGGATCGAACCTGAGTCTCTTACATTTCTGGCAGATTCTTTACTATCTAAGCCACCAGGAAGCACCAACCTAGGAAGCGTACTAAAAAGCAGAGACATACTTTGCTGAAAAGGTCTGTATAGTTAAAACTATGGTTTTTCCAGTAGTCATGTACAGATGGCTGTGAGAGTTGGACTATAAAGAAGGCTGAGCTCCAAATTGATGCTTTAGAACTGTGGTGCTGGAGAAGACTCTTGAGAATCCCTTGGACAGCAAGGAGATCAAACCAGTCAATCCTAAAGGAAATCAACCCTGAATATTCATTGGAAGGACTGATGCTGAAAGTGAAGCTCCATTACCTTGGCCACCTGATGCAAAGAGCCAACTCATTGGAAAAAACCCTGATGCTGGGAAAGATTGGTGGCAAAAGGAGGAGAGCGTGGCAGAGGAGGAGTTGATTATAAAGCATCACTGACTCAGTGGACATGTGTTTGAGCAAACTCCAGGAGATAGAGAAGGACAGGGAAGCCTGGTGTGTTACAGTCCATGGGGTTACAAAGAGTCGGACATGTCTTAGCTACTGAACAACAACAGTGTATAACTAAAATCACTTCTTTGTAAATGGAACCTTAATGCTGTGGGCTAGGTCACTGCTAAATATAATTCAAGACTGAAGCACCGTGCTTGGATTCTGCATTTTATTCAATGGCATCATTCACTGATGGCTGTACCATTGGATGAACCATCTAAGCTGCTAAAACAAAGACTCACAATGCAGTGAGAGTTTATTTTTCTCTTATGTTGGAAGCAGGTAATACAGAGCTGGTGTATTAACTCTGTTATAGTTAACATATAGCTTCCATTTCTGTGTCCATGTTGGCTATAACAACTCTCTTCCCGACAGGCAAAGGGAAAAAGAGGAAATGGAAGGCATTTCCCTTCTAGTTAAGAATAAAACTTACAAATTATATATACCACTCAAGACTCACATGTCAATAGTGAGAACTTAGGCACAAAGCCACACCTAGTTGCAATGGAGGTTAGCAATTGTCATTTGTAGTTGGAAGGTCTTGAGCCCACTGAAAATTTGGGTTGGGGGATTTACTATCAGAAAGAAGAAGCAAATGGAATTGATCAGTAGATAGCAGTCTTTGCTACAATGGCTTACTTGGAATTGGTTGGTTTTCTGCCTAGGGGGTTGGATTCTACTGTGGCCATCTGTGCTGCAAGTGAAACTCCTTGAAAGGGTCAATAAAAGAGAGCGTATTAAACTGATTTCCTGGTAAACAGATCAGGAAATAATAGAATTTCAGTGTCAAAAACAATCTCAATCACCACGTAGTCCCACTACTCACCTGTGAAGCTCAACAGAAGCACCTCTCTTTTAGACATGCCCAATATTACATGTGAAAACTAAAGACTTTATCCAAAGTCACAGAATTGTTAGTGACAATCAAGACTAGAATCTAGAGAACCTGGTAAGTTTAATTTTCCTTATACTGCCCCTGAATGGACTTTTATGAGCTTGGTTTCTATCATGCCGTGGTCAGAGAAGAGATATTTGTGTTTATTATAAGCTGTAACAATCTATGTATTTTTAGAGAACTGTGACATGCTGTAGAATAATTGAGCTAGTATATTGAATTGTAATGCCTCCTTTCAGTTATTGAAACAGTGGAGTCTTGTTGGAACACAGTTCGTGATTACACTTATTTGGATGACCATACAAGTTAGTGAAAAGGGTATTGAAGTGGAATTCAATGACAGAACCTAGTCTTGGCTATCTACTGTCTATATGACTCTGATGAAATCATTTAATGTCTTTGAGATCTGACTTATTCTTAATATAGGACTACAATTGAACTAGATGGTACATTACTTGACCACTGGTATAATACAGATTCTGACCAATCAGAAAAAAATACCAGTCATGAAAAACTCAATTAGCGAAATTGGTGCATTCTAGGAGCGCATCAGCCAGCTTTTAACTCTATGAATTTTCTCTTGAAACTGAATGGTACACTGTAAAAGCTGCCACATTAACCTGCATCCTTAGTATTCATTCTCACCTTTGGTATTTATGTGATAGAAGAGTATGTCAGGCGAGTGTATGTTCTTTGGTTCTTGTCTCGTCACAACAATGATTTGGGGCGACAGACATTAAAGCCCTTGGCGCGTCACAGCTCTCAGGTCTTGAACAAACTGGGTCATAGCTCTTAGACAAATCAGTGTTACAGCTTTGTTTTATTTAGAAGATAGCAGGACAATCCATCCTCGAAGAAGAGAAGAGAGTGGAGGAGCGTGCTAGCGCGCGGGGTGGGGGTAGGTGGGGGAGAGAGAGAGAAGGCTCGCTTGGCTCCTCCTTTTATATGTTTTCTTCCCCCTGGGCCTGCCCTATGCAAATTGGGCTCAGCCAGGAGTGCTGTTCTACCTGAAATCCTCACTCCGGTCTCGGACCTTTCTTTGACCTTCCTTTGTCCTATTTCGGTGGGCTTTTCCCTTCTTTGTCTTTTAGCCACCGCTATTTTGGACTCCTTTTCCCTACTCTAACTACCTAACAAGTATATTGAAATTTCTGCCTAATGATTGGATGTTATTTTTAAGCCTCGAATTTCAAATAAAGTTTTAAAAGTAACAGGTTTCTGCTAAGATTGTTCTGAAACAATGAGCAAGTATCATCTGATTAAAAGAGTTTCCTAGGTCACCTGTAAAATAAAGTATGAAAGGATGTAGAGACGGGGTTCTAAAATGACAAGAAGTCCCTTTGGCTATAAAAGGATAGAGTTTACTTCAGGAGCCTGTCACATTTCATTACTTTTCTAAAGACTTCAGCTTCAAAGAGAGGACAATCGTGGGTCTTTAGGTAAGCCTGAAAATAATCTTTAGTAAGGTAGAGATAAACGTCGCAATGAGAAGAGAATCCATTTAGGATAAATTACACAGAATAATTCTAAATTATTGCCTTGAAGCTCCCACTTTACTTATAGGAATGAGATAAGGCAAAATACTCCAGTTAATGGAACAGGAGCTACTAATTTCCTGAAAAAGACAAAAGGAGGGGAGTGTATTGCCCTTACGTGGAACAAACAATTTTCCTGTCTCCACACAGATAATAAGACACTGTGTCCAGGAAGAAAGTGATAGCAGAAGCAACCTCAGATCAAAATAAAGATAAAGCAAAGCCAAACAATGACTCTTATCAATTCCAAAGATGAGTTCAGCTTCCTGGCTTTCAGCTGTCTTGTTCATTATAAGACCCCATGACCACAAGGTTGAGTCTGTTCTCTGCTCCTCTGCTTGCCTGTGTATGTGTATGCACACATTTTAATCATTCGTAAATAGCATTTTCTACAGGGTATTTTTCTCGTGGCTCCTGAAAAAGCAATGCCTCTCTTCCATAAACATGGAACTATCATCACCATCTCATCTCATCTTATTTACTCGTGGACTTTGGACAGAAGAAGAGCACTGGCTTTTCCAGAACTGAGAAGAAGCATTCTTCTAGGACATGAAAGCATTAAGGATCAGATGATCTGCAGAGCTGGGGAAGGTGCTCAATTCCCAGAATCCCACTGATTAGGGTGGTTCTCCTGGGAGACGGGGCCCTGGTCGCCCCAGCTCACCTTCTGGCCTTCCTAGCAATCCTAGCACAACCCCTACCCCTTTTCCAAGGCTCTACGTGACCTGTGCTTCTGCAGCCTGTGGAAGAAGAGGAACGTTTGTATGGGGCATGGAATGAGAGGTGAAGCTCTACAATGACCTCTGGCAGCACTCTATAGATCTTTCTTTTAGAACATCTATGAAAGAGTCTCAATTCCTTCACTAATAGGCCTGATTTCCTAAGGCTTTCCCCCTCTGGCCTGGATAAAGAAAACAGGAGAAAGAAGGGATTTCTGTTACTCTGTTTTCAGGACATCTGGCCTTGTTCATCTAGGCTTCCTGAACCTACCATCTCCTCTCCCCATATCCTTTGGATGCACTTGTAGGTAAGTGGGGTCTTGTGTTTCCCTTGCAATTCTTTTGGGATGAAATGAATTCTCTCTCAGGCTCTTCCTCTCTCCCTCCCTCTCTGGCTCTTTCTTCCTTCCTCTCTTTCTGTGCAGTTTTTTTTTTTTCTTCGCAGGTTTTTCTTTGTATTTATCTTACAAGTGCCACTGGGAAAAAGTCTTGACTGTCTTGTTGAGTTCCTTCCACATTTCAAAACAATCTTGGGAAGCTGTGTTTTAGTGGGGCGACTTGGGGACTTAAGCTATCTGCAGGGCCCTCTCTTCTCCTGGCGTTTTTGTTCGGTTGCTAAGTTGTGTCTCTTTGAAACCCCATGGACTGCATCACAGCAGGCCTCCCTGCCCTCACCATCTCCCACAGTTCAACAAAGTTCATGTCCATTGAATTGGTGATGCCATCCAATCATCTCATTCTCTGTTGCCTTCTTCTCTTTTTGCCTTGAATCTTTCCCAGTGTCAGGGTCTTTTCCAGTGAGTCAGCTCTTTGCATCTGGTGGCCAAAGTATTGGAGCTTCAGCTTTAGCATCAGTCCTTTCCAGTGAATATTCAGGGTTGATTTCCTTTAGGATTGACTGGTTTGATCTCCTTACTGTCCAAGGGACTCTCAAGAGTCTTCTCTAACACCACAAATTGAAAGCATCAATTCTTCAGCATTCAACCTTATTTATGATCCAACTCTCATAGCCATCTGTATATGACTACTGGAAAGACCGTAGTTTTGACTATAAGGATCTCCTCCAGAATGGACCTAAAATCCTACAATTAAGATGGCTTTGGGTCTTTTTCCCAGATTACTCTAAAACTGTGTGGTTCCTTACTAGGCTCAGTCCATATTGTTAGAAATGGGTTGATTTAGAAGGTGGTAGGATAACAGTTGGGCTTCCCTGGAGGTTCAGATGATAAATAATCTGCCTGCAATGCAGGATACCTGGGTTCCCTCTTAATTGCACCTACTACATGTTAAGGGCATGCTTTTTGCCCCACTGGTCTGAGCATTTTGTCTAATTTAACTCTCATTACAAGTCTATGAACTAGCTATCCTTTCAAGCAATTGGTGAAAAACTGTGACTTTTAGGGGTTAAATAACTCACTTGAGGACACCCACCTGGTAAGCTGCCCAGCAGAGAGGTGGACTCTGCTTCCCTGCGGCAGGCTGATTCCAGAACTCTCATGCTGAAGCAACAGGTGCCCTGCCTCCTGCAGCAGCATATATAGGGCAAGCATTCCCTTTGGTACCTCAGAGCGGAGAGTCAAACGGGATGGCCATACCTTTCACACAGACATAAATTAAAATAGCCTTGCTGTGATCAAAGGGAAGAAGTTAGTGTTTCTTCAAGACCGGCTACTGAGTTGATCAGGTGTTTGTGTGGTGAATTTACATGCAGTGTGTATGTGTGTCTGTGGCGTGTGTCTGCAAGTGTTGCATGTTCAGGTGCACGATGTGAACGGGCGTGTGGAAAGGGTGGGTGTGTCATTTGTATGGATATGCATCTGTCTATAGTGTGTGTGCACACCATGTGTTTGTGCAGCCTGCGTGTGCCTGTGAGGGGTACGTGCATGTGATGTGTGTGGTGTACATGTGGGTGTTTGCATACATGTGGGTATCTGTTTACATATGTGGCATTTCTTGGTGTGTGTGTGTATGATACATTTGTGTGTGGCATGTGTGTGTTGTGTGCATTGAGTGTATCATGTGTGTGTGTGTGTGTGTGTGGTGGCATGCACACATTATAGCTGTGCACAGGTGAGAGAGACGGGGGTGGTGTGTGGTGAAACTACAGGTAGCCTTTTATCCTTCCGTGGTTCCAGGTCCACTGATGTGCTATTCTAAAGCCCTGTTGCAATTACTTCTGTCTTGAAATGAGGTAAATAAGGTTGTATCCTAGAAATAACAGCTCCTTCTTTCTTGGCTCTTCCAAAGTCATGAAAGGTTTTGGGCAGAAACATCTAGCCAGTTCATTCTGATAGGCCTCCTTGACCGGGATCCATCCTCCAGGGAGCTGGTCTATGTTGGAAGGAAGTTGAGGGAGGGAAGGCCATTTTAGAAATGTTTAAAAAACTCATAAAGTTACTCACTGGTTTATAGATGTATTTCATTGCCAGTCAGAGACAGCATTAGATTTGCCCTGGCAATAACCCTTCTTCCAAGTGGTCTAACACTTTGGGTTGATTTTGTTTGGCTCAAACTGGGCCTTCAAAATTGGCCAGGGTCACATTTCTCAATCTGGAAATAAACTTGTCCACATGCGAGAGGTGTGACCAAGAACCCCTCACAGCCTCCTCAGGAGCTCCCTCATTTTAATATCTAAAATAAAAATCAGACCTCTGGCAGTTAAACAACCCACTTTCCATTTCTTAAGATCATTTTTTTATTAGACTTCTGAAAAATGAACCTGTCATGGATCCGAGGTGCAGAGAGAATGTGAACATAAACACCACTTGCTGAGCGTTGCTGCTGCCTGTCCCTACATGCACTCCAGTCAAAGAGTTGGCCTCAGATGCAATTTTGAAACTGAAACAACAAACCATTTCTCAGAATTCTCTGGCAGAGAAGCTAAGGTAGCTCCAGTGAGCAGTGCACCAAATCCTAATTACTACCTCAGGAGCTGGTCATTAGGCAAAAACCTATAGAGTGTTCCATCTCCTGCACGAAGCAGATGTGTACATATTTCTCCTTTTGTTGTTTCCTGCCATTTGGAGAGGTTGCTGCTTGTCACACACTAAGCAGAGGAGCAGAGGACAGCAAAGTGCATTTCAGCTACTTGAACAGATTTTGTAAACAACCAAAAGATATGGCTGTTTTGAAAGGCTTTCTTCTTTGGCGTCGCTGCATCGTGAGGTTGCCTGACCCTCTTATGACTTGGAGCCGCTCATCTGTGGTTGTTCAAAAGGGCTTCAGGGGCCATATCAGGTGCATGGGAGCTGAACGGTCAGGGCTGGATGTCTACTCCTTCAAATTTCCAGTGTTTTCAGTTTCACTCAAAATGTACTTTATTATGCTAGGATTTTATATAACATTTAATTCAAGGAAAAAGGTAGATAAACCAACTTCACTATAACTGTCAATGTTTATAGTGAACATTACACAGTGAGTTAGACTCTGTGAGTATCTCATGGTGACTTGGGGATTGCCTCAAATGTAAGAAGGACCAGTGGGCAACTCGTAAAACAGTCTTAACAGTCACCCAAGCCCTGACCCAGGATCATCAGCCATTGATCTACAGGAGAAATCTCTGATTCAAAATCTCTTTACTGCCTCAATTTTTCCCTATCAGAAAACATGAGTAACTCACGATGAACTGGAAAGATATGCAAGAGGTAGACAATGAGAAATCTCATAAGGCAGGTTAAAAGGATGAACTTTATCGTCAAAGTTATAAAGTTCCATAGATGCAGCTCAACCGGTTTGAGTTTTAGGAAGATCATTGTGACTGATGGGTGGGAAATTAATTGAAGAGCAGCAAGAATGGAGATGGAGAGACCAAATATAATACTAGTGCTTTTTTCTTTTCTCTCCATTTTTAATTTTTTAAAAAGGTTATCTCTATGATGGATGGAAAGTTAGAATAGTGCCAGTAGAGCGCTTTTGAAAGAAAGTTATTTATTCATTCAGCGATTAAATTTATTTATTCAACAAATATTTGATGCTTACTATATGTCTAGCTTTTTTCTAGGCATTAGGATGAAAAGCTATGGACCTCAGGGAGTTTGTGGTCTAGATTGGAGGAGACAGAATAAATGAATAAGTTAAACGTGTTGTATGTTAGATGGTAATTTGACTAAAAAGAAAGGAGAGATGGGGCGTGCAAAGAGTGGGGAGGCTGGAATTCTTTAAAAGGTTATGACGGTCATTAAAAGCTCAAGAAGGTAAAACTTCAGCAAAGATCCAGTAGAGGTGAGGTGTAAAGAGGTGATTTTGTGATTATATACAGTAAAAGGCCATTCCAGGCAGTGGGAACAACAGGATTGTAGACCGCAAGAGAATGTCACACTGGAATGCTCAAGGAAGAGCAAAGAGGCCAGTAAGGCTGTTAATTGCAGAACCAATGGGGAGAAGAGTAGGAGATGAGCTTGGAGAGGTTGGGGACAGGGCACACAACAATGGAAGCATTTTGACTTTACTCTGAGTGAGCTGGATGGTTTTTTTTTTTTTTGCCACACCACATGGCATGTGGAATTTCCCTGCCCTGTAATCGAACCCATTAACCCTGAATTTGGAGAGTGGAGTCTGAATCACTGGACCACCAGGGATGTCCCTGAATGAGCTTATTGGAGGGTTTTGGAAGTTGGAAGTTGTTGGAGGGTTTTAAATGGAGGGAGAGACATGATCTAACTTGTGATTTCACAGGATCTTTCTAGCTGCTGTGCTGAGCATAGATTTTGGAGGGCAAGAGTAAGTCAGGGAGATCCTTTAGGAGGAAATGAAAGTTCACTTGGTAAAGAATCTACCTGCAATGCAGGAGACCCCAGTTCAATTTCTGGGTTGGGAAGATCCTATGGAGAAGGGATAGGCTACCCACTCCAGTATTCTGGGGCTTCCCTTGTGGCCCAGCTGGTAAAGAATCCGCAATGTGGGAGACCTAGGTTCGACCCCTGGATTGGGAAGATCTCCTGGAGAAGGGAAAGGGTTCAGTTCAGTTTAGTTCAGTTCAGTTGCTCAGTCGTGTCCGACTCTTTGCGACCCCATGAATCACAGCACATCAGGCCTCACTGTCCATCACCAACTCCCGGGGTTCACTCAAACTCATGTCCACAGAGTCGGTGATGTCATCCAGCCATCTCATTCCCTATCGTTCCCTTCTCCTCCCATCCCCAATCCCTCCCAGCATCAGAGTCTTTTCCAGTGAGTCAACTCATCGCATGAGGTGGCCAAAGTATTGGAGTTTCAGCTTTAGCATCAGTCCTTCCAATGAACACCCAGGATTGATCTCCTTTAGGATGGACTGGTTGGATCTCCTTGCAGTCCAAGGGACTCTCAAGAGTCTTCTCCAGCACCACAGTTCAAAAGCATCAATTGTTCGGCGCTCAGCTTTCTTCACAGTCCAACTCTCACATCCATACATGACCACGGGAAAAACCATAGCCTTGACTAGGCGGATCTTGGTTGGCAAAGTAATGTCTCGGCTTTTACCCACTCCAGTATTCTGGCCTGGAGAATTCCAGGGGTTGCAGAGAGTCAGACATGACTGAACGACTTTCACTTTCACTTTTCACTGCCATAATACAGCGAAGAGGTGGTGGTGTATTGGATCAGAGAAAATGAAAAACGAAAGTAGGATTCTGGATGTATGTTAAAGGTAGAGCTGACAGGATGCACTAAAGGATTGGATTTAGGGTATGAGAAGAAAGAGAAGTCAGAAACAAAAGAATAGAGTTGCCATTAACTGAGATAGGGAAGATGGAGGGTGGATGGGGTTATATTTCTGTATAAGAAATGCAGTTTGAGACATGTTAAATTTTAGATGCCTGTCATGCAAGAAGGCATTGGGTTACCTGACTGGAGTTTAGCAAAGAGGTTGGAGCTGGACTTATAAATTTGTGAAATCTCTGCATATAGGTGATTTTTAAAGCCACAAACTAGCTGTGGTCAGTAGGGAGAGGATGCAGCTTAGAGAAGAGACAAAAGTGAACCTAAGTAATGATCTTCTGTAACTTACATCTAAATCCTTTGATGTCTCCCAGAAATCCTTTATCAGGAGTTCCATAAAATTATTTCCTCATGTTTTTATCTTCTTGTAATTAATTCTTATTCCAACACGGAAGTTTTATTTTCTACTGATTCAAAATATAAATTAATATTATTTTCTACATATTTGGTTTAATAGAATTCACAGGTAACCTAGGAACCTAATTCACAGTTTTCAAAAATGTTTCTATGGGAACATATATTCTGAACTTCAAATAAGTGTCTTTCAAATTAACTCTGGAACTTACCCAGTTTTAATCTGGAAACTGCCTGTTGTTCCAATGCAGAAAAGAATATACATTTTTATCATGTTTCATATATTTCCATTTGATCAAATATCATTTATATTCATCAATAATACTTACAATACAAGCAAAATATTTCTTTGAATTTTAATATTATAATTACTATTAATATTTTTGTTATCAAGTTTTTTCATTTTATTTTCCTTTGATGTACATTAAGTATTTTCTACTTTTGCTAATAAAATAATTTCTATTTTAAGTGATGACTATTAATTGTTACATGTAATGGAAATATATTCACTTCCTTCCCTCATATGCCTCAAATTAATGCCAGATCAGACTTGTTTGGTGCAATCTCAGGGGTGATGACTCCATTTCCTCTTCTGTCATTGGTTTCAGATTGCAGTGACTGTGAGGAATAGGAAAAAGGATGAGTAGCCATTGAGGTGGTGGAAATTGAATGAAGCAGCAATAGAATCTGTTTCTTATTCTTTGTTCAATTTTATGGAACCCCTCATTTACTGTGGCTGAGCCTTTTTACAAAAGGACTAGACTGAATCGTACCCTAGTCTCTATAGGGAAACCATTTTGCTTTTACAGCTTTTCTTCATGGTGCATTTCGGGGATTCCTTTTCTGATTGCTCTTGTGACATTTTGCATGGAATGGCCAAACTAATCAAGAGGATCTCACAGATTAGCTTTTTCCTGTTAATCAGAAGCATATTTTACCCTTTACTATTAAGATTAATCTCTCTGAAAAACACTATGTTTCAGTATTTACACAGCATGTCTCCAAATCACACCCTTTCAGTTACACCATTAACTGAGTTAATCTTTGGATAGGGTGAAATGTCATCAATTTCACCAGAGGATTTCACAATCTCTTTCATTTGTTTCAGTCCAACAGTTTTCCTGACTGGGGTAAATGATCACTAGGTCCTGCAGTAAAATTCTTTGGCTTTATTGAACTGGAAGGTTTTGATTTCTATTTAAACTTCTAGTTCATGTTTTTTTTGCCATTACTCTTTTATATCTTCTGAAGTAATTGGAAAATATTGTACGAAGGTATTATCCTTTTGTAATAGAAAAAGAACATGACAAAGCATTTGGAGATCTGGAATGCAGCCCCATAAGTCAATGAACAAATACCCTCTTTACATTTCAGTTTAACAGGGGTTTGCTTTGCCTTCTCTACTCCAATTGTGTTGTAGGTTACACGAGATGATTCAGTCTCAGATTTGGAGAAGCCTTAAGGGGGTACTTTATTGTGATTTCTACAGTAAGATCCCCTTTCGGATATCTTTCATTAGTGGTTGTCTGCTTTTGCTTGAGCATCTTCAAACATGAGAATTTCCATTCAGTTAATGGAAACCAATAATTGTCATTATACATTATTTTGAAAGGTAGGGGAAAATCGACCCAAGATTGCTCCTCATAATGCACTTGAATATGTTTGGGATGCCAACCACCAATGTAGTAAGATACTGCTGCCACAGGTGGCACAGGTGGTGACGACTTGGGGAAGATTTGAGTGCCTCTTTTCCCAAAGAAAGTTTCACTCTTTACCATTTGTGGAATCAGCACTTGTCAGCTTCCCTCACCCCATTATTTAGCACATTTATAATTTTTTGAATCTATGACATCACATGGAGATAGAAATGCCCCATCAAAGGGCAGAAATTGACAGGTGAGTAAAGAAAATTGCTGGTGACATTTTAAAGAAAGAGGAAAGCAGAAGGAGAAAGAAAAGAATAACAATGGAAGAGATAAAGAGGAAAAGATGTTTGAAGTAAAAGGAGGGAAGGAAAATAAAAAAATAGAGAATTAAGAGCAAGTTGCGTCTTATATGCCAAGTTGGTCCCTTCCATCGGTATTGCAATGAGAAGTACATGGAGGTGTGGTCCTGTTTCACCCTCTAGCTTGAGTGGCCGTGCCTCTCTGCTCAGATCTTCAAAAAACTTTCTTCCATGTTATTAAATCCTGGTATTTATGAATGTTCATTTCTTCTCCTTTTGGATAACAGGAAGGAAGCTGAGGGACCCTATCCATATTCTTCTCAGTATACCACTTTAAAGATGTTACCTTGCATAAGCATATAGTATGAAAAGTAGCTACAGTAAAAACTGGTCACATTTTATGTGATTAAAAATGATAAGGCATTTATTTGAAAATCTAATGCTTAAGCTCTAGGAAATTCTGTACATTTTAGTGGTTCCACTATTAGCCAGAATTATTAAATTCTACGGTCACTTTATTATATAAGGAACTGGTTGTTTTTTGACAGAGTGTTGATAAGTGAGTTACTGGTCGTTTCTAAATAACTGACCACTTCTCTTTTCTGTGATTCTTTGTGGTTGGAAGGGCTGCTACACATTTCCCACAGTTTACCTTTCTAGACAAGTCTCAGGTAGGGAAATTATCTTTTCTTGAGCAGAACCATTCATTTATACCTTAAGTCATTGGTATTATATTCATCCATTCACCCATCATCTATGTTTGTTAATGTCTCATTTTTTTTTTTGATGTTCTAAGCTTGTTGAGATACAGCCCTTACATGTTTTATCTAATGATCCAAAAAGAATAGTTTGCTGCTTTATAATGTAATATATATAAATTTAAATTAAGTCAAAAAATATAAAAATAATATATAGAAAATAATCCTCTATTAGAAATGATAATTATGTAGATCAAACTCTTGAGCAAGTGTAAAGTTTGTGCAAGTTTAAAAATTACTATTTCTAATTCACTCATTTACTTCAATATATATTTACTGACTGTAATTTATGTGACAGACACAGGTAAGAAGCAAAGATATACAAGGTAAAGTTTGTACGCTTAATGAATTTACAGGTTTGGTGTTGTAGTGGTGTGAAAATCGTTACTTATGAAATAATATAGTGAGGACTATTTAAAAATGAGTACAAGATAAACACGGCCTTAGAGTAAACATTTTTCAACAGAAATGACAAGGAAACAGATTTGAATGGTGAAGGATTTCCACTGATGCCTCTGAAGGTAAAAGGCTTTTCTGGAAGAAGCACCATGGCCAAAAAGTACAGAGGCAAGAGAGAACAGGATGTGTTTAGACAAAGGCAAGTATGATGGCATAACTGAAGCGCTGGGAGCACACACAGATGAAACTTGACTTGCTGAAAACCAAAATTCTTCTCTTGTAAGTAGTGAGGAACCATTACAGTAACGAAGATACTTTGTTCTACCCAAGACAATGTCATTATTAGATCTGTGTTTTAGAAAGATAATAACTGACAGTTTCAAAGGTGAAATGACTAGTAAGAGGAGAGGCAAAATAGCTAGTTCATTCAGTTGCTATGACTGAGTGATGTTCAATACTGAATTAAGAAACATGGAGATAGAAAGAGACAGATTCAAGAGATTCAGGAGATGGACTTTTACTCAACTAAATATAGGTGGTAGGGGGATGCCACACGATGTTGAGGAGGGATAATGGTGGGGAAATGAAAATAGGGAATACAACTGGGCAGAGTTGAGGAAAGACAGAACTGAATTCAACCTTGATATATTGAGTTCACAGTTTTGATTGAATATCGAAATGGAGATGCCTAGGAGAGGAGTCAATGGTTTTATTATTGTTTCATTGCCAGCGCAACCTGTCTATTCACTTTCTCCATTAGACCACCTCTAATCATTGCAATACAACTTTGACGTACTCCTTTTCCTATTTGGAACCAGTCTGTTGTTCCATGTCCAGTTCTAACTGTTGCTTCCTGACCTGCATACAGGTTTCTCAAGAGGCAGGTCAGGTGGTCTGGGATTCCCATCTCTTTCAGAATTTTCCACAGTTTGTTGTGATCCACACAGTCAGAGGCTTTGGCATAGTCAATGAAGCAGAAATAGATGTTTTTCTGGAACTCTCTTGCTTTTTCCATGATCCAGCAGATGTTGGCAATTTGATCTCTGCTTCCTCTGCCTATTTTGTTATATTATCACCCTGCTTATTTAACTTATATGCAGAGTACATCATGAGGAATGCTGGGCTGGAAGAAGCACAAGCTGGAATCAAGATTGCTGGGAGAAATATCAATAACCTCAGATATGCAGATGACACCACCCTTATGGCGGAAAGTGAAGAGGAACTCAAAAGCCTCTTGATGAAAGTGAAAGAGGAGAGTGAAAAAGTTGGCTTGAAGTTCAACATTCAGAAAACTAAGATCATGGCATCTGGTCCCATCACTTCATGTGAAATAGATGGGGAAACAGTGGAAACAGTGTCAGACTTTATTTTTTGGGGCTCCAAAATCACTGCAGATGCTGACTGCAGCCATGAAATTAAAAGATGCTTACTCCTTGGCAGGAAAGTTATGACCAACCTAGATAGCATATTAAAAAGCAGAGACATTACTTTGCCAACCAAGCTCCGCCTAGTCAAGGCTATAGTTTTTCCCGTGGTCATGTATGGATGTGAGAGTTGGACTGTGAAGAAAGTTGATCACCGAAGAATTGATGATTTTGAATTGTGGTGTTTTGAATTGAGAGTCCCATGGACTGCAAGGAGATCCAACCAGTCCATTCTAAAGGAGATCAATCCTGGGTGTTCATCGGAAGGACTGATGCTAAAGCTGAAGCTCCAATACTTTGGCCACCTCATGTGACGAGTTGACTCACTGGAAAAGACTCTGATGCTGGGAGGGATTGGGGGCAGGAGGAGAAGGGGACGACAGAGAATGAGATGGCTGGATGGCATCACCGACTCGATGGAGGTGAGTTTGAGTGAACTCTGGGAGTTGGTGATGGACAGGGAGGCCTGGCGTGCTGTGATTCATGGGGTCGCAAAGAGTCGGACACGACTGAGCGACTGAACTGAACTGAAGGTCATTAGGATGTGTTCTAATCCAATATGACTGGTGTCCTTTAAAGATGAGGTGATTTGGACACAGAAACACACAGATGGAGACCATGTGAAGACAGGTGAGGATAGAGACCCTCAGAAGAAACACCACCTTGATATTGGACTTCTAGTCTCCAAAAGCGAAAAGTGTGAGGTAATAAATTACTGTTGCTTGAACCACCTAGGCCAAGATATGTTTTTACAGTAGCCTTAGCAAACTAACAGAAAGGGAGGACTAGGGAAGGGCTGAGGGTGCTTCTGTGCTAATGAACTTGATATAAGCAGAGAGAAGGAAGTGTTTGCCTGTGAGAGCTGAGAGAGGTGCTCTCTTGAGGCTCTCGGAGAAGATCCTCTTATGCTGTGTGTGGAGCTGGCAATTCTATAGGGGTCACTCTAAGGGAATGAAGAGAGAGGTAAAATAAAAGAAAGATGCTATTGAGTCCTCTCAGGAGAAATAAAGACTCTGTGTGTGGATGGAAAGTGTTATGGTGACCTTATGTTACTGTATGCTAAGCACTGTATTTGAATAGGTCAGAAAGACCAGGTTAAAAGAAAAAAATTTAGATACTCTTATGCTTTTATAGTTAATAGAAAGAAGTATTTTTGTCTTATTTAGAGTAGAATATAAACTTCACACTTAGTTGATAGAGAAAGCTGGGCAGATGAAAGTATCTTCAGTCCATAGTAAATGATGCCCAGCTCTTTTTTCCCTCCCATGATGAGATACTCACGTACATTCAGGAAAGTATTACCTGTGCAATAGAATATTCCAAGAATAATTAAGAAAGAACAGAATATATAATATATTGTCTTTCAGTTCAGTTCAGTTCAGTTGCTCAGTCGTGTCCGACTCTTTGCGACCCCATGAATCACAGCACGCCAGGCCTCCCTGTCCATCACCAACTCCCGGAGTTCACTCAAACTCATGTCCATCGAGTCGGTGATGCCATCCAGCCATCTCATTCTCTGTTGTCCCTGTCTCCTCCTACCCCCAATCCCTCCTAGCATCAGACTCTTTTCCAGTGAGTCAACTCTTCGCATGAGGTGGCCAAAGTATTGGAGTTTCAGCTTCAGCATCAGTCCTTCCAATGAACACCCAGGATTGATCTCCTTTAGAATGGACCGGTTGGATTTCCTTGCAGTCCAAGGGACTCTCAAGAGTCTTCTCCAGCACCACAGTTCAAAATCATCAATTCTTCAGCAGTCAGCTTTCTTCACAGTCCAACTCTCACATCCATACATGACCATGGGAAAAACCATAGCCTTGACTAGACGGAGCTTGGTTGGCAAAGTAATGTCTCTGCTTTTTAATATGCTATCTAGTTTGTCTTTACCCAAATCCAATTATCTCAAGATTGTCAGGTTCTTTATAAGTTGTAGTACTCATACTACACCCTAGTCTGGTTGCAAAGTGGCCCTGCCCCCATCTATCAGGTGATGGATCTGAAAGGTTGAGGTCAAATGGCTTGGACTAGAGGATAAGATAGAGATTGTCGTAAGGAAGAAAATACAAAACCGCAAACTCCTCAGGTGTACTGTAACCTAACATTTGAGCTGGAAGGTTATTATCTATCTGACTGTGTGCTTGGGGAATGAACTGAAAAGGACAGATTCGTTTCCTCAAACAAGTCAGTGAGAGCCAGTAAAGAGGCAGGGTATTCACATTTCACATAGAATGGATCTCTTGAGCATCTAGATTATTTCCAACATGGTCAGGTGCTTTGATAGTAATAAATCTATTTGAAAGAAGGAGAAGGTAAAGATAGGAATTATTAATTTAAAATTTTAATGGCCCAAAGTCTTAGTCTTAGTCAAAAGTCAGTCAGTGCGGGTTGGGGGGACTCAATCAACAAACATTTAGAGACACAGTTTTAGAGACGGAAAGTGCAAGATTAAGGTGTCAGTGTGATCAGGTTCTGGTGAAGACCCTCTTCCTGGTTCACAGACAGCTATCTTCCCATTGTATCCTCATATGGCATAGAAGAGGAACGGCTCTGGTCTCTTACTCTAAGGACACCAATTCCATTTATAAGCATTCCATCTTCATGACCTAATTATTCCAAAAGGCCTCATCTGTAAATGGCATCATATAGGAGATTCAGGTTTCAACATATGAATTGGGGGAGAACAGAAACATTCAGTCCATAGAAAGTCTTCACTAACTGGGATGACTGATAAAGTGCATATCTGGTCAATCATTTGCTAAATGAAAATCTATTGATCTATTTCTCTTCTCTGTTCTGCAGCCATTCATGTGTATTGACTATTGATTATCCATTCCTCCCCCATGGGAGGGAGCACTATTTAAATACGGGTATGCTAGAACGCTGATGTGTTAAACATTTAACTTTAACTCAGAGAAGGGCATATACACTCAAGGAAAGCATTCTCTTCCCTTTCCCATTCGTTCCTCTCCTTTTTGCCTCCTCCTCCAACTTCAGCTCTACCTTTTTTCCTTTGACGCTCTCAAAGATTGTAAGGTGCATTTAGCTTAATCATCTGGATTCAGCATTATTCATCTAGTTAACATAGATTGATGAGAATGTGTTCTCTTTTTCTTTCTAGTCCATTTCCAATAACACAGCCTATTGCACCATATTTCCTGACAAACCCACATTGACAAAAAAAAAAAATCAGCCAAGAGTTTGAATTTTGTGTTTATGGCTTGCTTCAGAATTGGTTTTGAGCCCTGTGCTCATTTCCGTCTCTTCCTGGAAGCCAGTTATTTTACAAGAATGTAATTGCAAATGAGTACCTGCAAGGAAAGAAAGTTATGGAAGGGTTAGAAATATATACATATGCCGAAAAGAAGCAGGAGATGAGAGTAAATCTAGTTGCTGTGAGACCCAGAGGTATGTGTAGGCAACATCTAGACATTGTATTACTCTGATTGTTTTAATTATTGGAGAGTGGTAACTCCCTGTTTCCTTAGAAGGAATAGGAGCTGGTGGCACATTGTTCATCTAAGAACGCAATTCATTCTGGGGAGTATGGAGGAACTGCCTGCTATTGGTCTTCTGTGGGCACTGGAAAGTATATCTGACAATGACTTTAGAGCTTGTTTCTGAGCACAAAGGCCCTGATCAGTACATTTTAGAACACTAGGAAAAGGGAGACCGATATCTATGAAGCTTTCGTATCCAGGCTCTGTGCAAGATTTTTTCACATTATCTTATCCTTATAATAAAACTTAAAAATATAGTTAAGATTGAATCATATTTTGCCTTTTACATAGGTCAAAATGGTCGACTACTGGCAATTTTACTTTAATATAATCATCATTTTTAATCATAAAAACATACCAGCACATAATACACTTGTCCTGTTCCCTGTCTCATCCCCCAGCCCCCCACCCAAGTTTCCCACTCCATGTGCCTGCTGCTAAGTTGCTTCAGTCATGTCCATCTCTGTGCGACCCTAAGGACTGTAGCCCTCCAGGCTCCTCTGTCCATGGGGATTCTGCAAGCAAGAATATTGGAGTGGGTTGCCTGCCCTCCTCCAGGGGATTCTTCCCAAGCCAGCGAAGGAACCCACGTCTCTGACATCTACTGGTAGGTTCTTTACCACTAGTGCCACCTGGGAAGCCCTTCCCACTCCAGAGCAGAAAGCAGTTGTTCTCAAATGTCAAAGAGCAGTGCTTGTTAGAAAACAGATGGTTGGTCTCCAAGCTCAGAGACTCTTGTTATGTCTGGGATGGGACCAGAGATGTTGAATTTCTCACAAATAGCCAGGTGATGCTGCTGCTTCTGTGTGATACAGGATCACACCTTGGGAACTAGTGGTATAGAGGAATGACTTCCTTAAAGATGCACCTTTAAGATTTACTTTTTTTTTTTTTTGTCTTGCTTTGAGCTCCAAAACAATATTAGAAATCTAGATTTTCTTTAAACATATTTTCCAAACCTAATGCTGTCATTTTCACTTACTTTCAACTTAACATTTCCTTGCATATAATGCATAAAACAGAAACTGTATCACCTTAGTTTTTAAAGACCATAAAGTTTTTCCATGTATAAGAACATAATTCCAGAAAAAATGTTTGATAGATTAAGTGATACCAAAAGTCTAAAATTCAACATGTTCAAAGTTGAGGCAAGGGCAAAAGAACAAATAAAATTTGGTGAGTGAGATAACGCAGTGGAGATTCACGCATCCAGTTTGAGCCTATACTAGAAGTCATCCCTTTGAGTTTTTTTCTACCACTGAGATGCTATGAGCCAAAAAACACTGAGAAAAATCAGCCAGGGATAGATTATCTCTACCTGATAGATAAGGAAACAGATTCAGAAAAGTAAAATGATTTTCCCATGGCTGGTCCATGGAAGAACCCCATTAGGGGATGTTAAAAGATAAACTGAGACATTTTAAAAATGTTCAATTTATCTGAGCAAAAATTGATTCCAATTTGGCAGTGCCAATCGACAAGTGGTTAGGAGTGCTCTGCTTACAAGAACCAGAGGAAAGACTTTCACAGACAAAGTACAAAGTCTAGAAAGGAAATTATTTCTTTGGCTGCAGCTTAAAGCCTGGTTGGCTGTTTGTGATTGGGCACCCTTAGCATTTTGATTTTATAACCTTGAGGCATCTGCAGGCTTGGATTTGGTTTGCTTACCTAAGCTACCATGGCATTAGAGCTACCTCAGTTTATTGACCTCCTTGTTTATAACCAGAGAAAAGAAAGTGAAGTCACTCAGTTGTGTCTGACTCTTTGTGACCCCATGGACTATGGCCGGCCAGGCTTCTCCGTTCATGGGATTTTCCAGGCAAGAATACTGGAGTGCGTTGCCATTTCCTTCTCCAGGGGATCTTCCCGACCCAGGGATCAAACCCTGGTCTCCTGCACTGCAGTCAGTCTCTTTACCGTCTGAGCCGCCAGGGAAGCCCCTAATTTAACAGGAGTCAGGGGAAACATCAGGGTGGTGCCAGAGGGGGAACAGAGTGTAGGAAATGGCAACACAGTATGCAGTTTGGGTCAGGATAGAGGAGGAAATTCTTTTCCTCTAGCTTCCTCTCACTTTTACCTGTATTTCAGTAGATACAGTAGGAAGAAATAGAAAATGTTATTATCATCTTGATTTACCAAAAAAACAAAAAGCCCCTAAAGTTTGGCATGAACAGCCCAGCTAGTCATCAGATGCCCTATTTACTGCTAAACACTTTGCTGCTGTTGTTCAGTTGCCCAGTCATATCTGACTCTTTGGGACCCCATAGACGGCAGCTCACCACACTTCCATGTCCTGCACCGTCTCCTGGAGTTTGCTCACACACATGATGCCATCCAATTCAGCAATACCACTACCTTTGTTAGAAGCACTGACAGCATCCTGTGGTGCTCTTTGGGACTCTCCCAAGGACTTAAGAAGTTTGCTTTTCTTTCTTTGTTTCCCTGTGTCCTTGTACTTATCTCTCCTTTCTTCTTTTATCGCATCCATTTTGTTTGCTCCTGCCTTTATCACACCAATTTATTTTTTCTGCCTAATTTGCTTTAACCCACTCAGCTCCATTCCCTGTGTGTCTTTATTTCAATGAATGTGAAATGTTTCTTCATTTATCAGGACTTTTCCTAAATGTTTTCGTGCTTTTTGCTCTGAGTTGGAGATGGTGGTAACTGGCTTTGTTCATCTTAAACAACTCCCTGGAAATGCCAAAGAGATATTAATAATACTTAGCATTTGCAAAGGACAAAGTGTCTGGAGAAATGTATTAGTAAACAAATACTTATTCTTTAAAATATATAATGATCCCAGTATTCCCTCTTCTTGAAAGAATTGCCCTGTACAAACTGGACAAGTCACCTTACATCTGTGAATTTTAGCTTCCTCATCTCTGGGTCCAGAAGATCCTCTGGAGAAGGAAATGGCAACCCTCCCCAGTATTCTTGCCTGGGAAATCCCATGGACAGAGGAGCTTGGCAGGCTACAGTCCATGGGGTCGGAAAGAGTTGGATACAACTGAAGCAACTTAGCTTGTACCTATGAAAGGGTGACAATGGTATCCTCTCACAAAGTTATTATGAGGATAAAATAAAAAGTATGCTTCAACTGTCTATTTTTATTATCCTCCAAACTACCAGAAGAGCATTAGCCCAATCATCCATTCACTGATTCATTCAAGGATGTGTGCTAGTCACCATAAAAAGAACAGTGAACAAGACCTCATGGAATTTATAGTCTGTCAGAAAAGACAGACCAAAACAAATAATTATAAAAATAAGAAACTGTAATAAGCACAACAAAAGAAAATGCACTGTGCAAAATGTACAATGGAGGAAACAGATGCTGTGCAGTGAAACTGTATAGTGGGTGGACCTGAACTTGGCTGAAACAGGGGATGGTGTAGGTATGGCTTCTCCACTGAGGAGACATTTAAGCTCAGGTCCAGAAGATGAATGTGGGATTAATCAGACAGTAAATGAGAAAGAGAGAGTTCCAGACAGAAGGAATAACATATGCAGAGGCCTAGATGCTACTGCAAAGAAGTTGGCACATTAAAGGAATTCCTGAAAAGCCCGGAATTTTGAGCATGACTTTACTAGTGTGTGAAATGAGTGCAATTGTGCGGTAGTTTGAGCATTCTTTGGCATTGCCCTTCTTTGGGATTGGAATAAAGACTGACCTTTTCCAGTCCTGTGGCCATTGCCGAGTTTTCCAAATTTGCTGGCATATTGAGTGCAGCACTTTCACAGCATCATCTTTCAGGATTTGAAATAGATCAATTGGAATTCCATCACATCCACTAGCTTTGTTCATAGTGATGCTCTCTAAGGCCCGCTTGACTTCACATTCCCAGATGTCTGGCTCTAGGTCAGTGATCACGTTATCGTGATTATCTTGGTCATGAAGATCGTTTTCGTACAGTTCTTCTGTGTATTCTTGCCACCTCTTCTTAATATCTTGTGCTTCAGTTAGGTCCATACCATTTCTGTCCTTTATCGAGCCCATCTTTGAATGAAATGTTCCCTTGGAATCTCTAATTTTCTTGAAGAGATCTCTTGTTTTTCCTATTCTGTTGTTTTCCTCTATTTCTTTGCACTGATCGCTGAGGAAGGCTTTCTTATCTTTCCTTGCTATTCTTTGGAACTCTGCATTCAGATGGGAATATCTTTCCTTTTCTCCTTTGCTTTTCGCTTCTCTTCTTTTCACAGCTATTTGTAAGGCCTCCTCAGACAGCCATTTTGTTTTTTTGCATTTCTTTTCCATGGGGATGGTCTTGGTCCCTGTCTCCTGTACAATGTCACGAACCTCCGTCCAGAGTTCATCATCAGATCTAGTCCCTTAAATCTATTTCTCACTTCAACTGTATAATCATAAGGGATTTGATTTAGGTCATATCTGAATGGTCTAGTGGTTTTCCCTACTTTCTTCAATTTAAGTCTGAATTTGGCAATAAGGAGTTCATGATCTGAGCCACAGTCAGCTCCTGGTCTTGTTTTTGCTAACTGTATACAGCTTCTCCATCTTTGGCTGCAAAGAATATAATCAATCTTATTTCGGTGTTGACCATCTGGCAATGCCAAAGAATGCTCAAACTACCACACAATTGCACTCATCTCACACGCTAGTAAAGTCATGCTCAAAATTCTCCAAGCCAGGCTTCAGCAGTATGTGAACCGTGAACTCTCAGATGTTCAAGCAGGTTTTAGAAAAAGCAGAGGCACCAGAGATCAAATTGCCAACATCAGCTGGATCATGGAGAAAGCAAGGGAGTTCCAGAAAAACATCTATTTCTGCTTCATTGACTATGCCAAAGCCTTTGACTGTGTGGATCACAATAAACTGTGGAAAATTCTGAAAGAGATGGGAATGCCAGACCACCTGACCTGCCTCTTGAGAAACCTGTATGCAGGTCAGGAAGCAACAGTCAGAACTGGACATGGAACAACAGACTGGTTCCAAATAGGAAAAGGAGTACGTCAAGGTTGTATACTGTCACCCTGCTTATTTAATTTATATGCAGAGTACATCATGAGGAATGCTGGGCTGGAAGAAGCACAAGCTGGAATCAAGATTGCTGGGAGACATATCAATAACCTCAGATATGCAGATGACACAACCCTTATGGCAGAAAGTGAAGAGGAACTCAAAAGCCTTTTGATGAAAGTGAAAGAGAGAGTGAAAAGGTTGGCTTGAAGCTCAACATTCAGAAAACAAAGATCATGGCATCTGGTCCCATCACTTCATGGAAAATAGATGGGGAAACAGTGGAAACAGTGTCAGACTTTATTTTTTTGGGCTCCAAAATCACTGCGGATGCTCATTGCAGCCATGAAATTAAAAGACGCTTACTCCTTGGAAGGAAAGTTATGACCAACCTAGATAACATATTAAAAAGCAGAGATATTACTTTGCCAACAAAGGTCCGTCTAGTCAAGGCTATGGTTTTGCCAGTGGTCATGTATGGATGTGAGAGTTGGACTGTGAAGAAAGCTGATTGTTGAAGAATTGATGCTTTTGAACTGTGGTACTGGAAAAGACTCTTGAGAGTCCCTTGGACTGACTGCAAGGAGATCCAACCAGTCCATTCTAAAGGAGATCAATCCGGGGTGTTCATTGGAAGGACTGATACTAAAGCTGAAACTCCAATACTTTGGCCACCTCATGTGATGAGTTGACTCACTGGAAAAGACTCTGATGCTGGGAAGGATTAGGGGCAGGAGGAGAAGGGGACGACAGAGAATGAGATGGCTGGATGGCATCACCGACTCTATGGACATGAGTTTGGGTGATCTCCAGGAGTTGGTGATGGACAGGGAGGCCTGGTGTGCTGTGATTCATGGGGTCGCAAAGAGTCGGACACGACTGAGCGACTGAATTGAACTGAACTGAAAAGCCCAGAAGTTAGAAAAACAGAGGAAAAGGGTCATGAGGTAAAGTTGCAGAAGTGGGTGGGAGCAAAACCACCCGGGGGCTCATTGACCACAGTAAGGAATTTTTTCCTTTTTCCCCAAAGCATTTGGTGGACTTTGAAAGGATTTATGCTGGGAAATAACAGTCAGACTTTTCTCTTGAATCTGCTGGGTTAGAATATACTGGAGAGATATAAGAATGGAAGAGGGTTATCTGTCATCTGAGCCTTCTAGAATTGTTTAAATGAGATAACAGTGGCTTGGATCACAGATTTTGGAGAGAGTGGGATTTGAGTTTTAAAATACTCAACAGACTTGTTAGTTTTGGGAAGCTTTGTAAGATGTGAAGATCAGGCTGATTATTGTGGTTTCCAGTTGTCTGTTCAGCGTACTTGGCTGTGGTGGTGCCATTGACTCTAAGAAGGAGCATACTGAAGGGGACGTTCATTTGTTTTGGCTTGGATGCTGACTTTGAGATGTCTGTAAACATACATATAAAAATGTCTGATTTGCAAGTGGTTCAATATATAGATTTGAACTGGAAAAAAAGATGAGAGTTCATGTCGTTTTTAAAGGATACTGAAACATAGGAGTAAAGGAGATACCCAGAGGGGAGAAGTACACAGCAAACCAGCTAGTCCAAAATGATGGTGTATCCAGTGCATAGTTACTTCGGTATGAATAGAGCAGTGAGGATGGACTGCGTAAGGGGACAGGGTGGATGGGTGAATGTGTCCTCACTGACAGAAGCCATTTTCACTTTAAAGCTGTAGTTTCTAAGATTACCAGAATCCCTCACGTAGTTTATTTATGGTGGAGTTAAAAAACAGCCTGGAAGGACCCAGACTTTGATCACACTTAATTCTTAGATAAGTTGGGGAGAGGAAAACACAACCCTTTCGTATTGCCGTTCCCCATCACTATATGTATCACATAAATGTTTGTACACCTTTAAAACACTTTTTTCCAGGGAATTGCCCGGGAGTCCAGTGTTTAGGACTCAGTGCTCTCCCTTCGGGGCTCCAGGTTTGAACCCTGGTGGAGGAACCGCAAGCCACATAGTGCAGCCAAAAAAATAAACTAAAAACATAAAATACATTTTCATATAAAATTTACCTCCTTATTTATTTATTTATTTATTTTTAAAATGGTCCATAACACTTTATTTTTTTTGTTTGTTTGTTTTTATTTTTTTGATCTTTATTTATATATTTTTTTATTTTACAATATTATATTGGTTGGTTTTGCCATACATTGACATGAATTCGCCCCAGGTGTACATGAGTTCCCCCTCCTGAACCCCCCTCTCACCTCCCTCCTCCCTTTATCCTCCCTCTTGGTCATCCCCGCACACCAGCCCTGAGTATCCTGTAACATGCATTGACCCTGAACTGCTGATTCGTTTCACATATGACAACATACATGTTTCAATGTCATTCTCTCAAATCATCCCACCCTCACCCTCTCCCACAAAGTCCCAAAGACTGTTCGATACAACTGTGTCTCTTTTGCTGTCTCGTATACAGGGTTATATTTCCATCTTTCCAAATTCCATATATATGTGTTAGTATACTGTATTGGTGCGTTTCTTTCTGTCTTACTTCACTCTGTATAATAGGCTCCAGTTTCATCCACCTCATTAGAACTGATTCAAATGTATTCTTTTTAATGGCTGAGTAATACTCCATTGTGTATATGTACCAAAGCTTTCTTATCCATTTGTCTACAGATGGACATCTAGATTGCTTCCATGTCCTGGCTATTATAAACAGTGCTGCAATGAACATTGGAGTACATGTGTCTCTTTCAATTCTGGTTTCCTCGGTGTATATGCCCAAGAGTGCGATTGCTGGATCATGTGGCAGTTCTATTTCCAGTTTTTTGAGGAATCTCCACACTGTTCTCCATAGTGGCTATACTAGTTTGCATTCCCACCAACAGTGTAAGAGGGTTCCTTTCTCTCCACACCCTCTCCAGCATTTATTGCATGTAGACTTTTGGATAGCAGCCATTCTGACTGGTGTGAAATGGTATCTCATTGTGGTTTTGATTTGCATTTCTCTGATTATGAGGGATGTTGAGCATTTTTTCATGTGTTTGTTAGCCATCTTTATGTCTTCTTTGGAGAAATGTCTGTTTAGTTCTTTGGCCCATTTTTTGATTGGGTCATTTATTTTTCTGGAATTGAGCTGCAGGAGCTGCTTATATATTTTGGAGATTAATCCTTTATCAGTTGCTTCATTTGCTATTATTTTCTCCCATTCTGAAGGCTGTCTTTTCACCTTGCTTATAGTTTCCTTTGCTGTGCAGAAGCTTTTGATTTTAATTAAGTCCCATTCGTTTATTTTTGCTTTTATTTCCAATATTCTGGGAGGTGGGTCTTGGAGGATCCTGCTGTGATTTATGTCGGAGAGAGTTTTGCCTACGTTCTCCTCTAGGAGTTTTGTAGTTTCTGGTCTTACATTTAGCTCTCTAATCCATTTTGAGTTTATTTTGGTGTATGGTGTTAGGAAGTGTTCTAGTTTCATTCTTTTACAAGTGGCTGACCAGTTTTCCCAGCACCACTTGTTAAAGAGACTGTCTTTTCTCCATTGTACATTCTTGCCTCCTTTGTCAAAGATAAGGTGTCCATAGGTGCGTGGATTTATCTCTGGGCTTTCTATTTTGTTCCATTGATCTATATTTCTGTCTTTATGCCAGTACCATACTGTCTTGATGAATGTGGCTTTGTAGTAGAGCCTGAAGTCTGGCAGGTTAATTCCCCCAGTTCCATTCTTCTTCCTCAAGATTGCTTTGGCTATTCGAAGTTTTTTGTATTTCCATACAAATAGTGAGATTATTTCTTCTAGTTCTGTGAAAAATATTGTTGGTAGCTTGATAGGGATTGCATTGAATGTATAAATTACTTTGGGTAGTATACTCATTTTCACAATATTTATTCTTCCAATCCACGAACACGGTATATTTCTCCATCTATTAGTGTCCTCTTTGATTACTTTCACTAGTGTTTTATAGTTTTCTATGTACAAGTCTTTTGTTTCCTTAGGTAGATATATTCCTGAGTATTTAATTCTTTTCGTTGCAACAGTGAATGGAATAGTTTCCTTAATTTCTCTTTCTATTTTCTCATTATTAGTGTATAGGAATGCAAGTGATTTCTGTGTGTTGATTTTATATCCTGCAACTTTACTGTAATCATTGATTAGCTCTAGTAGTTTTCTGGTAGAGTCTTTAGGGTTTTCTGTGTAGAGGATCATGTCATCAGCGAACAGTGAAAGCTTTACTTCTTCTTTTCCAATTTGGATTCCTTTTATGTCTTTTTCTGCTCTGATTGCCGTGGCCAAAACTTCCAGAACTATGTTGAATAGTAGTGGTGAGAGTGGGCACCCTTGTCTTGTTCCTGACTTTAGGGGAAATGCTTTCAGTTTTTCACCATTGAGGATAATGTTTGCTGTGGGTTTGTCATATATAGCTTTTATTATGTTGAGGTATGTCCCTTCTATTCCCACTTTCTGGAGGGTTTTTATCATAAATGGATGTTGAATTTTGTCGAAGGCTTTCTCTGCATCTATTGAGATAATCATATGATTTTTATTTTTCAGTTTGTTAATGTGGTGTATTACGTTGATTGATTTGCGGATATTGAAGAATCCTTGCATTCCTGGGATAAAGCCCACTTGGTCATGATGTATGATCTTCTTAATGTGTTGTTGGATTCTGATTGCTAGGATTTTGTTTAGGATTTTTGCATCTATGTTCATCAGTGATATTGGCCTGTAGTTTTCTTTTTTTGTGGGGTCTTTACCAGGTTTTGGGATTAGGGTGATGGTGGCCTCATAGAATGAGTTTGGAAGTTTCCCTTCCTCAGCAATTTTCTGGAAGAGTTTGAGTAGAATAGGTGTTAGCTCTTCTCTAAATTTTTGGTAGAATTCAGCTGTGAAGCTGTCTGGACCTGGGCTTTTGTTTGCTGGGAGATTTTTGATTACAGTTTCAATTTCCGTGCTTGTGATGGGTTTGTTCAGATTTTCTATTTCTTCCTGGTTCAGTTTTGGAAAGTTGTACTTTTCTAGGAATTTGTCCATTTCTTCCAGGTTATTCATTTTATTGCCATATAGTTGCTGATAGTATTCTCTAATAATCCTTTGTATTTCTGTGTTGTCAGTTGTGATCTGTCCATATTCATTTCTAATTTTATTGATTTGGTTCTTCTCCCTTTGTTTCTTGATGAGTCTGGCTAGGGGCTTGTCAATTTTATTTACCTTCTCAAAGAACCAGCTTTTGGCTTTGTTGATTTTTGCTATGGTCTCTTTTGTGTCTTTTGCATTTATCTCTGCCCTAATTTTTACGATATCTTTCCTTCTACTGACCCTGGGGTTCTTCATTTCTTCCTTTTCTAGTTGCTTTAGATGTAGAGTTAGGTTATTTAGTTGACTTTTTTCTTGTTTCTTGAGGTGTGCCTGTATTGCTATGAACTTCCCCCTTAGCACTGCTTTTACAGTGTCCCAGAGGTTTTGGGTTGTTGTGTTTTCATTTTCATTCACTTCTATGCATATTTTGATGTCTCTTTTGATTTCTTCTATAATTTGTTCATTATTCAGCAGCGTGTTGTTCAGTCTCCATATGTTGGCATTTTTAATAGTTATTCTCCTGTAATTGAGATCTGATCTTACTGCAGTGTGGTCAGAAAAGTTGCTTGGAATGATTTCAATTTTTTTGAATTTACCTAGGCTAGATTTATGACCCAGGATGTGATCTATCCTGGAAAAGGTTCCGTGTGCACTTGAGAAAAAGGTGAAATTCATTGTTTTGGGGTGAAATGTCCTATAGATATCTATTAGGTCTAACTGGTCTATTGTATCATTTAAAGATTGTGTTTCCTTGTTAATTTTTTGTTTAGTTGATCTATCCATAGATGTAAGTGGGGTGTTAAAATCTCCCACTATTATTGTGTTATTGTTAATTTCCCCTTTCATACTTGTTAGTAATTGTCTTACATATTGCGGTGCTCCTATGTTGGGTGCATAAATATTTATAATTGTTATATCTTCTTCTTGGATTGATCCTTTGATCATTATGTAGTTTCCTTCTTTGTCTCTTTTCACAGCCTTTGTTTTAAAGTCTATTTTATCTGATATGAGTATTGCTACTCCTGGTTTCTTTTGGTCTCTATTTGCATGGAATATCTTTTTCCAGCCCTTCACTTTCAGTCTGTATGTGTCCCTCGTTTTGAGGTGGGTCTCTTGTAGACAGCATATATGGCGGTTTTGTTTTTGTATCCATTCAGCCAGGCTTTGTCTTTTGGTTGGGGCATTCAACCCATTTACGTTTAAGGTAATTATTGATAAGTATGATCCCGTAGCCATTTTCTTTATTGCTTTGGGTTCAAGTTTATACACTCTTTCTGTGTTTCCTGTCTAGAGAAGATCCTTTAGCATTTGTTGGAGAGCTGGTTTGGTGATGCTGAATTCCCTCAGCTTTTGCTTGTCTGTAAAGCTTTTGATTTCTCCTTCTTATTTGAATGAGATCCTTGCTGGGTATAGTAATCTGGGCTGTAGGTTATTTTCTTTCACCACTTTAAGTATGTCTTGCCATTCCCTTCTGGCCTGAAGAGTTTCTGTTGAAAGATCAGCTGTTATCCTTATGGGAATCCCCTTATGTGTTATTTGCTGCTTTTCCCTTGCTGCTTTTAATATTTGTTCTTTGTGTTTGATCTTTGTTAATTTGATTAATATGTGTCTTGGAGTATTTCGCCTTGGGTTTATCCTGTTGGGGACTCTCTGGGTTTCTTGGACTTGGGTGATTATTTCTTTCCCCATTTTAGGGAAGTTTTCAACTATTATCTCCTCAAGTATTCTCTCATGGTCTTTCTTTTTCTCTTCTTCTTCTGGGACTCCTATGATTTGAATGTTGGAGCGTTTAACATTGTCCCAGAGGTCTCTAATATTGTCCTCATTTCTTTTAATTCGTTTTTCTTTTTTCCTCTCTGCTTCATTTATTTCTACAATTCTATCTTCTAATTCGCTTATCCTGTCTTCTGCCTCTGTTATTCTACTGTTTGTTCCCTCCAGAGTGTTTCTGATCTCATCTATTGCATTATTCATTGTATATTGACTCTTTTTTATTTCTTCTAAGTCCTTATTAAATCTTTCTTCCATCTTCTCAATCTTTTTCTCCAGGTTATTTATCTGTAACTCCATTTTGCTTTCAAGATTTTGAATCATTTTCACCATCAAAATTCGAAATTCTTTATCAGGTAGATTCCCTATATCTTCTTCTTTTGTTTGTGTTGGTGGGCAATTATCTTGTTCCTTTATTTGCTGGGTATTTCTCTGCCTCTTCATCTTGCTTATATTGCTTTGCTTGGGGTGGCTTTTCCCTCTTCTTGCAGTTTGTGAAGTTCTCTTTATTATGTAGTTTCTTCGCTGTGTGTGGCGTTGGACGGGTGACTTGTTCGGGTTCCCTGGTTAGGGAAGCATGTGTCGGTGTTCTGGTGGGTGGAGCTGGATTTCTTCCCTCTCCTTTTGAAGACAATGGGCTGCTTTTCTGGGTGCCTGATGTCCTCTGCCAGTATTCAGAAGTTGTTTTGTGGACTTTACTCCGCGTTCAAATGTTCTTTTGATGAATTTGTGGGGGAGAGAGTGGTCTCGCCGTCTTATCCCTCTGCCATCTTGTTCCTTCCTCCCCAAAACACTGGATTCTTATATTCCACTTGGTCGTGGAGTATCTCTTCACAGCTGCTCTAGCAAGGTGCAGCCACTGTACCTTACCTTGGACGAGGGGTATCTCCTCAAGGCCGCCCCTCCTGCTTTGAATGTGGAGCAGCTCTTCTCGGCCCTCCGGTGCCCAAGCAGCCACCGCCTCTTGCATGTGGTACAGCTCCTCTCGGCCACCGCCCTAACCCTGGGTGCGGGGCAGCTCCTCTCAGCCACGATTCTGCACGTGGTCGGTTGTGCCGGAGCCGGGCGTCTCCCGCGTCTGCGCCGCCGGAGCCGGGCGTCTCCAGCGTCTGCGCCGCCGGAGCCGGGCGTCTCCCGCGTCTGCGCCGCCGGAGCCGGGCGTCTGATAGGGATCAAGGACACAAAGCAGAGTACTCCGCTTGTTTGAGAATCAGGCAGCTACAGTGTCACACAGCTACTCTTTTTTTTTTTTTTTAATGTAATTAATTTATTTTTTATTGGAGGCAAATTATTTTACAATATTATATTGGTTGGTTTTGCCATACATTGATATGAATTTGCCCCGGGTTTACATAAGTTCCCCCCCTGAACCCCCCTCCCACCTCCCTCCTCCCTTTATCCTCCCTCTGGGTCATCCCCGCATGCCAGCCCCGAGCATCCTATAACTTGCATTGACCCTGAACTAGTGATTCATTTCACATATGACAACATACGTGTTTCAATGCCATTCTCCCAAATCATCCCACCCTCACCCTCTCCCATAGAGTCCCAAAGACTGTTCTATACATCTGTGTCTCTTTTGCTGTCTCGTATACAGGGTTATCATTTGCATCTTTCTAAATTCCATATATATGTGTTAGTATACTGTATTGGTGTTTTTCTTTCTGGCTTACTTCACTCTGTATAATAGGCTCCAGTTTCATCCACCTCATTAGAACTGATTCAAATGTATTCTTTTTAATGGCTGAATAATACTCCATTGTGTATATGTACCAAAGCTTTCTTATCCATTCGTCTGCAGATGGACATCTAGGTTGCTTCCATGTCCTGGCTATTATAAACAGTGCTGCAATGAACATTGGAGTACACGTGTCTCTTTCAATTCTGGTTTCCTCGGTGTGTATGCCCAGGAGTGCGATTGCTGGATCATATGGCAGTTCTATTTCCAATTTTTTGAGGAATCTCCACACTGTTCTCCACAGTGGCTCACACAGCTACTCTTACACGTAGAAAGGCAGATGTATTTTTCAGAACTTAAGCATACTCAGAGGGGCTTCCCAGGTGGCTGAGCAGTAGAGAAACTGTTTGCAATGCAGAAGATGCAGATTCAATCCCTGGGTGGTGAAGATCCCCTGGAGAAGGAAATGGAAACCCATTCTAGTATTCTTGGTCCATAACAACTGCACTCAGAGCTACCACCTTATTTAAAAGCAGAAAAGTATTCTTAAATGTAGCCAATAATTGTTTAGATATAGAAAATTATATATATTTTTTGCTGATTGAAAAGGGAAAAATTGTTGATTAGATAATCATCCAGGTTTTAATCCCACTGAAAATATTTGAATATTAAAATAGAGAATACCTACACTGATACCTCAAGAAAATTTCCTTATGGCCTTCATCCTTTTTATATTATTGTCTGTGACTCGAGACAATAAAGGACAATAACAAATGTAAAAATCCACCCATCTATCCATTCAACCAAGCAATATAATACAATAGTTAATAGCATATCTGTCTGTGGCTCTGACAATCAGTCATGTCTGACTCTTTGCGACCCCATGACTGTAGCTTACCAGGCTCCTGTGTCCATGGGATTCTCCTGGCAAGAATACTGGAGTGGGTTGGCTTTTCCCTCTCCAGGGGATCTTCTCAACCAGGGGATCGAACCTGCATCTCAAATGTCTTCTGCATTGGCAAGCAGAGTTTTTTACCACTAGCACCACCTGGGAAGCCACAGTTAACAGCATAGACTCAGATAACTAGTCTCTCTGGGTTCAAATCCCAGTTCCATTACTCACTGGCTGTGTGTGCTTGGGAAGGTCATTTAAGTTGTCCATATTTCAGTTTCCATATTATAAAGTGGATGCAGTAATAATTTCTATCTCACAGGATTTTGTAAGAATTAAATGAGTTAAATATATGCAAAACATTTAGGATGAAGCCTGGCTTATACTAAGTTGCTTATATATTATTAGTACAGATAAAGACCCAGGTATGAGCCACATGATTCTGCTCTTAAGGAGTTTTACAGTCTAGTGGGACATTGGGTCAGGAAGATTCCCTGAAGGAGGAAATGGCAATCCGCTCCATTATTCTTGTCTGGGAAATTCCATGTACAGAGGAGCCTGGCAGGCTACAGTCCATGGGGTTGCAAAAGAATTGGACACAACTGAGCAACCAAACAACAATAACATCAAAACGATGCATATCTCAATTTATTTGAATCTTTTATCACCTTTACAAACTCAATATTTTGGAGCTCTTTCTCCAAGGGAGTTGTGGGAGAAGAGTCTCATAAAAATAACATATATTTTATAATCTCAAAGAATAAAATTTGGTGGATTTTTTGGTCCCAGGTTTCCAAAATCACTGCGGATGCTGATTGCAGCCATGAAATTAAAAGATGCTTACTCCTTGGAAGGAAAGTTATGACCAACCTAGATAGCATATTAAAAAGCAGAGACATTACTTTGCCAACAAAGGTCTGTCTAGTCAAGGCTATGGTTTTCCAGTGGTCATGTATGGATGTGAGAGTTGGACTGTGAAGAAAGCTGATTGCCGAAGAATTGATGCTTTTGAACTGTGGTGCTGAAGAAGACTCTTGAGAGTCCCTTGGACTGCAAGGAGATCCTACCAGTCCCTTCTAAAGGAGATCGATCCTGGGTGTTCATTGGAAGGACTGATGCTAAAACTGAAACTCCAATACTTTGGCCACCTCATGCGAAGAGTTGACTGACTGGAAAAGACTCTGATGCTGGGAAGGACTGGGGGCGGGAGGAGAAAGGGACGACAGAGAATGAGATGGCTGGATGGCATCACCGACTCAATGGACATGAGTTTGAGTGAACTCTGGGAGTTGGTGATGGACAGGGAGGCCTGGCGTGCTGTGATTCATGGGGTCGCAAAGAGTCGGTCACGACTGAGTGACTGAATTGAACTGAACTGAACTTACATAAATAGGAACTGAAGTTTGGAATGAAAGGACTTGGCAATCTCATAACTGGTGTGACAAGAGTGACTTGAATTCCAGTCTCTGATTATGTATGTTTTTTAGCCCTTTCATTACATACATGGTGGCTCTGAAACAAGATGAAATCATCTCATTTGGGCACAGAATATCTGAGATCTTTTTCCTCAAAATAGTATTAGAAAATTGTATACTTTGGTTTTAGAAACTCCAGCATACCAAGATTATGCAGGAAAAGTATAAATAGGATCTCTGAATGTGTTTTCTCTGGCTTTGCAATGTCAAAACACATCATTCACATTGTGGTAGAGTTAAAACATCTTTCTGAGTCTCTTTATGCAGTGAGCTTCCTCAACAAGGATGCCAAGGCATTTCACAGGGACGTCAAGGGAAAAGGCTGGGATATGTCAGCTCTGGAGCAGGGCGGCTGAAGTTACTACTTAGGACTTACAGCCAAGGACAATTGTCCAAATGCAAAGGCAAGCTCAAGTGGCAGAGAGTGGGGCAGGGTGGGGTTAATCTCAGAATAGGCTGGGTGCTGGAAAGCCAGAAATCTACTGCCAAGAGAGAAGATCAGTTCAAGGACACCCAAGGTCAAAGAGTCAGAGTCAAGATAAGGCCACAGTGAGTGAGACAATAAAAGGTGGGTGAGGGGTTGGGCAGGGCAATCAGAAGGACAGATCTGTATCAGGGAAACTCGATCCCTGAAAGGGCTTCCTGTTCCTACTTCTGAGGCTTTCTTCAACAATGGTCTGGCGGGGCCCTGTCACAGCAGGGCTGATCTACACTGCACAGGTAAGAACCAGTTTTGGACCACTGGCTGAACCGAGGAAGGCTGGGGGAGGGTTAGTCCAGCTCTGGTGAGTCATTAACACATAAAGATGGTAGCAAAGCCCCTTCAATTACATAGGAAGCCAGTCTCAGAAGCATGCATATACTGCTGAAGATTTGTTCTTGGCCAAAGCATCATCATTCTGCTTCAAAGGAAATGCCTTTAAAAAGTTTTCATGGGACTTTCCTGGTGGTCAGTGGTTAAGACTCTGTACTCCCTATGCAAGGGGCATGGGTTCAATACCTGGTCAAGGAACCAAGATCCTGCATGCCACCTGGCATGGCCAAAAAAAAGTATTTTCCAAAAAGTTTCATAGTAGTCAAATAGTAAGTGGCTTTCAGTGTGGGGGTTGTATGAAGTGAAACAAATATCCTCTTTAGGGAATCAGAAATATATACATCACATTGTCCTTGAAAAGTGTATAGATCTGGGGGGCTGTGTGGAAGGAGCCAAAACCTTCCAAAATCTTTTGAAAAGCCCAAATATTTAGATTTCTATACCACAACCCAACTGTAAACAAATTTGATATGTTGGGGAAAAAAATTAGATTTGAAAAAAGTAAATTTGAGCTTATTACCCTGAATTATGAAAGAGCTAAGGATGACAAGAACCCTCAGATAGTGATAAAAATGTGCCAGCTACTCCTCTGAGCACCATATATGAGTTCATTTAATCCTTTCAGCAACCCTTTTGGCCCTATTATTAGCATTATTTTGCCTTAAAGGTAATTAAAATATAGGAAAATGAAATGACACGCCCAAGATCACACAGTTATAGAATCCTACAGAAGATGGATGTGGTAAAATACAATCCCATCTCTGCTCTTCTTTCTCTGTGGTCATGCCAGGGAGCCAGGGGCATTTTGGAGGACTGTGACTCCACATTTGTGCTTCCGTGTGGCTAGAGGCTCTATTTCCTGTCCTGCAGTTAGCTTAAAATTTGGGCTGACTTCATGGCTAAAATAGTGACGATTGTGCCACTGTGCTGCGAGCAGTGAAGTACTGCAAACCTTTTAAGCTTTAGTGTTATACATGCGGACACATGTGTATCAGATAGAATGATCACTGCTATTATTTTGCTCCAAACTTTCTTCCCACACTGTTACTGGCTTAGAGAAGGGGTTAAGGACAGGGGCTGGAGACAGATAGCTGGGCTTAATTCCCTGCCAAACTTACTGGTGATGAAACTTGGAAAGGTATTTATCCAGAAGGGACTGGTGTTCCTTTTCTTCAGAGTGGGGTTAATAATAGTCCTAACAGGCTTGTTGGGAGCCTTAAACATGACACATGCTAAATTCTTTGCATGGTGCCAGGCACCTAGTAAGTGCCCAGTGTACACTAGTTATTGGGGTGAGTTTTTATTACTCTGAAGATGAAACCAGAGGAAATCAGGGAGGAAAGGATCTCTCAACTTCATCATATCTCTGGCTCTCTTCCCTCTTTAAAATTCTAGTCAAGATGCAGTTAGCACTTCAACGTTGTTAGGATGGGAAAGGCCACTATAACCTTTCTCTCTTGCTTTCCTGTCTAAAAAAAAATGACAGTTTCTTACTGGATTAATGGGATCACTGATCCAGGAGAGAAGAGAGGATGAAAAGAAGAGACAGACAGGAGGTGGGAACCATGATTCAAGAACGAAAAGACTTTTGGGGGGAAGGGAAGCTGACTAGGAAAGACGGGGGAAAGAGTGATGGTTAACACCTTGTTTTAGAAGCTTAGGGGAGCTGGCAGTGCTATTGGGTATGGAATGTGATGCTGGATAATTTTATAAAGATGAATCTACTTTATCATTTACATCGGGGAATCAAGCTTCCTGAACAGGGTTTACTAGAAATTTATTTTGTACTGACTTCATTATGAAACACATATTTTAAGATGTTTCCATGAATCCTCCACAGGTAATCATTTTTGTTGAATGCTATTTATTGGCATGGTTCCTTCATCTTTCTCACCAATATTGGCAATGTCAAGAAAATAGAAAAAGTATATTAAGATACCTACTAGAAAATACTGTGTCAAAAGAAGTTATCTATACACTAGTAATATCCTATTAGAAAATATAAGAGGAAAAAAAGTCTCATTCAAGAATTAAAATGACATAGTTTCCACAAGACTTTTGTGGAGAAAACACCAAACCTTTACTGAAAGATATAATAAAAGACCCCAATAAATAGATGGTTTCACCATTGAAGGATGGAGGAACACTCAATGTTTTTAAATGTCAGTTCTCCTCCAAATAATCTACAAATTCAAAATAAGCCTAATCAAAACATAGGAATGATTTAAAACTGAAATTTAAGAGTATGATCCTAATATTTTATAAGGGAAAATGTGCAAGAATAGCTAAGGCAATTTTGAAAAGGAATTATAGAACAAGGGCTCGCCAATAGCACTTACTAGAAAATAAAATAAAGTTGTATTCATTGAAACAATGTGTTGTTGGTGCAGAAATAGATAAGTAAGTCAATGAAAAAGAATAGAAGTTAGAAACATATTACCTCATATACAAATTTGGTACATTATGGCTCTGGTGCTTAGGTCAGAGTTGAAAGGATAAGTTATTCAATAAATTGGTTCTCCATTTACAGAAAGCTCAGAAATTTATCTCATAACATAAACTCAGTTAGATTAAGGACATCAGCACCAGATTGCTATATTTAAAATGGATAACCAACAAGGACCTTCTGCATATATAGCACAGGAAACTACGCTCACTGTCATGTGGCAGCCTAGATGGGAGGCGAGTTTGGAGGAGAATGGCTAACGTGTCTATATGGCTGACTCTCTTTGCTGTCCACCTGAAACTGTCACAACACTGTTAACTGACTATGGTTCAACACAAAATAATAAGTAAAAAAAAATAAATAAATAAAAACATCGGTACTTTATGTAACAAAAGAAAATTCTAACTGTAGGGAAAACATGCATGAAAGCAAAAACCATAAAGGAAAATGCTGACAAAATTCATTAATCATGACTTATAAACCCTTGAACCACAAAGTTCAATGAACAGTTAGAAAATAACTAGTAAACTGGAAGAAGATATTTGCAACGCATGCAACAGACTGAGGGTTCATATTAGAAATACATGTTTGTAAGAAAATACACGACAAAGAAAGGGGGCAGGAACTTTCAGAAGACAGTTCATAGCAGTAGACATACAAATGCCAATAAAGCCATGTGAAGATGTTTGACCCCAGAGGTAATCAGGAAGTAAAAATTAAGATAATGGACCATGAAAAAAAAATCAACGTGGGGGCTTCCTTGATGGCTCAGAGGTAAAGAATCCACCTGCCAATTCAGGAGACAGGGTTTGATTCCTGATCTGGGAAGAGTCCACATGCAATGGGGCAACTAACTCCATGCGCCGCAACTGCTGAGCCTACACTCCAGAGCCCGGGAATGACAACTGCTGAAGCCCACGTGCTCTAGATCCTGTGCTCCCCAACAAGAGAAGCCACCACAATGGGGAACCTGTGCGTCGCAATCAGAGAGAAGTTCCGGCACTCTGTCTGCACAGCAAAGCTCACGCAGCAATGAAGACCTCAGCCCAACCAAAAAATTAATAAAAAAAAAATTAATAAAAAAAATCAGATAGGGAAAAAATGAAAAAATTGATGCTATCAAATACTGGTAAGGTAGCAGTTTGACATATACACTATTGTTTGTAGTGATAATTATCACAGCTGACAAGAAAGATGGTTTGTTGTCATCTGTCAAAGCTAAACAAGCACATTCCCACTGACACCCAATTTTACCCCTTGCTCTGTATCCTGGAGAAACATTTGCAAATGTACAGAAAGAGTAACATATAAGAATGTTCGCTGTTGTGTTATTTGTAATAGTGAAAAAAATCTGAAAAAAATCTACATTTCTATTTGATTAAAAAATGTTGAAATGAACAGTAGTATTTTCCTACTATGGAATTTTAAGCAGTTAAAAGTGATGAATTTATTGTATTTGTAGTAACATGTTCAGATCTCTAAGCCCATTGATTAAGTGAGTGACCCAATTGGCTAAATAATGAGTTGAGCAGCATACCATTTATTATAAACAAAATACTTGGCATTGACAGTCCTTTTGATTTTAGCATTCTTAGAGGTGATTTTGCCACACTGTGGTTGATTTTGCATTTCTCTGATAACTACTGATGATGAACACCTGTTTATAGGCCTTTTGAATATCTTCTTTTTTAAAGAGACGATCAAGTCATCTGCTTATTTTGAACTTCTACAAAAGAAATTCTTCTGTAGAAGTTTTTGATTGTAGAATTGATTCATAGTTCTTCCTCCAGAAAGTTTTTGTCAATTACATGTAATTACAAAATCTTCTCCCAATCTGTGACTTGACTTGTCACTCTCATAATGTTAGCAAGAGTGTAATTAACTGAAACTCTCATATGTTACTAGTGGAGTTGTAAATTTGTATGACACATTGGAAAGTGTTTTGGCAGAATCCATAAAGCTACACATATGTGCACTCTTGGGTGTGTGAATGGAACACAAGTGAGATCTAATATCTACTAAAAGACATAAGGACGTGTGCCAGTAGTTATTCATTTATAATGCTTTAAAAGCTCTAAACTGGAATCAACTCAAATGTCCCCCAACAGTAGTAGACTGGAGAATAAATTGTGGTATATTTGTACAACAAAATATTACATAGCAACAATAAAGAACAAACATGAGCAAAAATATACATAGTCTCATGGATCAATTAAGGGAAAAAGAGTAAACACAAAGTGTACATATTTTTAAAAATTAATTTATTTTAATCGGAGGCTAATTACTTTACAATACTGTGGTGGTCTTTGCCATACATTGATTCGAATCAGCCATGGATGTACATGTGTCTCCCATCCTGAAGCCCCTCCCACCTTCCTCTCCATCCCACCCCTCAGGATTGTCCCAGTGCCCTAGTTTTGAGCACCCTGTTTCATGCATCAAACTTGGACTGGTGATCTATTTCTCATATGGTAATATACATGTTTCAGTGCTTTTCTCTCAAATCATCCCACCCTCGCCTTCTCCCACAGAGTCCAAAAGTCTTTTCTTTACATCTGTGTCTCTTTTGCTGTCTCGCATAAAAGGTCATCATTACCATCTTCCTAAATTCCATATACATGTGTTAATATGCTGTATTGGTGCTTTTCTTTCTGACTTACTTCACTCTATGTAATAGGCTCCAGTTTTATCTACCTCATTAGAATTGATTCAAATGCGTTCTGATAATTCCATTTACATGAATTTCAAAATCAGGCCACACTATCTATGATGATGGAAGTAAGACCAGTGGTTACTTTTGAGGAGTTATTGACCAGGAAGGGACAAGGGACATTTTGGAGATTAGAAATATTCCTATATGTATATATATGTGTACATAAGTATATGGAAAAATCTGCCAAGATATACACTAAAGATTTGTGCAATGTATTCTGTATAACTCATACTTTGTTAAAAAGTTTTTAAAATTTTAGAAAAACCCCATGAGAGAGATATTATTATTATTCACATCATACAGATGGTGTATCTCTTTTGCTCTCTTCTGGAGTTTATGGGAAGACCTACTGTCAGGCTCTAATAATATACACCCAATATTACAGTCCAGATAACCCAAAGAAGCTTTTTTTCAATTCCTCAGGATACACAGTAATGGAAGGCTCCTTGGCGGTCTGCCCTAGGGGCACGTAGGGCAGGCACACCTCTGCCCCTTCCCAGGCCTTTCTCTATGAGGCCGAGCTCGTCTAAGCCTCTGGACACCCATGAAAGCTTTTTCTCTCTTTGGGTTTAGGTCAAACTGGCCTCCCATCTGTGGGTCAGAGAATGAGGGGTTAATAATACAGGAATTCTCTATTGTCTACACACATGCCAGGCTCCTTACCACTCTGAGGCAAAAGAAGCTACTGAAAGGTTTTCTGAACAGTTTAAAACATTCTTTATCATTTTGCAGTAAGTGTGTCTTACGGTTTATATTCTAATTTTTTGAAAATCCATAATTCCAAACAGCAGTGATGAGGGGGTTCTTTAGAGCTAACAGTTGGATCTGACCAGAAGCACACCTAACCTGTGGTAATAAAAATGAGAATTGTGGCTACATGTGGGGTCAGTGGATGTTAACTTGGAAGGAACATGAGAGAGTCTTCTGGGCTGTGGAAAGCTTCAAGATACTCGTTGGTATAGTGACTTCACAGATGTCAAAATTCACTCAGCTGAATCCTTACAATTATTTTTTTATACCTTCAGTTCAGTTCAGTTCAGTCGCTCAGTCGTGTCCGACTCTCCGCGACCCCATGAATCACAGCACGCCAGGCCTCCCTGTCCATCACCAACTCCCGGAGTACACTCAAACTCATGTCCACAGAGTCGGTGATGCCATCCAGCCATCTCATTCTCCGTCGTCCCCTTCTCCTCCCGCCCCCAACCTTTCCCAGCATCAGAGTCTTTTCCAGTGAGTCAACTCGTCTCATGAGGTGGCCAAAGTATTGGAGTTTCAGCTTTAGCATCAGTCCCTCCAATGAACATCCAGGATTGATCTCCTTTAGAATGGACTGGTTGGATCTCCTTGCAGTATAAGGGACTCTCAAGAGTCTTCTCCAACACCACAGTTCAAAAGCATCAATTCTTCGGCGATCAGCTTTCTTCACAGTCCAACTCTCACATCCATACATGACCACGGGAAAAACCATTGCCTTGACTAGACGGACCTTCCGTTCCGTTCTGTCGCTCAGTCGTGTCCGACTCTTTGCGACCCCGTGGACGTAGCCTACCAGGCTTCTCCGTCCATGGGATTCTCCAGGCAAGAATACTGGAGTGGGTTACCTTTTCCTTCTCCAGGGGATCTTCCCGACCCAGGGATCGAACCCAGGTCTCCCGCATTGGAGGCAGACGCTTTAACCTCTGACCCACCAGGGAAGCCCAGAAGCACACCTAACCTGTGGTAATAAAACTTGTAAAAATATAATTCAATTATAAAACAAAGCAAAACAAAACAAAACCCCCAAAAGTGGTAATAAAATAATACATACTATTGTAATAATAACATGTCATGAAAATTATAGAAAGACCTGGAATGATAAAAATCAAACTCTTAATAAGTTACTTATAGAGGGATTAGGGAGAGAGAGAAGTAATGAGAATGTGGTTAGTAGTTAAAGGGGTCTCGCTCTCCTCCTAGTATGTACTGTTTTTTAAGATGAAAGAGAGAATGCTATGTAAATGCATCAAACATGTAGACTGTGAGCTGCCGTCAGGCTCTGAGGATTTCTGGATCCTTTCTGTTGTTTAATGCTCAATCACTTTAAAAGGACCACTGGCACAAAAACTTGTATCTGGAGCAATTCTCAGAGTACAATCTAATTCTCAGGTATTTTCTCATAACTTCACCCCTTGTGCTGACTTTGTCTTTGTTTTGATACAGATACAGGTCCCAAGATACAAGTTGGGCATATTTTCTTTTTTTTAAAACAACCTTTTTATTTCGTATTGAGATATAGTCTGGGAGGGATTGGGGGCAGGAGGAGAAGGGGACGACAGAGGATGAGATGGCTGCATGGCATCACCGACTCGATGGAGGTGAGTTTGAGTGAACTCCGGGAGTTGGTGATGGACAGGGAGGTCTGGCGTGCTGTGATTTATGGGGTCACAAAGAGTCGGACACGACTGAGTGACTGAACTGAACTGATGGTCGATTAACAATGTTGTGATAGTTTCAGGTGAACAGCTAAAGGACAGCCATACATATACATGTATCCGTTCTCCCCCAAATTCCCTTCCCACCCAGGCTGCCACATATCACTGAAGCTGGGCATATTTTCACTAAAACATGTGACAGTCTGTCATAGGAGGTTACCCCCATCATAGTTTCCATTCAACCTTGGGGATAGGTAGAAAAAAGAGACCTTCTCTGCTCTGGCCTTCTATTTTTGTAGTTGGTAGTCAGCATTGAACTGATTGAATGAAAATACCTGTTTCAATATTTTTAAGTTAAAATTCAGGGAAAAATATTTTTACATTATCAAACTAGTATTTGTAAATTTTGTAAAAGTCTGTTTTTTTTAAATAAAAATAACTTTTAGAGATAATAGAATGCATATTTACAGATTCTGCATTTATAAAATTAATTATGGTTTATATTGGAGAGTTGGGCTGTGAATTCTTTAAACCACCTTGAGACTGAATTGGAGAATTAGGGTGAGGGTTTAGATCAATATTAGGGTGACTTTTTTATTGTATTGTCTACAATTTCCATAAAATAGATTTTAAACATATATTTAAAGTCTGGAATAGTTCTTGTATCTGATGTCTTTCCTACATCAGGACAGTTATCAATGTGCCCTGAGTTTGGAGTCAGAAAAATATCATGATGATAGGCATGGAAATAACTACATTAACTAGAAGTTTTCCAGATTTCTTCTTCTCTGTGCTTAAGAAAATGCTCCTTAGGGCCCAGACTCTCTCACTGTGTGAGCAATAACATCATCGAAACACAGCTCAGGGCTCTTCCTCTGTGTGCGCACGTGGTATTTGGGTCAGGTTTTCCAGCCTGTGGTCTCAGGGCCGCTGAGTTGGAGTGACAGGACCTGACTGGTCCATTGCCTCTCATGTTCTTTCTCCTTCCTCTCTTATGTTTTGTCTCCTCTCTTTACCTTCTCCTACTTGTTTACTTCCTCCCCGCCTTAAATAGACTAATCTTTAGAGCAGTTTTAGGTTCATAGCAAAATTCAGCAGAAAGTATGGAGTTCCTATATACTCCCTGCCCTGCACATGCGCAGGCCATCCCATTACCAACATTCCCACCAGAGTAATCCATCTGTGACAGTCAATGAAGCTACACTGACACATCATATTCACTCAGAGTCCACAGTCTACATTGGGGTTCACTCTTGCTGTTGTGCATTCTATGGCTGGTTTCCTTCTTATAAATTCTGTTTGCTTTGTGTCTGGTAGCTAAAAAGTTGGCAGATCTTGGTTCTCATCTATGCCAGGTGCACTGGAGTCCCAGACCTTCTTACAAGGTCATCCTGCCCATGTGTGACCCCATTCTATCCTCTTGGAGGGTCCCCCACGGGAAATGTTTGCATTTTGCCACTTCTGTCCCCTGAGTGCAGCTTCTTATCAATTTGGATTGTGGAAACTCTAAGAAATATATTCACTTAGTCCTCAAATATCTAATGACACTTGAGGGCTGAGGATAGAATAGAAAAACGACAGAGTCCTTGGCCAAATAGAGATCACGTTCAGGCAGCCAAATAGACAAGCATTATGCTGAAGAATGATCAGTCTTAGAGGGTCGTTGGTGGTCCCTCCTGGATCACATCATCTGGAACATGACTGCAGAATTAATAAAACACTAGTGCCCCATCAATGAGATGTTCACCCCCAGATTCAAATGTCGCTTGCACATTTCCTATAGAATGGATATTGAAATTTTACTCATGCTTTACAGTGACTATAGAACTTCACAGTTAAACTGGAGGCCAGTGTAAGTCTTCTACAGACAATCAAGGGAACCCTCTTGGAATAAGAAGGGGGATAACAATGATGCATTTTTCATATAATGGGACTCCTTGGTGCCTGTGTCCTCTCTCTCAGGGTGAAACTAACAATCAAATACAAAAGATAGCAAACCTCTGGTCATTCTCAAAGCACTATTCAATTCAAACTTACTTTCATCAGAATTCTATTTTGGCTGCTTCCAGTGATTTCTCCTGAAGTTCTGAATGCATGCAGTAGTCCTTTCTGCTTTTTGTGCATGTGTGTGCAGTTGCTCAGTCATGGCTGTCTGTTTGTGACCCCATGGACTGCAGCCCACCAGGTTCTTCTGTCTATGGAATTTTCCAGGCAAGAATACAGACATGGGTTGCCATTTCCTCCTCTAGGGGATCTTTCCAATCCAGGGATCAAACCTGTGTCTCCTGCACTGGCAGGCAGATTCGTCACCAGTACCACATCTTTTCTCACGGGACCAGTTGAAACTAATTTCTTTAAGCCAACATTTTTAGGAAGGAATTCCTGGCTGTTCCTGTATACTCTCTCTCTTTTTTTTTTTTTATACTGTTTTTTTTTTCTTATGTAATTAATTTATTTTTTATTGGAGGCAAATTATTTTACAATATTATATTGGTTGGTTTTGCCATACATTGATATGAATTTGCCCCGGGTTTACATAAGTTCCCCCTCCTGAACCCCCCTCCCAGAATATTGGAAATAAAAGCAAAAATAAACAAATGGGACCTAATTAAAATCAAAAGCTTCTGCACAGCAAAGGAAACTATAAGTAAGGTGAAAAGACAGCCTTCAGAATGGGAGAAAATAATAGCAAATGAAGCAACTGATAAAGGATTAATCTCCAAATTATACAAGCAGCTCCTGCAGCTCAATTCCAGAAAAATAAATGACCCAATCATAAAATGGGCCAAAGAACTAAACAGACATTTCTCCAAAGAAGACATAAAGATGGCTAACAAACACATGAAAAAATGCTCAACATCCCTCATAATCAGAGAGATGCAAATCAAAACCACAATGAGATACCATTTCACACCAGTCAGAATGGCTGCTATCCAAAAGTCTACATGCAATAAATGCTGGAGAGGGTGTGGAGAGAAAGGAACCCTCTTACACTGTTGGTGGGAATGCAAACTAGTACAGCCACTATGGAGAACAGTGTGGAGATTCCTCAAAAAATTGTATACTCTCTTTTAACTTGAGCACTAGTGTGGCCTCTGCTAGCCCTCATTGTCGTGGTCCACAGTAATGGGCTAGAGAATATCCTTTTTAAATTTATAGTGTCCAGGTGATGGAAGGATTAGAGAATATGAAAGATATTGCAAGATGTGTGCCAGCAGGTGGAGATGATTGGTTTTTGCCTTTCCTGGTTTTAGCTGGACAGCCAAGATCAGGATAGATTACATGTGGTTGTTGGAGGGACTTATGTATGTTGAAAGAAATATCTCTCTGTGTGTATATATGTATGTCTGTGTGTGTATGTGTCTCTGGGAGAGGATTGGAAACATTTTTTAAAGGAAAATACAAAAAGTCTTTTAGAATAGTGACTTTCTATTCTTAAACCACTTTCTTTCTTATCAAATAAAGGGCAGATGGAAAGGTTCTTGCAATTATTTGAGGGCCTATCCAAGGATACGTGTACTGAAAGAGGGGTCCAGAAAAATAGAGAGGCCTATTTCAACAAAGAAGTTAATCTGGTAAGTATGTAGCCAGCCAGGACACCAACGTAGTATAGAGGGCTTGGTCAGCAAGATTAGCAAGAGAGACTGACTGTGAGATGGCCCAGGCTGATGTCAAGGAGTTCTTGAGTGGAGAAGAATCCCTCACTTGGGCTCCTTGACCAATATGATATGGGTCAGGTAACATACTCAGGGAAAATCTAGGTTTGCATTAATTTTTTATCCAGTTTCCTACAATAAAACTTGGGCTTCCCTGGTGGTGCATGATAAAGAATCTGTCTGCCAATGCAGGAAATGTGGGTTCAATCCTTGGATCAGGAGGATCCCCTGGAGAAGGAAATGGCAACCTACTCCAGTATTCTTGCCTGGAAAATTCTATGGACAGAGGAGCCTGGTGGGCTACAGTCCATGGGGTCGCAAAGAGCCGGACATGACTGAGAGACTAAATAACCACAACAAAAGCAACAGAACTTATTTCTAAAAAAATCTCCCAAGTGGTGGCACTGTAAGCTTAGCCAATTCAAAGTAAACTTAGTAAATGCTACTTTTCTCCTCCTAATTTTCTTCTCGATTTTGCACTTACATTTTGGAGTCACATGTACCTTTCCTGTTTCCCAAACTCTCGAGTTGAAAAACCAAGCCAACTATTACAAATCTGTCATAGAAGAATCTGTGGATTTTTAAAATTACCCGGTCACCATCTTGGCGCTTGGTATTCAGTATTGCCATTATGCCAAATAGTGACAGTTTAAAACAGATCGTAGAGGCCAGTGTGACTGCAGCTCCAGTGTGAATCCCCTCTGTATCATTCTCAGTTGGCACTGGAAGCTGGATTGGACATCTTTGCCAGTGTCATGTGCTAAGTGCCATGTATTGGGTTGGCCAAAAAGTTCGTTCTGGTTTTTCCATGAGCTCTTTTTGACCAACCCAACACTTGGGAGCAGGACTGGCTAGGCACAGGGTAGGTAAGGAGTTGGTCAATCCCAGTGTAATTTGATTAAAAGAGTTTTGTTATGTTTTCTGGGTATAGAATAACATTTTCTCATTGCAAAACATAATCAGGAAATGCAGATACATGTTTGGATAAAAAAGAGTATTCGGCGTAATCAAACTATTCAGATATAACCTTCTTAATATTTTGCTGTAGAATTTTCTGCAACTCTTATTTCCCCTTAAACTTAAACTATGTATCGTGAACATCTTTACATGTAAATACACGTGGATCTATAACAGATTTTTTAATAGGAATAACAAATTACTTAGCCAATTTCCTATTGATGAACATTTAGGTTGTTAGGTTAGGTTGTTTTTTACTTTCATGCTAGAAACAGTGCTATTGAAAAAGTCCTCAAACATTCTAAAAGTTGAATTTCTGGGTCAAAGGAATGGACAGTTAATGATTTCACCAAACTGCCTCCAAATAGTTGATCAGTTTAGACTTGAGCCAACAATGAGTGCCAATGTCATGGTCCACACAGTGAGATTTGAAGGCCAAGTCCATCTGTTTGAATGTCAGCATGAACACAACCAAGTATAGTCACCTTCCCCATCAGCCAGGCATCAAGTTCATTCATAAGAACTTTCTTAGTAATTTGAGTACTTTTTTTTCCAGGAGAACATGATGGAAAACATCAGTGATCAGAAAAAGTGGTTTCAAATTATATAACAAGCCTGTGTGTGTCTAAGCATGTGTGTGTGTGTGTGCAGGCGGGCATCTGCCTAAAGGGAGCAGCAGTGGCCACAAGTATGGGTACAGTATATATATGTTCAAGCTTTTACTAGGATAGTCTTATTTGATTATTTTCCAATGAAATCATTTAGTTCTCAAAAATATATTTATATAAGGTGTATTATTTAATTTCTATAAACTGCATTTACCAACTTATAAAGTTTTTTTCATCAAGTTATTTGTTTTGCCTTAAAACTCAGGAAATATCATCACTGTGCTATGGTTACTGTCCCCAGAGAGCAGATAGCATCCTATTTCTGGCAGCCTGGGCACCCTCCACCCCCATAAAATGCAGCGTCTAGTTCTGAGCCATTGGCAGTGTTTGGTGGAGGCAGGCTCCTGCAGATGTGGCTTCACCTCCCACTTCGATGTCAGAGTGTGGACTGCCCCGTGAGACTCAGTCGAGTCTCCCGCCCTTCTCTGAGACAGCCTTCCCCTGTCTGCTCTCAAGTTTCTCTCCCTTTTTTTCTGCCTTCTCAGGGTAAAGCGTGGGAGTAAGAAATTAGAAAACGTACCATTTTTTTCTAGAGATTGAATGGAGACTTGGGGATGTTTTTGTTTAAACCTCACTAATCTCTTCCAAACAGGTGGCCTTAGGCTTTCGCTCCCACACCCCTATCCCACCCTGTCCTGCTCCAGTTTGGGTTTATCTCACAGATTGTCTGGCTTCTTTCTCTTCTTCCCTCCATTTGAGCAGATATCCGTGTCTCCCAAAGAAAGGAGCTGACAAATCCTAGGGTAGGTGTGGATGGAGGGTGCCGCTGTCTTGAAAACTCTTAATTGAGACAGACCTGAAAACAGTGCACTCATAACACAGGGGAGATTGGCAATGGTGGGAAAAATGAAACAGAGAAAGGGAGAATGACGGCGACAAGGAGACAGATGCATCTGCGGGCCTGCGACACAAGCTGTTCACTCCCGTGGGATGGATGTGGAAAGACGGCTGGCTGTTCAGAATCGATTTTTAGGATAGTGCAATGATTCTTCTGCAGAGAATAGGGAGCACAATGAAGAAACAAAGGTCAAAGTTGTTCCCTAGAGACAAACTGAGAAGAAAATCATCCATCCTCTTTGGCTATAATCATTTCCAGAAGGTCTGTCTGGTTTGTGTGTGTGTGTGTTTCCTTTTCTCAACCAACCTACAACACAAACTAACCCATGAAGGCCTGATGTCATTGTGTGCCTCCATTTCTAAGTACCGAGGGAAATGGAGTACCAGGGGGAGTGGATGGGGACCCCCTGATGTGCCTTTTCTGCTCCGTCACAAAGCACATTTCTTGTCGTCCATCAATGAACCGACAAGGGGAAATTTCTGTTGCTTGTTTGAAGGGTGCCTTTAGGGCTTCCCTGATGGCTCAGGTGGTAAAGCGTCTGCCTGCAATGCGGGAGACCTGGGTTCAATCCCTGGGTTGGGAAGATCCCCTGGAGAAGGAAATAGCAACCCACTCCAGTACTGTTGCCTGGAAAATCCCATGGACGAGGAGCCTGGTAGGCTACAGGCCACGGGGTCACAAAGAGTCAGACACGACTAAGCGACTTCACTTACTTTCACTTTTGTCAAGGAAAGGATGGAGGGCAGTTATGATTTAGAGCTGACTTTTGAAACTGTGGTAACCAGGACGTGACCCTCCTCTAAAGCTGGGGCCTTCCAGCTGATCCTGGGAAGAGATGGCTCCTCGCAGCAGGGGCCCAGGAGGAGCGAGAAAAGCTGCTCTGCTTTCCTTCAGCAGCTTCATCTCAGCTCCCTCAGCCCTTATCCTGCCGCCTCCTCTTCCTTCCCTCGGTGACACAGCAGTGATAAAAGACAACAGAAGGAAGGGCTACATGGAGAGCAAAGAGCACCTGCCCATATCTTCCCTAATCCTCAAGACAATGCTTGTGGGCTACAACACCTTTCCACCATCATCCTGATGAGGAAACTAAGCTCAGGAGAGCTAAGGGACATACCTGGGGTCACTCAGCTGACCAGAGGCAGCACTAAAACCCAGGGATCTGACTTCAAGTCCAGAGATTTCCAGTCTATCACCTGGAACCAGCTCCTGAATATGATTTTACCGAGTTTCTTGGCAATCTAGGTCATATTGGCTTTTATGCCACTTATATTTCAAATGAGTGAGTACTAAGTCGCTTCAGTCGTGTCCAACTCTTTGCGACCCTATGGACTCTAGCCTACCAGGCTCCTCGGTCCATGGGATTTTCCAGACAAGAACGCTGGAGTGGGTTGCCATGCCCTCCGGCAGGGGATCTTCCTGACAAAGGGGTCAAACCTGTGTCTCTTACATCTCCTGCACTGGCAGGTAGGTTCTTTACCACTAACGTCACCTGGGAAGCCCTATATTTCAAACAACTCCAAGAAAATTTCAAAAAGCAAGGAAAACTTAAAAGGATAAAAGAACTAAACTTACAGATTCCCACACATCCACTATTCTTGTCACCAAGCAGAGCAAATAAAGACACAGGACTTGTCATTTATATAGATCAAATCACAAACAGTGGTTGAAATTTAAAAGGAAAAGAAAAGAATTGAACAGAGAACACACAAGTCAAGATGGGGTGCGATGTGGTGGGGAGGATATGGAAATTGGAGAATTCTGGTTCTGGAATCAGATTACCTGAGCTTCCAACTCAGGTTTAGTGCTTTCTACCTATGTGGCCTTAGGCAAGTTGGCTCACTTCTGCAGGCCTCAGTGTTCTCAGCTATAAAACAGTGATAATCACAGTGTAGACCTCACAGGTATTAGAGGAAATAATCCTTGTAGACATAGGGCTGATGCTCTGTAAATGATAGCCATTATGATTTTTAGATGAAGGAGTTGGCAGGGTCTGGTCTGGGGTACACTTGGGGTCGAATGGCGTCCTTTCTGGGAGGAAGTGACGGAAGGAAGCTCTTGGCCTTTAAGGGAAACGGTGAAAAGAAAGAGGAGAGGGGAATCAAACGCATACAGGTCCAATTTGCCTTGCTGCCAAACAGGTGATGTCCAGAATAGAGAAAAGATGGCAGAAAGATAAAAAGAAAGTTCACTCATCATCTCTCACCTCTCCATCCCCAGCGGATTCGCCGAGAGAAAGGAGGATTCTGACTGCCACTGTGACCGCTGGATGCTCTGGCACTGGGCAGTTGCAGCCAGCCTGCGCATCCCAAACCCTTTGCTCCAGTTTGGTCTGTTGAGCAAAGTCCCTGCCGCCCGCAGTTCATGTATTGCAATTGTGGGATGTCTCCTTTGCCCTCTGCCTGGTGAGGGTTAAACCACAACTCCTGGGAGGCAGTTGCTGTTCAAGGGTCTGGGAAGGACAGAGGCCCCCAAAGAGCCCTCCTGTGCCAGCAGCAGGTGGGTTTGGGAGGTGGGTCCAGGCTCAGGCCTAGCCTTCCACTGCCGGCTCGCCTATGGCATTTCTTGCCTTGCTAGGCAGCTGTGCACCTGCATTTGCGAAGAGGAAAAATTGAGAGTGGAGGAGAAAGCAAACACAGAGAATTGTTTCTCCTTGTTCTTAAGATCAGAGGAACTCACCCCAGGAAGCTGATAAATTATTCATTAAGCTTAATGGGGCGGTCACAAGGGAGCATTGCTGAGATGCAATTAAGTGGTGCTTTAATTTGAGAAATATTTATCGAGGTGTAGCATTCATTCATATCTTTGTGAAAAACAATTTGATGGTAACTAAGGAGAAGAAAAACCAGAGCAGTCTGGAGAAAAGAAGCCTGTACTATGAGCAGCTTTCCTGGGTGGCTGCCATTGGCGCCTGACTAGCATTCTGACGTATAGGATCGATTCTGAGCAGAGTAACAATAACTATCATTTATCGAGGGTTTTCCCTGGCCTAGACCTGTATTAAGGAGCGTTTGCACATGTATCATTCAATACTCACCCCATCGTCCCAGGGCAGTCTGAATCTCTTCTATAAGACCTCACCCGGGTTCATTATATGGATGGTATGGAGGCCTGGCGTGCTGTGATTCATGGAGTCGCAAAGAGTCGGACAAGACTGAACGACTGAACTGAACTGAACTGAAAGCTGACAGGACTTGGAAAGGAGGAAGTAGAAACCATTCTAGAAATTTGGTAATACACTTGTCTGCTAGGAGGTGGGAAATGAATCCCACAAATATTCGGGGCCTTCCATTTCACTGAAATTTCTAGGCATGCAGTGGTCTGGGCCATGTCCAGTTTATCCCTTCTAAGCTTAAAGTCTCCATTACTGCAATTAAAAAAGTGGCATATCATGGAGCTCTTTGGATTAATGGAGGTAAAATATACATCGATTGAGTGTGCTGTGACATCCGAGAAAACTGCTGGCATTGAGTGGGGCACAGAAAAAGAAGGGGTTCTCTGACAAGTCCAGACTTCCCCGTAAGCTGCTCTGTCATTGTCCCCCCAGTCAGGGCATAAATTCCATGATGGGCTCCACATGGGGAGAGATTTTGTCTGTTTTATCACTACTGTATATCTAGGATCTCAAACATTACCCAGCACAAAGTAAGCACTCAGAAATATGTGTTGAGTGAATGAATATCCTTTGAGGTAGCTGCTATGATTCTCCTCATTTTAGTGATAGGGAGATGGAGATTTCTAGAGGTCAAGTTGCTCAAGTTTGCATAGAGCGAATGACAGAACCAGAAAACAAGCGGGTTCAATAGGACTCCTATTTTCAGCTGGGGAGCAAAAATAAGCCCACAAATCATTGAATCCCCTAAAACCATTCATTTGCTCAGCTCAGATTTTGAGTTCATGTTCCCTGGCTCTTGTGTAGCTCCTGAATAAAAGGCATGTGTGTGTGCTCAGTCATGTCCGATTCTTTGTGACCCCCACACACTGTAGACTGCCAGGCTCCCCTGTCCATGGAATTTCCCAGGCAAGAATACTGGAGTGGGTTGCCATTTTTTTCTCGAGGGGATGTTCCCGATTCAGTGACCAAACCTGGGTCTCCTGCTTGGCAGGTGGATTCTTTACCACTGAGCCACCTGGGAACCTCAGGATAAAAGGCATTAATAGAGCAAAATCTGAGATTCTGCCACAACCCATCTTCCCTGCAGAGGGTGCTCTAGTCAAATCATGAAAAGTCAGTGACCACTCAAGAAGTCCCTTTGTAGACCCTTCTCACTCATTTTTTGAACGCTGGGCTCCATTTATTTACCTATTGCCTGGTTCTGAACACAGGTAAGACTATTCTCTGTTGTATGGTTTTCTCGACTCTTTGAGACCCCAGGGACTGCAGCACGCCAGGCTTTCCTGTCCATCACCAACTCCTGGAGTTCACTCAAACTCGTGTCCATCGCGTCGGTGATGCCATCCAACCATCTCATCCTCTGTCGTCCCCTTCTCCTCTCGCCTTCAGTCTTTTCCAGCATCAGGGTCTTTTCCAATGAGTTGGTTCTTCACATCAGGTGGCCAAAGTACTAGAGTTTCAGCTTCAGCATCCGTCCTTCCAATCAATTTTCAGGACTGATGTCCTTTAGGATTAATTGGTTGGAGCTCCTTGCAGTCTAAGCAACTCTCAAGTGTCTTCTCCAACACCACAGTTCAAAAGCATCAATTCTTCGGCCCTCAGCCCTCTTTATAGTCCAACTCTCAAATGCATACATGACCACTGGAAAAACCATAGCTTTGACTAGACAGACCTTTGTTGGACATTTCTTATGTAATCAAGGAGAGCTCAAATAGGCCCTAACATGTGGGGGACCTTGTAGTATTTCCCAAACTAGGACTCTGCTGTGCTTGGAGAAATCTGGATATCAAAGTAACTTGTGAATATTCATCCATATGTCACATGGACTCAACTCATAGACAGATGGATAGTAAAATATATTGTGGTTAGTTGTCTAAGAGTTGCCTCTCTTGATCTCTGATCCCCATTATTTTATTTTAAAATGCAGACTTGAGGCACAGATTACCAGTGGTGATCATCTATATAAAGCAGACTTATAAGAGGGTTTCATTTCCTAATCACTTTCCCCACAAGTCATTGTAATGACATGGAAACATTTCTAGTATATGATAATACATAGTTGATTTATATTTCTCAAAATTTAATTTTCCCTAAAAAGTTTCCTGTTTCTCAACACCAAGCTCTTATTAACATCCCTTCAATAATTTGTTGCTGTTTGTTGTTTAGTTGCTAAGTCATATCTGACTCTTTTGTGATCCCACAGACTGCAGCCCACCAGGCTCCTCTGTCCATGAGATTTTCCAGGCAAGAATACTGGAGTGGGTTGCCATTTCCTTCTGCAGGGTATCTTCCCAACCCAGGGATCAAATCTGTTACCTGCATTGCATGTGGATTTTTTATCACTGAGGCACCTGGGAAGCCCCTTTCAATAATTACATACTTAATAATAACATTAATAAGAATAAGAAAAATAAAGCAAGCTTGAGTAGTGCCAGGTACCACTTTATTATTATATTACATAAAATAACTTATTTTATACATCTGGCATCTCCGTGGTTGTAGTTTGTGTTATTACCATAACACATAAATATAACACATATAAATGAGGAAACTGAGTCACAGACTAAGTAGCAAAACCAAGATTTGAACTCAGACTCTATGGCTCCAAATGTGTTCTTACTGCTTATGCTATCAGGTGTGATTTCATCATGATAAACAAATTTATAGCAGTGCCTCCAATATGCTGCTACTGCTGCTGCTAAGTCACTTCAGTCGTGTCCGACTCTGTGCGACCCCACAGACGGCAGCCCACCAGGCTTCCCCGTCCCTGGGATTCGGCGTTGCTAGATAGCTAGGATATTTAACGTCTCTAAAACTTTGTAAATATAGTCAGGAATTTATTGATTTCTTTGGCTGCACAGTACAGCTTACAGGATCTTAGTTTCCCAAGCTGGGATTAGACCTATGCTCCCTTCAGTGGAAGATTGGAGTTCTAACCACTGGATAACTGGGAAATTCCCAGGAAAGTCAGGAATTTAATTGATATTTATTGAGACTGTCTTAAGAGTTATGATTATAGATGCAGTTTCCAGAAGTATTACAGAAAATATCTTTGCCTTTTATTTCTAATAAATATCAATTATTTTGTAAAATATTTTGTAAAATGTAAAAACATGTCTGTATGTTAGTGCTAATTCTCAAATAGTTCAAGAACGAGCATGGCTTACCCTATTTGATAGATGGATAAGCTGTGACCCAGGAGCCTACATAAAGCATCCAAAATCATTCAGCTATTTATGGGCAGAGGTAGAACATGAACTCAAGTTAGACTGAATCCAAAGTTCATATCTATTTCACTCTTACTGTCTCAGAGCTTCCCCTTGGTACAAAGACAAGTTCCTCTGCATATGAGAAAAAAGTTGAGTGGATTATGGGATGGTCTAGGACTAACAATATTTTTCAGACTTTGGGGTGTCCATCACCAGAAGAACCAGTTAAAAATTCAGTTGCTTTGCCCTCATCCCTAGAAATTCCGTTTCAGTATGCCTGGAGTGGGTCCTAGATCTCCTAGGTAATTCTGATGCACCCTTAAGTCTTCAACTTTAGCTCCAAAGAGTTTATTGGCAAATTCTTTTTCACGGACCTGGAATAGCAGTTCCCAATCCTGATTGATTTGATGCTGCTGGAACCATCAGTATTCAAACAATACATTTTGTTAATTAAAAATAAACTAGTTTTCCCAATTTGCTACAGGAATGCAGCATGGGGGGCATGGTGGGGAGATTTGGGGGTTTTCTGAGGAGGTAAGACTTTAAATCTTGTGCTCTTCTGCACTAATGGGCTCTTGATCACCACCTCCCACCACCTCCAAACCCCAGGGTCTTTTTCTGAATATCTACATCAGTGCTTCTCAAAATGTGGTTACTGGAAGAGAAGAGCACCCAGCGATTGTCAATTTTTAGTCTAAAAACATTTCATCTTTTTAAACTAAATTGTAGTCAGATTATAAAGTGGTTTAAAAGAAAATATGCTGTCAAACATTGCCGACATCCCTGTTCTAGAATCTGATGTCGATGATAATAATAATAGCTAACATTATTGAGAGCTTACTATGTTCTCAGAAGTGTGTTAAGTACTTTATGTGCATTATGCCATCTTTTCCTTACAACAATTTTATGACCCTATTATTTCAATTTAGAGAAGAGGATGCCAAGGCTTAAAATGCTTAAATATCTTGCACACAATCATGCAGCTATTAAAGAGTATTCTTGAGATTCCAACTAAGTTGGTTTGTCGACTATTCATCTAATAACTGTATAATAAAACCACTCTGAATAGAGTAAGAACATAAAAATGGTCCTTTATTGTGATGTTTTATAGCTTTTACAATTTCGTGTAGGTGCATGATAGCCTGCATTTGAGGTAGGTTGACCCTGCAGTGTTAATTGGAGTGTCAAGTGAACATGCTGTGCCTGTCTACTTGAACACGTTGCCCCTGGGGTTCAACATAATGTCTCAGTAATGCAGAATTAAATTGTTTAAAAAGGCACCCTACTCTCTAGTACTATGAGTCTGACTTTTTTAGATTCCATATATAAGTGAGATCATACAGTATTTGTCTTTCTATGCCTGGCTTATTTCACGTCACGTGATGTCCTCAATAAAGCTGGAAAAATATTAAATAAAAAATAAAAAGGCACCCTATCTGTTGGTGATATGATAAACCATGTGAAATGACCTACATAGACCATGGAAGAAAAGTCAGAGTTCTTTTGTGTCATGGTAAAAAGGTCACAAAATTTTAAAGATAACTAAAGGCAAATAAAAATTAATGAGAGAGACTTGGGTTACATTACAGATGATGTAACCATTTACCTTTCTCCCAGTCCGAACTAATCTAAACCTCTCTACCTCATCTCCAATTGACTATCAGGTAAACATAATTTTCTCTTCCCCTTCACTAAAATCAGAAACACTTTTATGTTCCCCAGTGAGACTCCAGCAACACTATTAATGCTTAAGACTCCTGTGATATATTAAGGAGACTTACTTGTAAATTTTTTCTCTTTGGGGCTTTCCCTACATATTGTTTTGGTGAATTTCCCCCACAACTGAATAAACAGTTGATGTTTATTCATTCAGTTTAGACGTTAAGAAAGTCAAAACCTTTGGTCTGACTGTTTGAAGTTGAGTAGACATGATCTGAGAAGGTTCTGTATAGTCCCTTAGAGTAGTACTTCTCAAACTCATGTGCACTTCAATCACCAGGGTTCTTGTTAAAATGCAGACTCACGAGTTCTACCTCAACACTGAGGTGCTACATTTCTAACAAGCTCTCACATGATGTTTATAGTGCTGGTCCGTGGACCACACTCTGAATAGCCAGGCTCGATATGGTGGTTCTTAAACCTATCCACACATCAGAATCACTAGGACAACTTTTCCTTTCTCTCTTTTTTTAATGTAAGAATTCTATTGAGATTTAATTCATATACCATAAATTCACCCATTTAAATTGCACAATTCAATAGCTTTAGTACATTCACAGAGTTTTGCAACCACCACCACTAGCAATTTTGGAATATTACAATCACCTTCCCCCCTGACTTTGCACCTATTAGAAGTACATTCCCTTATTCCCTCCACCAGCTTCCCTTCTCTCATATTTTAGGCAGCCATTAACCTACATTCTCTCTATACGTATTTGCCTATTCTGGCCATTTTATATAAATAGAATCATATAATACATGGTCTTTTGTGATTGGCTTCTTTCACTTTTCACAATGTTTTCAAGCCTCATCTATGTGGCAGCATGCATCAGTGCTTCTTTACATTATATGAGCAAATGATATTCCACTGTATGGACTGACCACTTTTTATTAATCAGTTTGTTGTTTGATGGACATTTGGGTTGTTTCCACTTTGGGGCTATTATGAATAATACTGCTATGAATATTCATATACTGGTTGTTGTCTGGGCATATTTTTTTCACTTCTCTTGTGTATGTACCCAGGAGTAGAATTACCGGGTCGTGTAACTCTGTTTAAGCCGTTGAGGAACTGCAAGCCTGTTTTCCCAAGCCCCTGTACAATTGTACCTTCCCACAAGCAGTGTGTGAGGTTTCCAGTTTCTCCATATCCTCACCAACACCTGCCTTTTTGATTTTAGTAATCCTAACACTTACGATGTAGTATTTCTTTGTGACTTTGATTTGCATTTCCTTGATTGCTAATAGTCAGCTTTAAAAAATGTTTATTCCTAGACTTTGCTCCAGATCTACTGAATCAGAATCTCTGAGAATTTGGGTTTGGAGACATCTATAATTTTCACTAAACTCTTCAGGTGATTTTGATAATCAATCAGCTATCTGAACTGCTTCCCAGCCTAGCAATTTTCTCAAGGAAATTCTTTTAGCCTTAGGGTGAAGTGATCTCTGTGTTGCAGACTTTAGGATTCTTTATGTCTTGTGACTTGATAAAGTAGACTAGAAAATATATTTCCTTTAAAACACACAGATTAACTAATTGTAGGTCTTCCAAATGAAAATGTCTCTTAAGGCCACATTGACACTTTTCCTGCAAGCAATACATTTTTCTTTTTATCAGTGTTTATTCTAGGTAGAAAGTTGATGGAGGAATGTTTCTGAGAATGATTAAGTGACTTTGTGTTTTAATTTGAATAGCTAGTCTGTAGCAGCTATGATTTGAATGCCTACAGAACCCAAGAGCAATTAATTTGATGGCAGTTTTAAAAATATATGATATCCAAGACACTGGGTGATTTATTGGATGTGTTCAGGGAATTTTTGGAAAAGAGAATTCTTGTCCTGGCTTTAATTTACCTTAGTATTAAGCAAGTCTCTTTCTCTTTTGTTAGAGTTGCCTCATCTAGTCAGGTAAAAATAAATTACAGATAATAAAATACTGACTTGGATAATTGTTTGTGTCCTGGTACCCACTTTTGAAAACTACCACTAGCATATATATCATTTATTTATTGAGGGTTTGCTCTTTGTCAGATACTGTGTTATATGCTTCCAACATTTCCCATTTAATCCTTATACCATTTAAAGATAAATATTTTTACACCCACTTTATAGATAAGGAAATTAACGTTCTTAGCAGCCTTTAGAAACTAGTTGAAGGATATAAGCTGTTAAGGAGTAGAGCTGGCCTTTAAATCTGACTGTCTTCAGACATGGCTTTATAGTTTTCAACTTGCCTTATAGAAAATATAATTTTAAAAAGCAATAATCAATCAAGCAAAAAAAGACTTCCCTAAAGCATGTTTAAAAAATCTTAAGTAATCATCCTCTCCAGGAAGTAGTGAAGTTCACTTTCGCCATTCAGCTTAGCCTCTTTTCTATGCCTACACAGTAAAGGAGGGACTTCAGTGCTAACGCACATCTAGCACACAAGAGACAAGTGACTGAATGGAGACAGAGCTTTTAGAGCTATACTGGGCATTGTTCGAAATCCGCCTTAGCTGTATGATTTTGGGAAAATGAATCTCTTGAGGCTCATCTTCCTCATCTATTAATTGCTGATCACAATACCTACTTTGTAAGTTTGTGTAGTGATTATTAATAATGATTAAAAATTACATAACATACAATAGGTATTCAATAATGGGTAGATTGCAATATTGACTGATTAAGATGTAATGGAAACATTGGTCCATGAGGGCCATATGACATCCAGTTCTAACTTAGGCCAAAAAATCCAGCAATTATCCTCAATTGCTCTATTTTCTTCATAACTTATATTCACTCTGCTACCAGATCTTGCCAAATCTGTCTTCAGAATGTGTCCCCAGTTGGACCATTCATTATCTTCAAGCCTACCACCCTAGGACAAGCCTCTCTCTCCTTTCATCTGGAATTCCAACTGGTTAGCTTCTAGGTTGACACTCTGTTCTTCACCTAGTGGACTGAGAGATCTTTTGAAAACATCAGTTCAGTTCAGTTCAGTCGCTCAGTCGTGTCCGACTCTCCACGACCCCATGAATCACAGCACGCCAGACCTACCTGTCCATCACCAACTCCCAGAATTCACTCAAACTCATGTCCACAGAGTCGGTGATGCCATCCAGCCATCTCATTCTCTGTCGTCCCCTTCTCCTCCCACCCCCAACCTTTCCCAGCCTCGGAGTCTTTTCCAGTGAGTCAACTCATCGTATGAGATGGCCAAAGTATTGCAGTTTCAGCTTTAGCTTCCAGTGAACACCCAGGATTGATCTCCTTTAGAATGGACTGGTTGGATCTCCTTGCAGTCCAAGGGACTCTCAAGAGTCTTCTCCAGCACCACAGTTCAAAAGCATCAATTCTTCGGCGCTCAGCTTTCTTCACAGTCCAATTCTCACATCCATACACGACCATGGGAAAAACCATAGCCTTGACTAGACAGACCATTGTTGGCAAAGTAATGTCTCTGATTTTTAATATACTATCAAGGTTGGTCATAACTTTCCTTCCAAGGAGCAAGCGTCTTTTAATTTCATGGCTGCAATCAGCATCTGCAGTGATTTTGGAGCCCAAAAAAACAAAGTCTGACACTGTTTCCACTGTTTTTCCATCTATTTCCCATGAAGTGATGGGACCAGATGCCATGATCTTCGTTTTCTGAACGTTGAGCTTCAAGCCAAACTTTTCACTCTCCTCTTTCACTTTCATCAAGAGGCTTTTGAGTTCATCTTCACTTTCTGCCATAAGGGTAGTGTCATCTGCATATATGAGGTTATTGATATTTCTCCCGGCAATCTTGATTCCAGCCTGTGCTTCTTCCAGCCCAGCGTTCCTCATGATGTACTCTGCATGTAAGTTAAATAAGCAAGGTGACAATATACAGCCTTGACATACTCCTTTTCCTACTGGGAACCAGTCTGTTGTTCCATGTACAGTTCTGACTGTTGCTTTCTGACCTGCATATAGGTCTCTCAAGAGGCAGGTCAGGTGGTCTGGTATTCCCATCTCTTTCAGAATTTTCCACAGTTTATTGTGATCCACACAGTCAAAGACTTTGGTATAATCAATGAAGCAGAAATAGATGATTTTCTGGAACTCTCTTGCTTTCTCCATGATCCAGCGGATGTTGGCAATTTGATCTCTGGTGCCTCTGCCTTTTCTAAAACCAACTTGAACATCTGGGAGTTCATGGTTCACATATTGCTGAAGCCTGGCTTGGAGAATTTTGGGCATGACTTTACTAGCATGTGAGATGAGTGCAATTATGTGGTAGTTTGAGCATTCTTTGGCATTCCCTTTCTTTGGGATTGGAATGAAGACTGACCTTTTCCAGTCCTGTGGCCACTGCTGAGTTTTCCAAATTTGCTGGCATATTGAGTGCAGCACTTTCACAGCATCATCTTTCAAGATTTGAAATAGCTCAACTGGAATTCCATCACCTCCACTAGCTTTGTTCATAGTGATGCCTTCTAAGGCCCACTTGACTTCACATTCCAAGATGTCTGGCTCCAGGTGAGTGATCATGCCATCGTGATTATCTTCGTCATGAAGATCTTTTTTGTACCATTCTTCTGTGTATTCTTGCCACCTCTTCTTAATATCTTTTGATTGTGTTAGGTCCATAACATTTCTGTCCTTTATCGAGCGCATCTTTGCATGAAATGTTCCCTTGGAATCTCTAATTTTCTTGAAGAGATCTCTTGTTTTTCCTATTCTGTTGTTTTCCTCTATTTCTTTGCATTGATCACTGAGGAAGGCTTTCTTATCTCTCCTTGCTATTCTTTGGAACTCTGCATTCAGATGCTTATATCTTTCCTTTTCTCCTTTGCTTTTCGCTTCTCTTCTTTTCACAGCTATTTGTAAGGCCTCCTCAGACTTGAAGCTCAACATTCAGAAAACAAAGATCATGGCATCTGGTCCCATCACTTCATGGGAAATAGATGGAAAGACAGTGGAAACAGTGTCAGACTTTATTTTTTTGGGGCTCCAAAATCACTGAGGATGCTGATTGCAGCCATGAAATTAAAAGACGCTTACTCCTTGGAAGGAAAGTTATGACCAACCTTGATAGTATATTAAAAATCAGAGACATTACTTTGCCAACAATGGTCCGTCTAGTCAAGGCTATGGTTTTTCCCGTGGTCATGTATGGATGTGAGAATTGGACTGTGAAGAAAGCTGATCTCCGAAGAATTGATGCTTTTGAACTGTGGTGCTGGAGAAGACTCTTGAGAGTCCCTTGGACTGCAAGGAGATCCAACCAGTCCATTCTAAAGGAGATCAATCCTGGGTGTTCATTGGGAGGACTGATGCTAAAGCTGAAACTGCAATACTTTGGCCACCTCATGTGACGAGTTGACTCACTGGAAAAGACTCTGATGCTGGGAAAGGTTGGGGGCGGGAGGAGAAGGGGACGACGGAGAATGAGATGGCTGGATGGCATCACCGACTCTGTGGACATGAGTTTGAGTGAACTGCGGGAGTTGGTGATGGACAGGGAGGCCTGGCGTGCTGTGATTCATGGGGTTGTGGAGAGTTGGACCCGACTGAGCGACTGAACTGAACTGAACTGATCAGACAGCCATTTCGCTTTTTTGCTTTTCTTTTCCGTGGGGATGGTCTTGGTCCCTGTCTCCTGTACAATGTCATGAACCTCCGTCCAGGGTTCATCAGGCACTCTATCAGATCTAGTCCCTTAAATCTATTTCTCACTTCCACTGTATAATCATAAGGGATTTGATTTAGGTCATATCTGAATGGTGTAATGGTTTTCCCTACTTTCTTCAATTTAAGTCTGAATTTGGCAATAAGGAGTTCATGATCTGAGTCACAGTCAGCTCCTGGTCTTGTTTTTGCTAACTATATACAGCTTCTCCATCTTCGGCTGCAAAGAATATAATCAATCTGATTTCGGTGTTGACCATACATAAACCAGCTTAAATCACTTCCTTGGTGAAAGTCCTCTAGAGGTTTTTGCATTGCTCCTAAAATGGAGCCCAAACTCCATATGCAGCCAGCTTGAATCCCCACAGTCTCCCACTGTCTGTCTTTCTGAATTCGTCAGGATCACTTTCTCCATTGTGCACCAGTTTTTGCTGTTGTTGTTCCTCTCAGGATCACTTGCTTGTTTGCTCTCAGATCTTTTTGACTTGCCATTGACATCATCTTCACATTTCTTCTCCCCATTACTTTGTACATCTGGCTCACTTAGTTCATTTCAAATGTACTTTCAATGTTTTCCCTGATCACCCATCAAAAATTTCACTCCCATCTGTCTTCCTCTATCCATTAAAATGTTTTCTTTTTATACAACATACAAGATTTTTTTATTGTTGACATATCTGTTTACATATAGTTGAGGAAACAATTGCTTGTATAATACAGTACACTCTATTTAAAGGAAACAATTGCTGGTATAGTGCTGATAACTAGGGAGCAGGATAGTTTGAAAGGTCAATTAATTACATGCAAAAGAGAGTACAATAGAAGTCAGGGAAGGGAAAATCAAGTGATCTAAAATCTCAGATTCACAAGGAGCCAGGAGCTGATTCTTGATTGATGCTGGTTAGAATCACAATGATAAAGGCTAGGAGACAGATCAAGAAGAGTCAGTGAGGCAATAAATTCATGGTGAATAGGAGGACAGAAGAAGCTTGACATGACTGCAGAAGAGTGCCTGATTTGAAGAAATGAAAGTACTGTCTAGAAAAGGTGATGGAGGTAGGCTGCTGAGAGTCTTAAATCTCAACTACTAGACAGACATTGATGAGCATTCCAGGAGCATTGGGTCTTTATGGTCTCTATTTTTAGCTAGTTTCACTTAAGTCATATTAAGCTTCTAAAATACAATCCTGTGGGAGAAGTCTTTCATTTAGAACTACTTAAATACCAGCAATTTGCATTGGTGATTTTTGCCTTTAGTTAAATATGTGTTCTGACAGTACCACCATAGTCCAGCCAGTGAAGACAGAACACAAGTTGGGCTTTTCTGAGATAGAGGATAACAAAAATAGAAGAAAAACCATGCTTGCTTCGAACAGGCACTGTCATTCTGCATTTTAAAGCAGGACCTTTTCATTCATCTAGGAAGACATACGGAGAAGGCAATGGCAAGACACTCCAGTACTATTGCCTAGAAAATCCCATGGATGGAGGAGCCTGGTAGGCTTCAGTCCGTGGGGTCGCTAAGGGTCGGACACGACTGAGCGACTTCACTTTCACTTTTCACTTTCACACATTGGAGAAGGAAATGGCAACCCACTCCAGTGTTCTTGCCTGGAGAATCCCAGGGACGGGGAGCCTGGTGGGCTTCCGTCTATGGGGTCACACAGAGTCGGACACGACTGAAGTGACTTAGCAGTAGCAGCAGGAAGACATAACACAATGCAAGCACACTTACTTCTACTGGTACTGTTATTATCATAAAGAAAGCCAAGAGTTTTCTCTTTTCAGCTGCAGGCACACAGGACTTTGCTGCAGGCTGCACTGGTCATGAGAGGATTATTTGTGGTGACAGGAAAATGTGTACGTCTCTTAACTCCTTCCCTCTCTTAACTCCTTCCCTCTCCTTACTTTGGGGAGGGAAATTTACCCTTTCCATATCTTTTGAAGGATCAAAGCATATGAAAATCAATGTGCTATGGGTGAAGTTTTCCAAACTTCAAAAGCCAGGTGCTTTTGGGCACAAAGTGCTCCCAAGCATGCTCCCTGCTACTCTGACCTCCTCCCAGCAGGCAGGTCCTAGGCTGTTCAATGTGTTTTGAGGGCATTTGGGAGCTAAAACAGATGTCTTACCAGAAGTGTTTCTTCCTATTTGGAGGAAGAATCAGGGAACAGTGTGGGTTGTTGAACTTGTGTGTTTGGAGATGGAAGGATGTTGGAAGCTATTGCCAAATCATTTTTTTCCTGAGGCATCTGTCTACCATGGACTGGATCAGCTTTTAAACTTGGACTTGAAAATCAAGTTTTGACAACATCCACCCATTCTGCTAGAGACCTGCTCTGTGGTTTCAATTTTAATTCTCTTGAGTATTTTGGTTATGCACTAAAAAGTCAGAGCCCATATGTGTTGGGTGGGAGGAAGGGCAATATTTTATATGCATATGTAATACATATGTATGTTGCTATTTAGTTGCTAAGTCATGTCAGACTCTTTGCGACCCCTGAACCGTAGCCCATAAGGCTCCTCTGTCCATGGAATTCTCCAGGCAAGAATATTGGTGTGGGCTGCCATTTCCTTCTCTCTATAAAAATGTATGTATATGTTTGTCTCTCTCTATAAAATACACACATATATATGTAAAATATACACATCCACATATACATAGATGTATATATCCATATATATTTATGATATGTTATATATAATATGTATTAGGTATATGTATTATTTGTATATATAAATTATGTAATGTTTATTTAAATTATTTCCTACAATCCTTGGGACTGTTCTGCAGTTTTCTTCTTTCTTCTCCTGTTTTCCATCAGCTCTGTTGAGGTTTTTTAAATGAGAATTCTCTGACTCTTCCCCTTGACAGGATGAGGGGCACAGATGACTGAGCTCTGGCCGTTCTCCTGGTGGCAGGGCAGGAGACACCACGACCTACAGAAGCTTCCTTGCTGGAGAGACACAACAGAGTCCTGTCTGAGGCACTTCCAAAAGGGTGGGCTGACTGCCCACGAAGCCAGGGATGGCAGCTTCAGCTTGGCCTCAGTTCATGGACATTCTCCCCTGGTTACCCAGGGAGGTTCTGTCTCTAGTTCAACTTAGTAATGAAGTTTGTCCTCTTCCCCTCAACTCAGGAGGAGTGGAGAGAGGGAGATATTACCTGTTGTGCCCAGGTCACTTTCACAGGGTGTCCCTTTTACTTCTCGCGATATTGTGGGGCTCCTCCTGTGACTGGGTCCCCCTCAAGGTTTTAACTCTCAGAGTTGTCCACATGGAGCCTGCAGGAGTTCGTTATTTACAGCTCAGGTTTCCTGCCCCCGTACTGGCTGGGGAACCCCCCTTGGTGGTGTTTGTTCCAAAGTCTCTGCTCCTGTGAGCCGTGACTCCATGTTCACCCGTCTCTTCACACCTGTGCGTGTGTGCTCAGTCGCTCAGTCATGTCTGACTCTTGGTGACCCCACAGACTGTAGCCTGCCAGGTTCCTCTGTCCATGGGATTATCCAGACAAGAATACTGAAATGAATTACCATTTCCGCTTCTAGGGGATCTTCCTGACTCAAGGATTGAACTTGAGTCTCCTCTGTCTCCTGCTGAGATACCAGGGAAGCCCATCTCTCCAATCTTAACAGCAGCCTTTTGCTCTATCTTCCACCCTCTTATCAATACGAGAAGAGTTGCTACTTCTTCAATGTGTTTAGCTTTATACTTTTATTAGGACAGAGTGGGGACTTCCAAACTCCTTACATTTGGAACCAGAAAATGGAAGGCTTCTGAATGTTGACTATTTAAGTTCATGGTGCAGGCTGAAGGGTTACAAGGTTAAATTCAAGATAAGCATTTTCTTCCAGTTAAAGGTGCTGGGGAAGTTATTTCTGGGTAAAGAGGAGGAGGCAGTGGAACTGGTTAGCTAAGGAACACTTTTGGGTTCATGTGGATTATATATTGTGAAATATACAGCTAGTTGAGGGGTGCCTGAACTTGAAATCTGACTCCAGTTTTCATTTGCTTCTTGGGGTAATTGAAATAAGCAATGAGGACAATCCATTGAAAGAAGTAAAGTCATTGAACAGAATGTTTTCTCTTCTATAGCTGAATCCTTAGGAGTTGGACAATTCTTCCTGATAATGAATGTTTTCCCTACTACTGGTTACATCCTTACAGCACGTGTTGGTTTGTGTTTTCTGGTGATGTAAGAGTCAGAGACCCTGGAGAAGGGAAAGGCTACCCACCCCAGTATTCTGGCCTAGAGAATTCCATGGACTGTGTAGGCCATGGGGTCGTAAAGAATCGGACACGACTGAGCGACCTTCACTTCACTTCACAAGAGTCAGGGAAAGTCCATTAGCTGTGAAAATTGCAGACCACAGATGTTCCCCCTTGTCCCTGTCAGTTTTTCAGATGTTCATATCAGTGTTCAGAGAGGCGCAGTAGAAAGTTCTGGGAAATAATTCTGTTATAAAAGAAGTTTTAAACAATGCCCATTGCAACCCAGGACACTATATAAACCAAGTCTCCATTTACTTCCCTTTCAGCCATAAGTACATCTTTTCCTCTTCTGGGTTTTATTGGTTCCTTCTTGTAGGACCTCGAGCCTGCAGCTGTCCTTGGCTGATTTAGTTTATTTCTGTTCTACGTCTAGTCTTTCTTCAATCATCTGGCCTTCCAACTGCTCTCTCGATGCTGAAAACTCAGCCTCTTTGCACCAGTGCTGACTCAAACCTCAGAGATGGAGCTTTAGATGAAGTAGAAAAGAATATCTTTATTACTTTGCCAGACAAAGGAGTACACAGCAGGCTCGTGCCTCTCAAAACTGTGTGCCCCAACTTGGGATGATTTGGTGAGGAGTTTTATAGCAGTGGTTCAAGGGCAGATTGCTGATAAGGATTAGGGTGTGTGCATGCTTTTAATTGGGCCTTAGATGTTTCCATGAGTTTTTGTGACTCCTTTAATCTGACCTCAGGTGGTCTCTTGAAAAGCTTCTTTGGTTCCTTTAATCTGAAATGAAGAACACTACTATCTTTCAATTTTTGAGGGTTTGCTTCCCTATGGCTCAGATGGTAAAGAATTGGCCTGTAATACAGGAGACCTGGGTTCTGCAGGAGACCCAGGTTCGATCCCTGGGTCAGGAAGATCCCCTGGAGAAGGGAATGGCAACATACTCCAGTATTCTTGCCTGGAGAATCCCATGGATAGAGGAGCCTGGTGGGGCACAGTCCATGGGGTTGCAAAGAGTTGGACACAACTGAGCAACTAACACTTTCACTTCTTTCTTAGCTCTACAGAAATGTCCAAAGATATTGTTACATGTATTCCTGAGGCAGAGCCAGGACTCTGCCCCAAGACTGCACTATCATTTCTTGGCTGCTCCTTTCTTGTCTCTACATCCTCAGGCTCCTCTGATTAGCAACTGTTTCAATCTGCTCTTAAGAACTCAGGGAAGGCCATGAAGGCTGAAGGCTGCTCCCTACAAACAAGAAACAGGGGGCATGGAATGTCCCACGTCCCCCAAAGTCCTACTTTGTTTCACCCTTAGACTATACAATCCTTCCTGCAATTGCTTGAGCTACAGACATAGGGTCTTTAGCCACTCTTGGGACCAGAATGGACAAGAAATGGAGCAACTCACTGGGGCAGTGGTTCTCAAAGCCAAGGATGGATTGTTCTCAATTGTTTCATAGTTAAGCAGGGTCTTTCAAATGACACCTGCGTTGGTCTTATACCGCTTATGGGTGCTCTATTATACTTCACAGAATACATTGAGGCCATTGGAGAGAAACGTCCCCAAGCTCCTCTACCAAACACACCAAACTTCCTACATCTGCAGCTACCCTTCCTAGTTGTTAAAGCAAAGCAGTGTTTCTTTAGGTTTTGTCCCTGGAGCACTTACATTGGAATTATTTGGATTAAATACTGAAAAAAGACTGGACCTATTGATTCAGAAACCTAGGAGTGGAGAGAGCATGGATATCTGAATTTAAATGGGCACACTTGTTTATTTTCATGTACACTGGTATTTAAGAACTATTATCTTAACCTATTGATCATACTTTTTCTAATATATTTACCCCCTTTTCTTTAAGAGATAGAATTAAGAGTCTATATTGATTAAGAACAAGAACACTGTAGCTCTGACTTGTACTATCTGGGCCAGTTCCTTAAACTCTTTGCTTCCATTTCTTTATCTGTAAAATGATAACAATAAATACCTCATCTGCAGAGGCTAATAAGAAAAATTAAATGAGTAAATATATGTAAAGAACATTGTCTTGCATACAACCAGTGAGATAAGTGTTGACTATTTATCATTACTCAATCCCTCCTGGGCTTCCCTTGTGGCTCAGATAGTAAAGAATCTGCCTGCAATGTAGGAGACCCAGGTTCAGTCCCTGGGTGGGGAAGGTTTCCTGGAGAAGGAAATGGCAACCCACTCCAGTATTCTTGCCTGGAGAATCCCATGGATATAGGAGCCTGGTGGGCTACAGTCCATACGAATGCAAAGAGTAAGATATGACTGAGCGACTAACACACAACACAATCCTTCCTATCAACACTGAAACCTGTGCAAGACTCTCCTATTATCCTCTGTAGACCCTTTATCTCTCTTTCTGTAGTCACAATACTATCACCGTCTTTTTAAAAAATTATTTCCTCCACTAGGTTCAATTCCCTTTCCCCCACAGGTCTTTAGGACCAGATAAGATGCTTTTCTCAGCTCCACTAGGTTAAAACCTAGTTATTTTCTACTCATTCTTCCATTGTCAGCTCACTGGTGCCTTTTGTAGGGAACCTGCAGATTATGCAAAGACCCTTGTTATGTGCTTCAAAATCCTGCATAACATTTATCACAGATGTAATTTTGTATTTATGTGTACAACTATCTGACTGATATATGTCTCCTTTGCTAAACTGAAAGTTCCCAAAGATGTGGGACTCTGCTGACATTTTCATAAATGTTTCACCAATGCTGAGCACAGCCTTGGGCCTGGCACTTAGTAGGTTCTCATAAGTCTTTGTTATATGAATGATGGACGAATATGAATGTACATAAAAACCCCAAGGAGAGAGCCAAAACAGGGCTGCTGTTAGTACTTTACCATTATTTAAAGCGTCTACCTTTGAAATAAGACAGGGCTGAGAACCAGTCTTCACTCTCTCATTTGCCAGCTATGTAACCTTGGGCAATATTCTTAACTTTACAAGTGGTTCCCTTTCCTTTTTTGCAAAATGGTCATACCACTCTAGGGAAGTACAGGGTGTACCATACAGAGTTGTTATGGGGACTAAAGGGAAAAAGCATGCATAGGGTTTACCACAGTGCTTGGGCCAAAGCAAATGTCCAATAAATGTTCATTAAGATGTGATGATAATGATCTTCCTGCTGTTAACAAAACTCCCAAGAGGTCCCCAGTCTTTTCAGTGGCTAATTTCAATCATGAAATCCCTAGGTGATCCTTTATGCATTTCCCAGTTCATCTTTACTCACAGCAAGGAGAGTGCGATTCCTTGGGTATATCCTGCACACACTGGTCAGAGTCTGCTTTACTCCCTTGCATGCTCTTGCTGTCTGCCACTGATCCCAGCTGCTAAGCTTGCCTGGTATTTATTTTTCTGCTGCTTACACCAAGGCAGGCACCTCTATGCACATTCAGCAATTGCCAGGGCCTTTGCCAGGACTACTCTGTCATCTTCAGTGGTGCCTCTGCCACTCCCTTTCCTCAGCAGTGTTGGGCTCCCTCCCTCTTTTCTTTATTGCTTTTGACAGAATAGGAGAAGTAATGAAGCCTGACCTTCTCAGAGCAAGATAAGTGACTTGTGAGGCACAGCTTTTCTAATGTGTCCTTTGTCCTTTGAGGTTTCCTCTCTCAGGGGCATGCATGGGAGGGTCAAGGCAAGCAATGTCACGATCTTCCTGAAGATTCTAGATGATGGCCTTCTTCGCCTACATCAGTGATGTTGGGGGCAGTGAGAATGACAGGAAGGAGTGTCAACCCTAGGAAACTTGGAGCAACTATTGTGCAAGCTCCCTTTCAACTGTAGAATATGTGGGCTTAAAAAAATGTTCACAGTCTAAAAGTTGAGAGTTATGTCTTATGTGGTGAGAAATTTTTATAACTTGATCTCTGGGTTGGGAAGATCCCCTGTTGAAGGCAAAGGCTACCCATTCCAGTATTCTGACCTGGAGAATTCCATGGATTGTATAGTCCGTGTGGTCACAAAGAGTTGGAATGACTGAGTGACTTTCACTTCACTCTATGACTTCAGGCCTGGAGACAGCATCTCAAGTAACCCTGAGAGAACTGCTTCAAGGAGGTGGTGGAGGGCAGGGGTGGGGAGGTGGTGAGGGTGGGGGGAGCTAGGTTATATAGAAGTTTTACAAGAAAGTGCAGGTAGTCAAACAGCAAAAGATGATGTTAATTAAAGAAAATTAGGTATCTCAAGTTAAGGAATTTAGTGCTTTTCTATGTATAGGAAAATGCAAGAGTCTGGGCTCAGTGAAATCATTCTTGTGATATGTACCTCAGCTATCTGGGGCAAGTTTCCTGAGGTTTCACATCCTGAGTTTCCTCAGGGTTCACCATGGGGAGTGACTGCAGCCTGGTGGCTGCCAGATGGCAGATATTCTTTCCATCTTGAGTTCCCTCAGGGCTCACCAGCGCACCATCCATGGTGGCTGCAACTGCTGATGATTGTGACATCCTTCTTTACTGGTATGGTAGGAAATATTCCATTTCTCAGATAGGCCCTTTTTCCTTTCCCGCCCAACCCCTAGGCCAACATTCTCTCATGAAGAAAAGCCTCTTTCCTTTTACAAGCTAGCCTTGCCCTGGTCCAAGGGCATTTTCAGATCACCCACTCTGGTTTTCTTGCCTAGAGAATCCCATGGACAGAGGAGCCTGACAGACTATAATCCACAGAATCGCAGAGTCAGGCATGACTGAAGTGACTGAGCACAGCACACAGCACAGCACAGGGCCATTCAGAGTGGCCCTGAGCAGCTTTAAAGTGCTGAGATGTCTCTATTTTATGCAGTGATTTTTATGCTGTGTTTTTTCTTTTTTTTCACACCAAGGAACATTTGCTTCATCTTGTCCCTTGGTAGCTTATCTACTATACTCTTCTTTCCATTCATTTGGTGAGATTTTTTTTTTTTATGTGGTGTGTGTGTGTGTGTGTGTGTTTGTGTGCTTTGCAGAAGCAATGGGAGTGGATAGGGCCTCTCTTTTGGCCCCCTGAAGTATCCTTGAAGAAATTTGAAAATCACAATTTTAGAAACACATCAGGGAGGAAAATTCACTCTTGCCATACCTATTATGAGGAATAATAGAAAGAGAAATAGTCAAATGACTAGCGCTCTAACTAAGCTTTGTTAATCTTTTCCCAAGGTAAAGTGCATACAATTATTTTTTTCTACAGGATGCTTCCCTGATTTTTCTTTCAAGGACAAAAGATTTGTAGTCTGAGCAGCTGGATCACTTCCTCCCACTATTCTGTCCTTGGAGACATTTGGCCCATTAAAGGGAGCCCACGGATTCCATTTCAACAGATGCATCTCACGTTTATTCAGGATATAAGTGATAGGATGACTCATTGTGCTGCTAATACAATTACAGTCTTTGTTGTTTAAGAATCATATCTTGATTCCATATAGGCAAAGAGATTTGTCACCGTACTCTGTTGTAAGGAAAGACTGAAAGGACAATATATGTGTAACAATTCGGAGAAAACTGGAATGTTCCTACTTGGGAATAAAATGCACAGTTTGTCATTTGACTCAGAATCTTAGATAAGTGCATATAGAATGTGGGCTTTCTGAACTTTAGTATAAAGCCATGGATTCCTGTGTTCATGACATTGAAAAACCTATTATGAGGTGCTCTAGGAAGCTGGTTGTTGAGAAATGAAACAAAGAACTCTTATTTACTTTTATATTTTGTACAAATTCTATCTTTATATGAGTAAAATAAAAATACTGGCAAGTACAGTATTTGAATTTTACTTTTGATCACTTTTGGAGCAACATGTACATACTTTTAAATTCTTCAAAGCACATTTCTAAAAAGACTTTATTACCAAGCCGATTCTGTTTCTCCTTCAACAATGTCTGTCCCTTCTCTTTTTTTCTTTTTCTTTTTTTTTTTCCTACTACTTTTGGCTCCTAATTTCTGTAGGGGCTCTTGAGATAGCAGGAAGAATGAATACTACTGTTTACTCTTCCTCAAACTCCTTTCCTGGGGGTCAAAAGTGCATTCAGGTACTGAAAGAAAGTACCTTTCTAACTGGAAGTCTCATCAGGAAGATTGCTTTCCTGCTTATCAGGAAAAATATCCATGTGATTTTTCTCTAAGGTCTGTATTTAGAAGTAACTTAACAAGATGTGGGTTTGAATCTCAGCTCTGTTGTTTACCAGTTGGGTGACCCAGAGCAGATTATCCTGACTCTTAGTGAGAGAGAGTTTATGTAAAATGGAGATACAGTCCTACTCTCCTAATACGATCATCAAAGAATTCTGAATGAAGTCACACTGACTGGTACATACTTAAGACACAGTAAATGTTATCCTTTTTCTTTATTATACTCTCAGGACTAATTGGTAGCTAAATGCATGAGAGTTATGAATTATTTGAAAGCCAGCCTCAGTTAACTGAGAAAGGAGGGGGAATATAGTTTTTGACACATGACCTATTCTTTGATCTCTAGTGGGCTGCTGCTGCTGCTGCTAAGTCAATTCAGTCGTGTCCGACTCTGTGTGACCCCATAGATGGAAGCCCACCAGGCTCCCCCATCCCTGGGATTCTCCAGGCAAGAACACTGGAGTGGGTTGCCATTTCCTTCTCCAATGTGTGAAAGTGAAAAGTGAAAATGAAGTCGCTCAGTCGTGTCCGACCCTTAGCAACCCCATGGACTGCAGCCTACCAGGCTCCTCCATCCATGGGATTTTCTAGGTAAGAGTACTGGAGTGGCTTGCCATTGACTTCTCCGTCTAGTGGGCTAGTTAACTTCAAACCCAAGGAACTACATACCAATCATAGGATTGGGTTTTGATTAAGGTTATATTGACCATGATTTGATTCAACAATGAACAAACAAGAAGAGCATATTATAGGTTAAAAGAATTAGGAAGATGCAAGAGGATTCTTGACTTAAGATAGGCAAAATGCTGTTATTTTATGCTCATGAAGCAGTGCTGTATGACAGGAAGCCATATTCTTTGGAACTAGAGAGAGCTGGGTTCAGATTCCAAATCTAAGGGGTACTAGAATGTACATTTAAGGAAAATCTTTTTTCTCCCCTGTAATACATAGATAAGCATACTTACTTTGGAGTATTAAAAAAATTGAATAGATAGCTCATTTTAAATTATTTATTAATACCATGTTAGGCATATAGTAATTTCTCTACAAATGTTCAGTTCAGTTCAGTTCAGTTCAGTCGCTCAGTTGTGTCCGACTCTTTGCGACCCCATGAATCACAGCACGCCAGGCCTCCCTGTCCATCACCAACTCCCGGAGTTCACTCAAACTCATGTCCACAGAGACGGTGATGCCATCCAGCCATCTCATTCTCTATCGTCCCCGTCTCCTCCCACCCCCAATCCCTCCCAGCATCAGACTCTTTTCCAGTGAGTCAACTCTTCACATGAGGTGGCCAAAGTATTGGAGTTTCAGCTTTAGCATCAATCCTTCCAATGAACACCCAGGATTGATCTCCTTTAGAATGGACTGGTTGGATCTCCTTGCAGTACAAGGGACTCTCAAGAGTCTTCTCCAGCACCACAGTTCAAAAGCATCAATTCTTCGGCGATCAGCTTTCTTCACAGTCCAACTCTCACATCCATACATGACCACAGGAAAAACCATAGCCTTGACTAAACGGATCTTTGTTGGCAAAGTAATGTTTCTACTTTTTAATATGTTATCTAGGCTGGTCATAACTTTCCTTCCAAGGAGTAAGTGTCTTTCAATTTCCTGGCTGCAATCAGCATCCACAGTGATTTTGGAGCCCAAAAATATAAAGTCTGACACTGTTTCCACTGTTTTCCCACCTGTTTCCCATGAAGTGATGGGACCAGATGCCATGATCTTTGTTTTCTGAATGTTGAGCTTCAAGCCAAACTTTTCACTCTCCTCTCACTTTCTTCAAGAGGCCTTTGAGTTCCTCTTCACTTTCTGCCATAAGGGTGGTGTCATCTGCATATTTGAGGTTATTAGGGTTTAAAATTTTTTTTCCCTGTTTTCTCCTCTTTAATGAGGCATAATACTATGATTTGACACTAAGTTTCGCTCATGCTCTGTCTTAAAGAGTATTTTCTCTGTTGACTCATGATTTGATTTGCTCATTTCCTGAGAAGCCCTCTTCCCTCACTATCTTTGTCTGCTCAAGCCTGACAAAGTCTCCATCTTAACTAAATGTTAAAGGAAGCCAAATTTTTGTCTCAGCTGAATTTCCAATTAATGACATAATTCTACCTAGAATTGCATTAGTTGGACAAGTCTCTTTGCCTACACCATGCAAATGAATCTATATGTATGTATTCCCAGTGACAGCCACTTGGGACTTTTTTTTTGAAAGTTCAGTTCAGTTAAGTTCAGTCCAGTTCAGTCGCTCAGTCCTGTCTGACTCTCCGCGACTCCATGAATCACAGCACGCCAGGCCTCCCTGTCCATCACCAACTCCCGGAGTACACTCAAACTCCTGTCCACAGAGTCGGTGATGCCATCCAGCCATCTCATTCTCTGTCGTCCCCTTCTCCTCCCGCCCCCAGCCTTTCCCAGCATCAGAGTCTTTTCCAGTGAGTCAACTCGTCGCATGAGGTGGCCAAAGTATTGCAGTTTCAGCTTTAGCATCAGTCTCTCCAATGAACATCCAGGATTGATCTCCTTTAGAATGGACTGGTTGGATCTCCTTGCAGTATAAGGGACTCTCAAGAATCTTCTCCAACACCACAGTTCAAAAGCATCGATTCTTCGGCGATCAGCTTTCTTCGCAGTCCAACTCTCACATCCATACATGACCACGGGAAAAACCATTGCCTTGACTAGACGGACCTTGGTTGGCAAAGTAATGTCTCTGCTTTTTAATATACTATCAAGGTTGGTCATAACTTTCCTTCCAAGGAGCAAGTGTCTTTTAATTTCATGGCTGCAATCAGCATCTGCAGTGATTTTGGAGCCCAAAAAAATAAAGTTTGAAAGTTAGGTAAAGCATAAATCATGAATTAATAAAACACTCTGACTCTGAAGCTGCTTCTACATCTGACTAAGGAGATTAATTCTTCATAGCTGTGACTGAAAGAGAGAAGACTCTTATGAGTCCCTTGGACTGCAAAGTAAAGAAACCAGTCAATCCTAAAGGAAATCAACCCTGAATATTCATTGGAAGAACTGATGCTGAAGCTGGAGCTCCAGTACTTTGGCCACCTGATGCAAAGAGCCAACTTCCTGGAACTGATGCTGGGAGAGATTGAAGGCAAAGGACAAGGGGGTGGCAGAGGAGGAGATGGTTAGATAGCATCACCGACTCAATGGACATGCATTTGAGCAAACTCCAGGAGACAGTGGAGGAGAGAGGAGCCTGGTGTGCTGCAGTCCATGGGGTCACAAACAGTCAGGCATGACTTAACGACTGAACAAGAATGACTGAAAGAAGTCAGATTATGTTTTCAGTAAAATAGTAAACTTTGGTTGTTTTTCTTTCCCTCTCAGTTTGACATTTGGGTAACTTTGTATTACAATCCACTGTCCGGGTGCTTGGTTTTAAAATAAAGTTTTATTGGTACACAGCTGAACCCACTCATCAGTATATTGTACATAGCTGCCTTCAGGCTACAAAGCAGAGGTGAGTAGTTGTGCAGAGAATAAAATGTGTTTGACCCCTGAAGCTGAAAGTATTTACTATCTGGACTTTTATAAGAAAAGTTTGTTGACACATGTTGTAAAGAATTTGAAAACTATTTATGTGTTGACCTATGCTTAGGCTTTCTTTAGATCGAACCCAGAGCATAGGATAGATGGTTTCTATAATAGGACACAGTAGGTTTGTGACAAATGTCAGTTGCATCAAATATCTATAAAAAATATAGAAAAAAAGTGTTTGTAGAAATTCTTAGCATGACGACGTAAGTTTTTACTCTTCCTGCTTGTTTAATTGGTTTGCACTGAATACAAGAAGAATGATCTCTACTGTTAACGAAAGGCTTGGCATTATTGGAAATGGACACTCTCAAGAATCAGTTGAGGTGAAGGAGAAGTGAAAAGTTCATAATTAGTGTTGGTTGAGCTCCACCCAACTCTCTGATGAATTCTCATGGTGTCAGGGTACTGTGAAACCTTGCTCATGAATGGAAGGACATTTTAAATTTTTTGCAGCTCACTGGAAAAGACTCTGATGCTAGGAAAGGTTGGGGGCGGGAGGAGAAGGGGACAACAGAGAATGAGATGGCTGGATGGCATCACCGACTCTGTGGACATGAGTTTGAGTGAACTCTGGGAGTTGGTGATGGACAGGGAGGCCTGGCGTGCTGTGATTCATGGGGTCGCAGAGAGTCAGACACGACTGAGTGACTGAACTGAACTGAAACCTTCAATAGGAAGACTTTCTGACTTTTCTCTATCCAAACATCTCATTTTCCGCAGGATTAGCATGACTCTGCCCAGTTCTTTTCACAATGTTGTGGCAAAGAAATGGAAAAACTATTAAGCCGAAAAATTATACCAACTGGTATAATTTAGTTAGGTCAGTACACTTAAAATGTCATGCATTTGTAGCTTCATTGAATGACTTTTTTAACCAGACAGGACTCCAGCCTCTGGTCTAATGGGGCTTTGGTGGCTAACTTGATCCAGTCAGAGCTGTATGTGTGACTCTTTGTGTGCAGTTGACTGTTCCCAGAGCCTAGGAGTGTGGGAACAAGTACCTGGGCAGAGCTGAGCCTAGACCACCCACTCATTTCACACAGCCCATTAAATGGTTGTCATATGATGCTATGTTACTCCTCCCATTGACCTTGCCCTGAACGGCTGTGTGTCGAATTACTAATTATCCCTACAGTTTTGCTACGTAAATGCCATTTAATTTCCACCTCCACTTTTGGAAGCCTACTGCTCAGAGAGAACTACTGCAATAACCTCAGAAGCTAGCTGTTTCCTGTAAGGCAACGTGATGCCATCTACCACCACTGTGACCATTACCACCAAGAAATGTTCTCTGAGTACAAACAATAGCTAAAAACAGAAAACAAACAAGAGGAGAAAACAAAAGATAGAAGAGAAAAGAAAAGGAAAAGAAAAACCCTGCATTTACTATTCAGCTCTGGACCATTCTCATGCTTCAGGTTCATGCCTAGTTGACCCTGGACACCTGCCTGTGCTGTAGAAAATAACAAGCCACCATCTGGGGGTTTCATCATCTCACTCAGAGGCAGGAGTGTCTCTAAGGATTATGCTTTGCCTACTTGGCACGGAAATCCTGCTTTAGCTTCAGTGATTAGCAAATGTAGGGAGTGATTTTCCTCAGTCTAGACCCCAGAGACTAGCCCAGACAGACACAGGAATTCCCATGAAAACCCTCTAGGCTGCAGGCCATAATTTACCTTCTGTTGTTGCAATATTCTTGCTAGGAGATTGCTAGTAAAATTTTGCAAATGTTTCCATTTAAATTGACCCATTCATTTGGGATTACAAAATGCTAAAATCAAGACCATACTTGAAGAAGATAACTTGGGAGCAGAGTAGGTCAGACAGGAGTGGGCAATGGGCGTGCGTTGGAAGAACAGTCAGGAGGCTGATGATCACGTTTTTAATTTAAACATAGGATTCCTTCTAAGTTAAAATTATTTGTAGTTACCAAAAAATAATGGACTACACGGGTCTCTCACATATGGCTAAATTCAAAGGAATTTGGCTTTAAAATAAGAACCTAGGTTTAATTTGTTCTTTTGTCAGTCAACACTAAAATTAAAGCAAGGGTCTCAACCTAAGCAGTGTTTGTTGTTTTGCTGGGTGTTTAGATAGAAATTTTATTTTTTGGTGAATTTCCTAGTTGGCTTTCAAATAACTGACATGTAATTTCCTAAACCTAGAAATAAACCCCAAAAAGATGCTTGTTTTTATGAATGTGAAGGGCAGTATGACTTTATTCACTTCTTTAAACATTTATTTGACATCTGCTTCATATCAGGCACTGTGTTAGGTGCTGGGAATACAACAATGAGAAAACTTTAGATTCAGTTCCTACTGCATGAGGTTATAGTTCCTCTTAACTAATCCTCCTAATTCTCTTGAGACAATGATAGAATAGATGCAAATTCACATATTTAGCAAATAAAAAACATGGTAACTTTACAGATGAGTGGTTTCATGACATCATTTCCTCTACCTTCAGACTATAATTTTTTTTTTTTTTTTACTTTATTACAGTTCAGGACCATTTCTTATTCTGTCAATGTCATTTTCAGTTAGGAAAATAACTCTGCTTTTTGGAGAAAATGGAAAACTCTCAACTGTTTTTCTGTTTGGAAATGTATTTCTCATTATTAGTCTCTATTTCAGAACTCTTCTACTATGATTTAAGTCCTACTTTCTTCCAGCCTCATCTTTCTGGCCTTTGTTGCTGTTGCTCAGTCCCTCAGTCATGTCCGACTCTTTGTGATCCCATGGGCTGCAGCACGCCAGGCTTCCCTGTCCTTCACCAACTCCTGGAGCTTGCTCAAACTCATGTCCATTGAGTTGGTGATGCCATCCAACCATCTCATCCTCTGTCGTCCCCTTTCCCTCCTGTCTTCAATCTTTCCCAGCATCAGGGTCTTTTCTAATGAGTTGGCTCTCACATCAGGTAGCCAAAGTATTGGAGCTTCATCTTCAACATCAGTCCCTCCAATGAATATTCAGGGTTGATTTCCTCTAGGATTGACTGGTGGTTTGATCTCCTTGCAGTATCTTTCTGGCATATCTTTCATTATTCCCCCTTCCTGCTCAGTGCTGTAGTCAGACCAAACAGCTTCTCTTCTAACATGCCCCACCTTTCCCCATCTCTCTGGCTTTGCTCACCATGTCTCCTTTGCCCAAGATGCCCTTCCTCCAACATCTCCTCCTAACTTATCTTACTCAGTTCCAAGGACCAACTTCCATGTCATCTCCTTTATGAAGCTATGCCTACAGAAGAGAGAGAATTAAGCTTTCTGTTCTCTTCTGAACAACTAGAGCACTTTTTACTCCTCAGCAATAATGCAGGGCCAACAACAATGTGTGTCTCTTCTTTTCTATTGGTGTGTCAGCTTACAGAAAGCAGGCATAATACCTTACTTCTATTACACTGCTTATAAAAACCTTTAATTTATTTATATATTGTAATATGTAATTATAATTACATGTAATAGAATAATATTACATGTAATTATGATATATACTAATTATAATAATATAATATAATTATTATAATATGTATTGCAACTGCATATTATATTTTTATTTATAATAAATATATTTTATTACCTCAGTAATCCATGAAGACATGGCTCAATATTTCTTGAGAACTTTCTATGTGTCAGGTGTTGTGCAAAACTCTAGGGATACATATACTCTCAATTTTCACCCTGCTGGTAGGCATTAAACACATAGGTGCTATAAAAATGGTATTTGTATAATACCAAAGTAATGCTCAAATATCCTTCAAGTCTGGCCCAATGCTTGACTTTTTACATTGGAGTTGAGGTCACAGGGGCCATCATGAGCAAAAAAAATCTTTAAAGGTTTATATGCTCTGACAGTGCTTGTTTTTGGTGGCATGTGACTTTTTATACACCTTGTTTCATGAAAAAATGGGTTAGGTCAACAATGGATCTGCTGTTTAGTTGTGAAGTTGTGTCTGATTCTTTGTGACCCCATGAACTGTAGCATGCCAGGCTCCTCTGTCCATGGGATTTCTCAGGCAAGAATACTGGAGTGGGTTCCCATTTCCTTCTCCAGGGGATCTTCCCCACCTAGGGATCAAACCTGCGTCTCCTGCTTGGCAGGCTGATTCTTTACTACCAAGCCACTTGGGAAGTACTAGACCATTCAAGTATGATGTAAATCAAATCCCTTATGATTATACAGTAGAGGTGATGGGTAGATAAAAGGGATCAGATCTGGTAGAGAGAGTGCCTGAAAAACTATGGATGGAGATTTGTAACACTGTACAAGAGGTGGTGACCAAAACCATCTCTCCCCGCAAAAAATTCAAGAAGGCAAACTGGTTGTCTGAGGAGGCTGTACATGTAACGGAGGAAAAAAGGGAAGCAAAAAGCAAGGGAGAAAGGGAAAGATAGGCCAAACTGGATGCAGAGTTCCAGAGAATAGAAGGAGAGATAAGAAGGCCTTCTTAAAGAAACAGTGCAAAGAAATAAAGGAAAACAATAGAATGGGAAAGACTAGAGATCTCTTCAAGAAAATTAGAGATACCAAGGGAACATTTCATGCAAGGATGGGCATAATCAAGGACAGAAACAGTAAGGACCTAACAGAAGCAGAAGATATTAAGAAGCAGTGGCAAGAATACACAGAAGAATTATATAAAAAAGGTCTTATTGATCCAGATAATCATGCTGGTGTCCTTCATCTAGAGCCAGACATCCTAGACTATGAAGTCAAGTGGGACTTAGGAAGCACCACCATGAACAAAGCTAGTGGAGGTGATGGAATTAGAACTGAGCTATTTCAAACCCTTAAAGAGATGCTGTTAAAGCATTGCAGTTAACATGTCAGCAAATATGGAGAACTCAGCAGTGGCCACAGGACTGGAAAATATCATTTTTCATTCTAATGCCAAAGAACAGCAATACCGAAGAATGTTCTAGCTACCAAATAATTGTGCTCATTTCATATGCTAGTAAAGTTATGTTCAGAATCCTTCAAGCTAGACTTTAGCAGTATGAACTAAGAACTTCCAGATGTAAAAACTGGGTTTAAAAAAGACAGAAAAACCAGAGAGATCAAATTGCCAACATTCTTTGGATAATGGAGAAAGCTAGGGAATTCCAGAAAAACATCTACTTCTGCTTCATTGACTATGCTAAAACCTTTGACTGTGGATCACAACATACTGTGGAAAATTCTTAAAGAGATGGGAATATCAGACCACCTTATTTATCTCCTGAGAAACCTGTATGCAGGTCAAGAAGCAACAGTTAGAACCAAACATGGAACAATGGACTAGTTTCAAATAGGGAAAGGAGTATGTCAGGACTGTATATTGTCACCCTGCTTATTTGACTTCTATGCAGAGTACATCATGCAAAATGCTGGGCTGGATGAATCACGAACTGGAATCAAGATTGCCAGGAGAAATATCAACAACCTTAGATATGCAGATGACACCATTCTAATGGCAGAAAATGAAATGGAACTAAAGAGCCTCTTGATGAGGGTGAAAGAGGAGAGTGAAAAAGCTGACTTAAAACTCAACATTCAAAAAACTAAGATCATGGCATCTGGTCCCATCATTTCATGGCAAATGGTGCAAAAGTGGAAGCAGTAACAGATTTTATTTTCTTGGGCTCCAAAATCACTGTGGATGGTGACTTCAGCCATGAAATTGAAAGATGCTCGCTCCTTGGAAGAAAAGCTATGACCAACCTAGAGAGCATATTAAACAGCAGAGACATCATTTTGCCAACAAAGATGTATATAGTCATGTATGGATGTGAGAGTTGATCCATAAAGAAGGCTGAGCACCAAAGAATTGATGTTTTCAAATTGTGGTGCTAGAGAAGACTCTTTAGATTCCCTTGGACTGTAAGGAGATCAAACCCGTAAATCAACCTTGAATATTCATTGGAAGGACTGATGCTGAAGTACCAATACTTTGATTACTTGATGTGAAGAGCGGACTCATTGGAAAAGATCATGCTCCTGGGGAAGCTTGAAGGCAAAAGAAGGGGAAAAGAGAGGATGAGATGGTTAGATAGCATCACTGACTCAATGGACATGAATTTAAGCAAACTCTGAGGTATAGTGGAGGACAGGAGCCTGGCCTGCTGAAGTCTACAGGATCACAGAGAGTCAGACACAACTTAGAAACTAAACAACATTAACAACACTGGATCACCATGACAAAAATTGGGCAACTTTTCAAACCAGTAGCTACAATTCGTAATCAGGCTCAGGGGTGCAGTTTCTGCTATTGCCCAGGCTACCTGACTGCCTTCTTCAGTCAGGCAGTAGAGAGGCAAAACTGGAAAGTATAGGTTGCTTCGATGTTAGATTCACCTTTGGTGTTGCACACAGCTTCACCCATAACTAGAGTGAAAGTTTTTTGGGGAGTGCTAATTTCATCTATAAAATAAGAATAGTAATACTCTCCTCAGTGAGAATAAGTAACATATAAACTCTATTATCCATAACTATGTCCATAAACTATGGTCCATAGGCCAAATCTGGCTTGCTGATTGTTTTACAAATAAAGTTTTACTGAACCACAAGGACATCTATTTATTACATATTATCTATGTGTCTGCATAACATAGGCAGAGCTGAATAGACACAATCAAGATGGTATGGCTCATAAAGCCTAAAATATTTACCATCTGGCCTTTTATAAAGAAAGTTTGCTGTTCCCTGCAGTAGAACACAGCCCTGCACATGGAAAAGAATTGTCATAATTATTCTCTTTTTCACCATTCTCTCTTTCATTGGGTGAAAGTAGAAAAGAAAGAATGGAGAAGAATTGGCAAAAGAGAGACTAGGGTGGCTAATTGTCTCTTTCCATTTAATGGAAACTCAAATTGGAATTGACCTTGAGTCTGGGACTAAGACCTAATAGTGACTTGAAGAAGTAAAAAAAATTTTTTTTTCTGTATTGAGAACTGTCACTGGTCCAAAAAAATTTTCTTTCCTCTTGGAAAGCACTATATGTCACCACTGAAGTTAATAGTTCATTCTTGATTATAGTTATCATTGGCAGAGACCATGAAAATCTTCCATCAGAGCATAGCACTGCCATTCCAGGCAGATTTTGCCTGTGTTGGTATTGATTTCAATTAAAACAAGTTATCTCAGTCACTGGGCTTCCTGTTGGTTGCACTCATTGCCCAGTGATGCAAATGGAAAGCCTGTTTCAAACCTATGCTATCTGGTTACTTACAACAAGGCCCAGGCAGCTGGGTGTATAAACAAACCTCAAGGACCAATCACTGTAGAAGGAAATGATCTTCATTTGCCCTCTATGATGTCATCCATGTTAGGCCTGACAAAGTTTTAACAGTTATTGACTGTGAGACCAGGCCAGACAAATCTTATGAATTCATCTCATTCTTCTTCAGGGCAGGTAGTCAAGCATATCCCAAAACATTTGATTTGGTTCAATTCCTTGTGTACATTTCCTTTCTGTCTCTCCTCCCCCACCCCCCGCCCCGCCTCTTCCTGTGGGAGGGGTTTCTGTGTTTGCATAAAGCATAGCATGATGGTGTTCTACATCTGTGTTTTTATTCTGTGGCTGAGCTTTTCTCTTCTACCTGTTAGCTTATAAGTAACCTAATCCAGGGATGAAACTCCTTCATTGCACATAATGATTCAGCAGTTTGTGTCAGAATGGTTCTTTATAATAGCAAAACAGACCATTCTTTCCAAAGATACATGGCACATGAGGCAAAATGTATGGCACATGTTGCAATTTGTGTTTAGTAAATTCATATATTTGAATTGTTGCCTTTAAGGCTTGTGTACTAGATCAAGTCACCTAGCTAAAAAGTGGGCCTAAGTCACTGTGGAACAGATTGACTGTTTCCCACCCGCCCCAAATTCTTCATTTGGACACGTAGCTAGATAACATTCCCCAGCCTTCTTTACGGTTAGATGCAGGCTTTCCCTAGCCTTTCCTTTGTGTATTTAGCACTGTTAATTGAAAGCTAATTCACTCTTTCTTCATGCTTCTTATAACGTCCCTGCAGAGAGTCCCCTCTCTGATAAATACTCTTGCCCTTTCTCTCATCCTTTTTTTGCATTTGGTGCTAAGAATGGTGTAGGGGGTTGTTAAAAGATAAAAAGAGTTTCTATCCGATTTCACAAATGCAATTCTCTTCTGATTTGGTGATATTTAGAACCTGGGAGCCGGAGAAGGCAATGGCAAGCCACTCCAGTACTCTTGCCTAGAGAATCCCATGGATGGAGGAGCCTGGTAGGCTGCAGTCCATGGGGTCGCTAAGGGTCAGACACGACTGAGCAACTTCACTTTCACTTTTCACTTTCACACATTGGAGAAGGAAATGGCAACCCACTCCAGTGTTCTTGCCTGGAGAATCCCAGGGACGGGGGAGCCTGGTGGGCTTCTGTCTATGGGGTCACACAGAGTTGGACACGACTAAAGTGACTTAGCAGCAGCAGCAGCAGAACCTGGGAGCATGAGCCTACCTTCCCAGTCTGTGCTCCACGCTGCCTATATCCTCATTCTAGAAAAGCCATCAGCAAACTTAAAACCCATGATTACTCTACAAGAATTTAGAAAGTCCAGTCCCATCTCTCACTGGCAGTTGGAAAGCAGAGGGGAAATGGAGATGAACAAAGGAAGGAAAATGGAAGAAGAGAGGGAATAGGGTGAAGAAGAAAGAGGAAAACCTGAAGAGTGCCTGGTCTAAAAGCATGCATTCTTATTTTCAAGATGTCCATTTAATGCTATTTTTTTTTTTTTCTTATTGTGTGGTACAAGCTGATGCTACTTTCTGAGGATAAAATAGTATGATTTTTTTTAAAAGAAATTTTTATAGGAATGAATAATTTTGTTAAATTTATGACACAGGCTTGTATAACCAATATACAGTTTTTAAAAAAGGATGGTTTAATGTGGAAAATCTTTTTCTGGTAAGTATCATGCCCTCTCCTAATGTGGTTATCTTTTATTTATTAAAAAATTTTTTTTACTTGAAGGATAAGTGCTTTACAATGTTGTGTCAGTTTCTGCTGTAGAACAACCTGAATCAGTCATAATTATATATGTATCCCCCTCCCTCATGAGCCTCCCTGCCGCTCCCATCCGACCTCTCTAGGGTTAGTTAAGGCACTGGGGCTGCGCATGAGCAGTAGCGGCAACATTAGAAAGATGGCGGAGGAAGAGTAAAACAGAGATCCTTTTGGTTCCAGAAAGTTGCCTAGAAAGAAGAAGACATATCAGGCCCTCAAAGCTACCCAAGAAAAGCAGGTACTTTTGCAAAAAAGAAGAAGCAGAAGAAATGAAAAGAGCTCAAGTTTAGGCATCAGGGTTCCTAAATGATTCTTGGTAGCGCTGCATAACAGAGTGTGACTTAGACAGAAGTGAAACTCCATGGCTTGGAAGTCCCAGATAAACATTTCGTGACCTTTGTTCTAGACATCCAAAGGGTTAATGGGGTAAATTAACTAGTGCTGAGGATCACTGCAAGACTTTGCCTGAATAAGATTTTCAGTGGTCTTTGTGAAAGTAACCTTTCATACCATAAACTCAGTTTGGAATAGTGGAACTTCATGTGACCTGTGTATGAGTGTGTGCCCAGTTGTGTCCAACTCTTTGTGACCCCATGGATGTGGCCTGCCAGGCTCCACTGTCCATAAGATGCACCAGGCAAGAATACTGGAGTGGGTTGCATTCCCTTCTCCAGGGGATCTTCCTGACCCAGGGATCAAACCCAGGTCTTCTGCATTGCAGGAGGATTCTTTACTCTTTGAGCCACCAGGGAAACCCTTATTTGACCCTGGGATTTCCAAATGTAAAGTCTGTTCGGGAACTTAACTTGAAACACAGACAAGCCAAGGTCAAGAATAAAAGCGTCCCTCTGACAGACAGCAGAATGATTGAGTAGCACTGGGGGAAGTTTGGTGTCATTTGCTTGGAAGATTTCATTCATACAATTGCCTTCCCAGGGAAGAATTTTCAGGTGGTTTCAGGGTTCTTGCGCCCTTTCCAACTCTCAGAGGCCCACCGTGCTACCAAGAATAGAGTCGGCTTCCTCAAGGAGGTGGGCTCACCTGGTTATGGAGGCAAACACAACACTCAGCTCACTGGGCAGGTGAACGGAACCCAGAATCTCTGAAAGCTCAGTACATCGGGAGCGTGTGTTTTTGTTTCATGTAATGTTACCCAGTATCTTCAAATGTTGCATGCATGCTTGGTCGCTCAGTCATGTCCAACTCTCCAACTCTTTGTGACCCCATGGAGTAAGCCCGCCAGGCTCCTCTGTCTGTGGAATTTTCCAGGCAAGAATACTGGAGTGGGTTTCCATTTCCTCCCTTATGTGATCTTCCTGACCCAGGAATCAAAGCTGCATCTCAAGTAGCTCCTGCATGATCAGGCAGATTCTTTACCATTGAGCCACCTTGGAAGCCCATCTTCAAAGGTTATTTACTGTTATATTCTTGGAAACTGAAGGGGAAGTGTCAGGGAAAAGATGGTGATATACACAGCAGGCCCTTTTCATCCTGCCTCAATTCCAAGGAAAAGTTCCTGTGTGTTTTCCCCACTGGCCACCATCTACTCTGAAACCAGCCAATGACTCATGCCATGAAGGAGGGAGTCCTGTTTTGTCACATCTTCTTTCCTGGAGTTTAATGTTTGTGAATGAATATCCAAGTATGAATACAAGATAGCAATAGACCAAGCCCAAGGGTGTATTTCAACTTGGGGATTCCCAGGGCCTTGTTTTGGGAAGAACTTAAAACACAATTAGAAAGAAGTTTATACACACACACACACACACACATAAAAATTACAGTAATTAACCTGGAGCAAATATCCAGGAAGGCTGAAGTGAAGTCTATGAAATCATGAAGGGTGTAGCTTCAAAATGAACAATAGCTCAGTTTCATAAATGTTTATTGAGTTTATGAATTTCAACCCATGTACTAAGTCCCAAGAATACAAAGAAAATAGACAGTCTTGCAGTGAAGTAGGGACTCATACAGTAATTTATGTAGAACAGAAGTGGTGGTGGGAATGCTAGAGGGCTTCCTAGATAATGTGAAGGATGTAGTAAATCTTGAATGAATAGAGTTTGATCCTCAGAAGAAAACACTGCAGTCAGAAGAAGAAAGGGCCTCTGAGGAACTATGAGCATTGTTCAGAATTGATAGAGCTTAAAACACGAAGTGGGCTTCTCTGGTGGCTCAGACAAAGGATCTACCTGCAATGTGGAAGACCTGGGTTCTATCCCTGGGTCAGGAAAATCTCCTGGAGAAGGGAATGGCTACCCACTCCAGTGTTCTTGCCTGGGAAATCCCACAGAGAGAGAAGCTTGGCGGACTACAGTTCAGGGGGTCGCAAAGAGTTGGACACGATTGAGAGACTGACACACACACGAGACGTGAAGCTGAGAGTGGTGGGCAATGAAAGCTGGAAAGTAAGAGCCCCTTGCTACTTTTAGATGGCATTTAGGATTTTTAAGGATTATATAATCCCATGGAAAGGCCCAAGTTCAAGTGGGGTTGAGAAAACTGAATAGCTACATGTAAAAGAATGAAATTAGAATATTTTCTAATACCATATAAAAACATGAACTCAAAATGGATTAAAGACCTAAATGTAAGACCAGATACTATAAAACTCCTAAAGGAAAACATAGCCAGGATGCTCTTTGACATAAATTTCAGCGATGTATTTTTGAATCTGCTCTTAGAGTAATGGAAATAAAAGCAAAAATAAACAAATGGGACCTGATTAAACTTAAAAGCTTTTACACGGCAAAGGAAACCATAAACAAAACAAAAAGACAGCCTACAGAATGGGAGAATACATTTGCAAATGATGCAACTAACAAGGGATTAATTTCCAAAATATTCAAACACCTCATACAACTCAATTAAAAAAAAATTAAAAAATGGGCAAAAGACTTAAATAGACATTCCTTCAAAGAAAATATAGAGATGGCCAACAGGCACATGAAAAGATGCTCAACATCACTGATTTTTGGAGAAATGCATGTCAAAACCACAATGAGGTATCAATTCACACCAGTCAGAATGGCCATCATCAAAAAATCTACAAATAATAAATACTAGAGAGGGTGTGGAGGAAAGGGAAGCCTCCTACACTATTGATGGGAACGTAAATTGGTGCAGTCACTAGAGAACAGTATGAAGTTTCTTCAAAAAACTAAAAAAAAAAAAAAAATAAGAGTTATCATATGATCCAGCAATCCTACTCCTTAGTATATATCTGGAGAAAGCTCTAACCTGACAAGATACATGCACCAATGTATCTTATAGCAGCACTATTTCATAGCACTATTTCATATTTCAGTGTTCACAGCAGCACTATTTACAATAGCCAGCACATGGAAGCAACTGCAATGTCCACAGACAGATGAGTGGATAAGGAAGATGTATGTATTCCAAAATACAATGAAATATTACTCATAAAAAAAGAATGAAATAATGCCATTTGCAGCAAATGGATGGGCCTATAAATTTTCATACCAAGTGGAACAAGTCAGACAGAAAAACAAAATTATATGAGATCACTTATATGTGTAATCTAAAAAAATAATACAATTATTATTTTGTATTATTTATTAATAATTTTTGTAAATTATTACTTATAAATTATAAATTATTATTTATAAAACAGAAATTAACTCACAGACATAGAAAACAAATTTATGGTTACCAAAAGGGAAAGAGGGAGAGGGATAAATTTGTAATTTGGGATTAACAGACATATAATTACTATTTATAAAATAAACAAAAAGAATCTACTGTATAGCACAGGGAACTATATTTCAGTTCAGTTCAGTTCAGTCCTCAGTCGTGTCTAAGCTGTAATAACCCATAATGGAAAAGAAACAGAATATATTCATATGTGTGTGTAACAGAATCACTTTTTTGTAAACTTGAAACATTTCAAAGAACTATACTTCAAAAAAAATAACAATTTAAAAAGTGAATAAGATCAATAAAAACAATATTTCAGATAAAACCCTAGAAGATTCATGATAAATTACCTACATGTTCAAGGGCATTTTTGATGCCATTCTCAGCATATGGTATTTCCTGTATTCTTACATATGAATCGTATGAGTCTTACACATTTAAGTACTTAACTGTGTGTGCAATATTTGTACATCAGAAAACACCAGAGTTGTATCAGAGTGGCATATGTTTAAGTATTAAATACAGGGCAAAGAACCAATTTCCTATGAATTCAAAGAAGGGAGAAAACCTTTGTAGGTGGAGTGGCATACCTGTTGTTCTTCCTCCCTGTTTTTACTCCTTTTCCCTCTTACCTTTCTTTCTTTCCTTTCACAATTATGTAATGGTTTCTGTGTGCCAGGATGCATGGCAAAAACTGGGAATATAGTGGTTAGCAGAGATAGATGGCTACCAAACAATTACCTGCACCCTCCAAAAAAATATAATTATGAAGTGTTCTCAAGAAAGCATATTCTGTAAAATGGAATTAACAAGGCTGAATGGCATAATGGAAATCTTCCTGGAGAGTTTGTTAAGCTGCCACCTGAAGCATAATGAGAAGACAGAATGGATCCCCGGAGGAGGAGTAGGTGTGGACAGATGGTGAGGAGCAGGGGAGGACATGTGAGCCTCACTAAACGAAGTGACGAAAGACAGGAAAACTCCCAAAGGATGGCACAGAGGATTCATATGATGCATAATGAGAACATTAGTGGCTACAATATTCCTTCTTTGATCAATCTATATGAAATCCTTTCTGACACCATTAAAACCCACCCTTTCTTCATACCCTACTTTTTATTTTAGTGATTTCTACAGGATTTATAAACATTATATTTTTCCTTTTCTCACATTCCTTTATCAGGTAATTAATTCAGACCACATTCATTTGGAAATTATTTTGACACAATTTAGCTCAAATAGATTGCTGTATATAGTCATGAATGGATATGAGAGTTGTACCATAAAGAGGCTGAGCACCAAAGAATTAATGCTTTTGAAATCTGGTGCTGGAGAAGACTCTTGAGAGTCCCTAGGACTGCAAGGAGATCAAGCCAGTCCATACTTAAGCAAATCAACCCTGAATATTCATTGGGAGGACTGATGCTGAGGCTGAAATTCAAATACTTTGGCCACCTGATTCAAAGAGCTGACTCACTGGAAAAGACCCTGATGCTGGGAAAGATTGAAGGCAAGAGAAGAGGGCAGCAGAGGATGAGATGGTTAGATATCATCACCTACTCAATGGACATGAATTTGAACAAACTCCAGGAGATATTAGAGGATGGAGAAGCCTGGCATGCTGCAGTCCATGGGGTTGTAAAGATTAGCAACTGAACAACATCAAAACAACATACTTGTTGCTCAGTCGTGTCCGACTCTTTGCGACCCCGTAGACTGTAGCCCACCAGGCTCCTCCGTCCATGGGATTCTCCAGGCAAGAATACTGGAGTGGGTTGCCGTTTTCTTTTCACTTCTGTATTTTATTTTTTCATTCAGATATATATCACACCAAATTAGGCTGCACTGAAGCTCCTGAGACAACTTTGACCTTTCTAATATGACAATTTCCATGGTAACCCTTTCTGATTCATCAGTCAAAGTACAGCTGTAAGACTGTTTCTTACTGAATGCCTTGGCTAGCTGGAGCCAAGGATTTGGACATAACCTTGTTACTACTGCTGGCAGCTGTCCAGGCACAAAACATCTTGATGCTGAGGTCTCTCCTCTTCTATATTTAACAGATGGGCTTGTTGAACTTCCTTCGATGCTCACTAGCCAATGAGCAGGAAGCGGATACCATAGGCCTGGGGTGATTCATAAGAGCTATTCTAAGGTTGCTGGAATCTTCCCTGCTTTTCACTTGCCCAAACCCAAGACCCAGCAGCTTTGTTGGGTAAAGTCACACAGCCAAGATGACTGATGCACAACTCAGAAACCTCAGGCCAGCACTCAGAGCTGCTCAGGAATCTTGTTAAGTTTCTCCCTCTCTGTGAGATGACTGTGCCATATCATCTCCTTTTTCCTCAAGCCTCCCACACATCCTCCTCTCAAGGATGACCCAGATTCATACTTCATTGAGAAAGCAGAAGTCATTGAAAATGAACTCATCTTCCCACCACAAAATCTGCCAGTGCAGTGCATCTGCATCCCAATTCTCCTCCCTCCACCATGATGGAAGTGCTCCTCCCCTGCCAAGAAGGGATATTTTCCCACTTTTGCACTGGCTTCCACTACCTTTCGTGTTATCAAAGACTTTGCTCCTTGAGTTATTCATGCTTTTCCTCAGCAGTAACATCTCTCTTAACGTTCTCTAATCATTCCCTTTATCATAGAAGCATGCTGTAGAATTTTCCTTCTTCAAAGACTTTTTTTTTAATGACCCTACATACTGTTTCTGAGGAGAGTCCCTTGTACCGCAAGGAGATCCAACCAGTCCATTCTAAGGGAGATCGATCCTGGGTGTTCATTGGAAGGACTGATGCTAAAGCTGAAGCTGCAATACTTTGGCCACCTCATGCGACAAGTTGACTCACTGGAAAAGACTCTGATGCTGGGAAGGATTGGGGGTGGGAGGAGAAGGGGACGACTGAGGATGAGATGGCTGGATGGCATCACCGACTCTGTGGACATGAGTTTGAGTGAACTCTGGGAGTTGGTGATGGACAGGGAGGCCTGGCGTGCTGTGATTCATGGGGTTGCGGAGAGTCGGACATGACTGAGAGACTGAACTGAACTGATACTGTTTCAGTTCCTGCCTTATTTCTCTGTTCTCCTTTGTAACTGAATTCTAAATTTATAGTGAGAAAAAACTGCTTCTACCTTCTCATCTTTCTTCCACCCTTCAACTCAGTCCAATGTGCTTCTTCTATACCTCTTCTACCTGGAACTGTCTCTGGGAGGTCTTCCCTTCTCATCCTCCTTGGCTTCTCAGCAATATTTGTCAAAGTTGACACTTGCTTGAAGTATGCTTATCTCTTGGTTTCCAGGATCATTTTCCTAATTTCCTTCTCTTTCTCAGTCTTTTCTTTTGGGTTCTCACATGTTGGCATTGCTCAGAGGTGGTCCTAGGTCTTATCTTTTGTCTAAATTTTCTTCTTACTCATATAAAACACTTCCATTGTTTTAATTTTTATGTGTTGAGTTGTGATAATTTATTTCTTGCTTCTTCCTTTGTATAAATTGTGCATGTCACATACTCAAATACCCCAAGTAGAACACTGAGCTCCTTTGCTCTCATTTGACTTGAACAACTCTTCATTCAGTTGAAAGAGACAAAGCAGAATATCCATTCTTTTGCTTTTTAAAAATTTAAGGTGAAATGAACATAACATAAAATGAACAATTTTAAAGTGAAAAATTTAGTACTTACTATGTCTTAGCCACTGTCCTATCAGTTTCCTATGAAATAATTCATTTAAATGTCAAAACAGTGCAATAGATGCTATGATTATGGCTCTTTGCAGATGAGGAAACAAAGCAATTTGCTCAAGGTCATGCAGCTAATACATGGTGGAGCCAAGATCTGAGTTTTAGAAATCTGTCTCAATAGCCTGCCCTCCAAATTGTTCTATTGGATTATTGAAATCATATTATGTCTTTCTCCTCCTAGAAACTGTTCAGTGGTTTCCTAGTCTGCTAACAATATGCGTCATGACTCAGAGGGCCTGCATGAGCTGGCCCTTGACTATTTTTCTACTCTCATCCCGACAGTCTCCACATTACTCACTCTTCTTAGTGAATGCTTCCCTCAGGCCTTTTCACACACGGTTACCTCCTGCCTTCAGGTCTCCTCACATCCTGTTCCCTCAGCTGAAACCATCCATTCCTTGTTCCATCCTTTATGTCTCAGTTTAAATGACTCCTCCAGGAGCCTGTTTCTGCGACAAGTATCCTTTCCTATGATTCTTCTCTCTCATTTCTCTCTCGCTTTCATGCTCAAAGGTATTATTTTAGTTTGTAATTATGGTATTTTTCATTTCTTGGTTTGGTTGGTTTCTGCTTGCTAAACCTCTAGAACCGTGGCCCCCCAAACTTACTGGCATCAGGGACCAGTTTCGAGGAAGACAATTTTTCCATGGACCAGGCAGGGCCAGGGATGGTTTCGGGATGCTTCAAACGCCTTGCATTTATTGTGCACTTTTACTTCTATTATTATTATATCAGCTCCACCTCAGCTTGTCAGGCATTGGATCCCAGAGGGTCTAGAATATAATCCTCTTGAGGGCAAGGATTGTTTTAATTTTATGTTTGTCCTTGTCATAATTATTATACCGCCTGAATTTTTCAGTTCCTAGTGCAAACTGGATTAATGAATGAATGGCCCCAGTTCTATTTTATGTAAGGAAGAATGAATTACCTAGATTTTTGTTTTGCTTTTTGGATAGTTCTATATACCTTCTGCAGAGAAGGAAATGGCACCCCACTCCAGTACTCTCGCCTGGAAAATTCCGTGGATGGAGGAGCCTGGTAGGTTGCAGTCCGTGGGATTGCTAAGGGTCGGACACAACTGAGCGACTTCACTTTCACTTTTCACTTTCACGCATTGGAGAAGGAAATGGCAACCCACTCCAGTGTTCTTGCCTGGAGAATCCCAGGGACAGGGAAGCCTGGTGGGCTGCCGTCTATGGGGTCACACAGAGTCGGACACGACTGAAGTGACTTAGCAGCAGCAGCAGCAGCAGCAGCAGCATATATATTCTGTCTACATTCTCATTGCCCCTTCAGTGGAGAAAAGAAAAAGAAACTGCCTTCAGTTCCCGATGTTGCTAAATAATTTTAAGTTTCATTGCTCTGGGCCTCCCTGGTGACTCAGCAAGCAGTAAAGGATCCACCTGCAATGCAAGAGACCACTTGCAATGCAGGAGATACTGGTTCAATCCCTGGGTTGGGAAGGTCCCCTGCAGAAGGAAATGGCAACCCACTCCAGTTTTCTTGCCTGGGAAATCCCATAGCAGGGGAGCCTGGTGGTCTACAGTCCATAGGGTCACAAAAGAGTTGGACATGACTTACTGACTAAATCACCACCAGATACTGGTTGAATTCATCATTTGATTCCAGGGATGACTAAGAAGAACTTATCCTAGCAAAATACAGCCTAGAAACATCTGGTCTCTTTGTGCTGTGGTTTGAAGTGCTTGTTGGTTAGCGGCTCCTTGTTTCCCCTCCACATCTCAATTATTTTTTTTTAAGTAATAATACTTGGAGTTATTACAGCAGACACCTGGCACATTGGTCAGGCTGTACAGCTTTACCTTATAATCAGTCCATCACAGAGATGAAAATAACACCGTGCCACAGTGTGACAATTGTAAGACTGTAGGAATCAAAGACAATACCCAGCCTGTGATGACAACCCACATTCTGCCAACACTATAGAAAATGAGTCCACAAATTGCCTACTCCAAGCTCTCCCACATGAGTCTGCTCCCAGAGAAATACTTGCCTCTTAATTCTGAGAGAATGCCCTTAGGAAGAGGAAGACGCTGTGAAGCGTCTTGTGTGGCTTTCTGCTATAGATTGATCTTCAGCTTACACAGCTGCTGTCCCTTAGGATAATCAGGAAAATAGACAGCTCAGAAGTCATGACAGCTGTCTTTATTGACTGTTAGAGGATTTACATGCAATTTCAACCCTCTCACCAAGTAAGAATGGCCTTTTTTGGCTTCATGTCAGAGAAGAAAACAAGTTTCAAGATATTAGCCAACTTGTCCTTTGCCATTTGACTAGTAAGTGGAAAAACGAGAACTCTAACCTATGTCTGAATGAAGATCAAGCTGCAGGGACACCTGGATGCCACACTGCTTTCAAGATTAAAAACTATTAATTATAAAATACTTAAATAATAAATAAATATATATTAGTATAAGTTAAGCCTCAAAACAGGATACATTATCATTAGCAGTAGTTTGTTGTGTCTTTAAAACATATTTGAGTTCTTGGTTAGTTATTTTAATCCTGATAGAGGGCTTCCCTTATTCCAGGACAGTGCTATCTGTATTATTAATATCTTCTTTATGTTTATAAAAACTCTATAAGAAGGATACTATGATTATCTTCACTTAAGATGATTAGATAGTATCACCAACTCAATGGTCATGAATTTGAGCAAACTTCAGGAGTTAGTGAACGACAGGGAAGCCTGGCATGCTGTAGTCCATGGGATCACAAAGAATCAGACACAACTTCATGACTACTGAACAATAACAAATAGAAAGCTGAGGTTAGAGAGGTTAATTGGCTCAACCAACTATAAACAGTGGCAGAGACTGGGGAGTTTAACTCCCCCAAACCATGCTCATAACAACGTTAACTGGCCTTCCATGCATTAACTGTGATCAAGCAGCTTTCCACCTGCTCCGAGAATTTAAGCAGATGTTATCTGCAGATTTTGGCAGAGTCAACACTGATGGTGCTGCAACTTCTTGTCACAATACCAAGAACTAATTATACATCTTTCACAGAGCCCTCACAATGGTACAGACAAGTTGAAGACATGAAATTCTGGATAATTTGCTATAGTTGTGGAATCTCTACTAGCTGTGATGCATTGCACAAGGAGAAACTCATTGGCATATGGAAAAGATGTGGAAATTATGGACTCTATTGTCAAGCAGCTTAATAAGAGAAAAATTTAAGTGTAATAAAAGACCTGTTGCATAATTAAATGGCAAGAATTTAATTTCAAAGGCGTTATAGTGCTGGTTCAATGAGTAAGGGTCTAAGTGCACAAAAACTGCAGTCTAGGAGCTGGCACCTAGGTTTTGATCAGGCGTCTGAAAATTGTCAGATACAGATTATTAGAGATGGAAGAAAAGTTGGAGAGGAAGCCAAGCGTAAATAAGAGCACAGATGCAGGATGTAGCGACTTAGTTGGCAAGTGGTGAGCATGATTAGAACCAGAATCTGGGAGAGAGAGCCAACAGGGGGAAGAGCAGGTCTTTGGTCAAGCTGGCATGACCTCAGAGTACTCAGAGGGACTCTGTTCTTTAAACGACCTGAGGCATTGTTCAGGCCATCTTGTCTGTCACAGTCTCTCTCTGACTTTTTGTATAAGATATACAGAAATAATTCTTAAACTAGAATAATTTTCTTCTCTGGTCTCATACAACTGACTCATAAATAACCTACAGCCTTATTGCCAGCCACTAACTATCTTCTAGGTATGTCTTCCTGGTTCCAAGTCTATGCATAAAAATCACTACATTTCCCATTTATGGAAACATCATCTAATATCAACCAGACACTATTTATTAGCACTTAAGTAATCAACAAGTTTTTACTGAGTTCCTTGATTTGCAGGGTACGGGTGCAGGCACTGTTCCTAAAAACTAGATGTTTTATAAAAAAGCACTCACGGTGATTCAGAAATTTTTTTCTTTGATACCAAAAGAGCTGAGTGAAATCTCTGGGCTTTGGTAAAAATGATAGAACTTAGAACTTTTCAGACAGACAGTGGATGTGGGTGTTAAGTGGGTTTTCAATGGTATTTGATTCATCAAATTTATCTTGCTGTTATCCTGAGTTATTATTTTTGTCTTTAGAATAGTTGGAATGGGGCAACACTTCTTTTATTTGTTAGAATGTTTTCAATTTCCTGAAAATAGAAATATAGAGAAAAGGACAAATGGAAATGCTTTGGATAAATCAAGCCATGACTACTTTATAATGTCAAAACAGCTAAATATATTTTCCCTTGTGATATTAGGTGGACATTCAGTCTAGCAAGCATACGTAACATTTTCATATTTGAATCCAGTTGTACAAACTACCATTGTACTGAGTAGTTCACTCTTACAATCTCAATCATTGGCCTACATTAATCTCAATCATTGGCCTATCCCATCGCAATCTCAATCATTGGCCTACATTAATCTGTGCAATAATTAAGAATAAGCTTCTGCTTCAAATCCTAGCCCTGCTACTCACTAACATGTCTCATAGGATTGTTAATCTGAGGATTAAATAATTCAATATGCATAAAAGCTGCACAATGTAAGCATTTAATGACAATAGTCATTAAAATAAAAATAAAGGAAAATGAATTTTATTACTCAGCTCTGTGACTATAATGATACTAACATTGTCTTCATAACACTGATCGTTTGAGATGAAATTTATAATCTATCAAGCACTCTGCCTATTTTACATCTCATTCAGTCCTCACAATGAAGCCATCCATGAGCTGGTGTCATTACTGCTTTCCTTAACTTCTGCTGCTGCTGCTGAGTTGCTTCAGTCGTGTCCGGCTCTGTGTGACCCCATAGACGGCAGCCCACCCGGCTCCGCTGTCCCTGGGATTCTCCAGGCAAGAACACTGGGGTGGGTTGCCATTTCCTTCTCCATAACTTACACTGGGCGGGGGGGGGGGGGGGGGAGGGTCAAATGACTTGCCCAGGGTCACCCAGGTTGGAAGTGATAGGGTAGAATCTGAAACTAAGGCAGTGTGATTCTAGAACTTCTACCTTTAATCCCTTTGCGGCACTGTCTTCGCATAATTGTCCCCAGTTGTGAAGCCAGTTCCTAAAATCCAATTAGTCATCCTGCAAGGTTTCTATTAACCCAGGACTATCAACCCCCTCTGTAAGGTCCTCATATGCTTCCACTGGGCTGAGATTACTTTGGTTGGCTTTTGCTGGAAATCACATTCCAAAGATACCCAATGACTACCTTCACCTAGAGATTCAGATTGAATATACCTTGTACTTGTAATATTCCAAAATGTTCACATACAGCCCTATGTGGTAGGTACCATTATTCCTGTTTTACAGAGGAAAGGCTGAGGCTCAGGAAAACTAGATAGCTTTCTCAAAGTCTTGTAGTGAGTATGTATATCAGAAAGCTTTTGATTTCTTGTCTAGTGGTCTTTCCATTAGAGGCGTGATGGAATTAAGGTCAAGATTCTTTTTTTCCTTATTAGGCATCATTTTGGATTTCTTGATCATCCTCAGTTTGTAGTGACACGATTATAAAGATGAACTTTGAACTGATCATCCCCTGGGTTTGTTTAAAAAGGTAAAGGCCATGCTTAGCTTCTAGATGCTGTGCATCTTTGACTGAGAGAGTACTGTTTTACTACCAGAGCTCTGACTATATCTCTGTGAAATTTACAAGCATGCTGTGAAATGATCTTTAAGTTCATGCTCTTGGACTGTGTTTCCCACCTACTTGCAGGGTGATGAAACTGGACAGCTGCTTCCTGGGGGCAAGGTGAAGATATAGATAATATGCAGTCCCTTCTGACCACTGCAGGGGAGTTCTACAATAGGACCCAAAGACCCCTCCGCCTTCTGTTCCACCGATGGCTTCTCAATGATCTGTTTGCACATTCTTTTCCTGCTTGGTAATTAGCACCAGCTGTCTCAACTTAAAAGGGAGGAATCCCTTTGAAATTCTCTCTGTCCTCCGTGAAATGTGCTACTGAAACGTGCTAATTAGTAACTGGACTTAGGACAACACAGACATGTGTTTCCTGTGAGTACTGTAGAAGGAAGAGCAGGAGGAATCTGAACATCTGTTTAGTTGCATATGTGTGTGTATGCTTTTCTCATTTTCAAAATGACATTTTTAATGAAAATCTATCTGCTCAAATGAGACTGGTAGCCAGTAGCTCAGGCCCAGGCCCCCCACGTGCTGACTGCTCTCCCTTTATTTGTAGTTCCTTCTCAAGTTGCCAGGATCCCTGTGTGCAGAAAGCAGGGCCAGGGGATACTTTCCCCTGGACCTCAGCAAACTGGCTTCTCTGTCGGCATTCCCTTGCTCTTCACTAGAGTATTAGGATTATGGGGTTCCAGGGACACAAAAAAGTAACTTCTCTTCCTTTGGGGACCCCTGTCCCAGGGTGAGCTTATAGTCAACTGGGTGTGTTACAATTAGCTCACCCCAGTATTTGAGGAGAGCGCCTAGAGACATAATGTAGCATTGTGTTAAATTGTTGTTTAGTCACTAAGTTGTGTCTGACTCTTGTGACCCCATGGACTGTAGCATGGAATTTTTCAGGCAAAAATAATGGAGTGGGTTGCCATTTCCTTCTCCAGGGGATCTTCCCAATCCAGGGATCAAACCTGCGTCTCCTGCATTGCAGGCAGATTCTTTACACTGAGCCACCTGGGAAGCCCACTGTGTTAAACATACTTTGCTAAAAATGGAGAAGCCCATTTGCCAGTTTAAACTACAATTGAAAATCTTAATATTCAGAAAGAACTTTGAGCAGCAACTTCCAGGGTTAGAAACTGTCTTGTTGGTCTAGGGGCAAGAACTGCTCATGGCACAGATGGAAAGGTTGTTGATTTTATGGAAACCCTTGGGATTTATTAACAGGATTAAGGAAGCTCAAAGGAAGCTTGGGGAAAGGATGGGAATCATCTTCTCCCTCCACGGTCATTCTCTTGGAGCAATGTGGTCAAGAACCACCCCTGGCATTCATAGCATTGATTCCTGAAACCCCAGAGGCTGCTACTGCTATAATCTTCACCCCAACTGTTCTCATATCCTTGCCTTACTGGCACACCATTTGCAGTCTTGGGGTTAGTGTTTGGGGCTTCCCATGCCACGCTCGTGGTAAAGAACCCACCTGCCAATGCAAGAGAGACAAGAGCTGCAGGTTCCATCCCTGGGTTGGGAAGATCCCCTGGAGGAGGACATGGCAACCCACTCTAGTATTCTTGCCTTGAGAATCCCATAGACACAGGAGCCTGGTGGGCTACAGTCCAAAGGGTTGCAAAGAGTCTAACACGACTGAAGCAATTTAGCTCACACGCGCAGTGAGTGATTGATAGCTTGAACCTAGGTCACATCACTTTCACCTGGTTGTAAGGTGGGATGGGACAGTCCCCAACAGATTTATCTGTTGATGGGAAGCTCAGTTAGAGTTTATTGTTCTTTTCAAAATCGTGTATGGTGGTGAAAGGATAATTCTCCACAAGGAAGTCAGGTTACTTTTGGAAACAAAATAAATATATATTATGGAGACATACTGAAGGACCTACTGTTTGCCCAGTGTCCATTGATTGTGGTTAAATGCAGTCTTGTGTGGCCAGGGCCATGAGAGACATGTCCTGTCTATCTGAACACCTGGCCCAACTGGCCTTGCTACAGGACATCATTCAATAACTGGGAGTCTCCTGCTGCACCTCAGGGGTGAAGCAAGCCTCACTCCAAGGACTCACGTGCATTAGGTCTATGTTAGCTCTTTGATTATCCACCTGGCTCTGCCCCATGCCCTTGACCCATTCCCAGACATCCTACCCTTGACATCTGTGGGCTCTTGGGCTTTGTCTTGGCAGCCCGGCTTCTGAATATGTGATTTCAGGCTCTCACCAGCTGAATAGGTCAGATAAGAATGCCAGGTTGCTATTTTTGACTCCCACATATTTGCTCTTCTAACTGTACCAGGCTTTGCTATTTGGACTCCTGCTGCCACAAAATACATCACCATTCTTTTTCTTTCCTGCTTCTGGATAGAGGCACAGGAAAGAAGTGAGAATAAAGATATCACGGTGTGTTTCTTTTGCAGACAGCAGCTTGACAAATGTGACATGAGCACTCCAAACCTAAAGCCTGACCTACTCTCCACCTTAAAATCTGTAATGACCTCTGCAGTCTTCTGAATTAAGTTCAAGTCACTCAGCAGGCAGGAGCATCCCTGAACTCTTTGCCTCCCAGTCTCGGCTTGAGCTTGGCTACATTTAGTTTCCCAGGTCAGCTGTCTCTCTCAGGTCTTCATCCCTTACACACAGGAGGTTTACCTCTAACATTTGTAGAGCTTGGGTACAAATGCAGGCCACAGGCCATGTTCCTAAAATGTGTGAAAAGTGAAGTTGCTCAGTCGTGTCCAACTCTTTGCTACCCCGTGGACTGTAGCCCACCAGTCTCCTCTGTCCATGGGATTCTCCAGGCAAGAATACTGGAGTGGGTTGCCAGTTCCTTCTCCAAGGGATCTTCCCAACCCAGGGATCGAACCCAGGTCTCCCGCATTGCAGGCAGATGCTTTAACCTCTGAGCCACCAGGGAAGCCCTAAAATGTGTACATTAAGCTAACACACTGTTATATAAAATGTGTTCTATCCTTTACCTTTGACAAAAACACCTTTGTAACTACCTAGAAAGTTAGGTTTGGATTTTGAATTCTCAGACTCTTCAAAGAGTTTCACGTCAAAATGTCATAGGCAGGAGAGAGCTCCCAACCCCCAGCCCACCAGCCTTCTCTTCTCACCCCTTCATCTGTCCTGCCCTATAGGGCGCCTTACATGTGCTCACAACAAGATGGCGCCTGATGGATGTCAGGAGGGCGTGGCCCCAGATAATCACAAAAAATTCTGATTGGCTCCTGCATACCTCCCCTTGCATGCTTTAATGTGATTGGAAAGCCTCTTTCAAAAATCCCGCGCTTGCCTATATATGTGAGAAGCTTACACCAGTAAAACGGAATTGCCGTGACAGAACCCCCGCTGCGTCTGAGCGTCTCTCTCCGGCGAGGGAGGCTGTGGGGCGGGCGGTCCGCTCACCTCTTCTTTGGGGCTTGCTCCTTCAGACCTAGACCCCTAGAGGGGCTAATCCCGGGCGGCTCTCTTACCGAGGCCGAGGCTCCCCTCAATCTCTGGCTTCTGTCTTGGAGCGCCACGGGGCGGGAGAAGGGAAAGGGAGAGAGGGGATCCCACGCCGGGCGCGGGAAGGACCCACACTGCCCAACCTGTCTGTGTGTAAGTTTATGGACACTTTAGCCTGCACACCCAGGCACCATTCACACTCCCCGCACGTGGCCATTCCCCAGCAAGAAACCCATGAACAAGTTGGCTTCCTCTTAGGAGGATGGAAGAAGCCACACAGGCTTTGCAAGGGGGCTTGAAACCATGGGGCCAGAGTGTCTGGGGTTGAGGTTTCTAGAGCACCATGATCTCTAGGTCAGGAAGATCCCCTGGAGGAGCACACGGCAACCTGCTCCAGTGTTCCTGCCTGGAGAACCCCATGGACAGAGGAGCCTGGCGGGCTGCAGTCCATGGGGTCGTAGAGTCAGACATGACTGAAACAACAGCACGCACGCATGTATAGAATGGGAAGATGTGGGAACGGGCTCCAGGTGGGCATGAGCCCTTGGCCTGTAGACCTGGTACCAAGGGGAGGGACACCCCTGGATGAACACTAGGTCCTACTGCGGGGCTCAGGGGCGAGGCTGCCACACATTTTCCCTCTGCATAGGATGACCTTCCCCTACTTTATCTAAATGAATCACATCCATCTCTCAGGTATCCTCCTGTTCCACTTCCTTCCTCCGGTTCAGTTCAGTCGCTCAGTCGTGTCCGACTCTTTGTGACCCCATGAATCACAGCACTCCAGGCCTCCCTGTCCATCATCACCTCCCAGAGTTCACTCAAACTCATGTCCATCGAGTCGGTGATGCCATCCAGCCATCTCATCCTCTGTCATCCCCTTCTCCTCCTGCCCCCAATCCCTCCCAGCATCAGGGTCTTTTTCAATGAGTCATTTCTTCTCACGAGGTAGCCAAAGTATTGGAGTTTCAGCATCAGTATCAGTCCTTCCAATGAACATCCAGGACTGGTCTCCTTTAGGATGGACTGGTTGGATCTCCTTGCAATCCAAGGAACTCTCAAGAATCTTCTCCAATACCACAGTACAAAAGCATCAGTTCTTCGGTGCTCAGCTTTCTTCACAGTCCAACTCTCACATCCTTCCTCCAGGAAGTCTTAATTCTCTCAGAGCGGGGTACATATTTCAACTAAACTGGCTGTGACACTTACTGTGTGACTCTGAGTAAGTGACTTAACTTCTCAGCACCTCAATTTACCTTTAAGACTGTCGTGAGGATGAAAGAGTTAATGTGTGTTGAATTTTAGAGCAGAGCTTGATACAAAATGAATGTTGACTATTTTAACTATCATTATACACTCACATAGCATTCAGTACTTACTCCTGTAGAACTATTTCTCACTTTTGTCATTGTGTATTCTCACACCTCTCTCTTCCAGCAGATAATGTGCTTCTTGCCAGCAAAGATTTAATTTTATTTAATTTTGTATTCCTAACATACAACCCAATATATGCAACATATAGGTGTTATATAAATATGTATGGAGTAGATGAACTCAAGGGGAGTTGGGATGTATAGCTGAAAGTGTTCATGCGGCAGCCTGTGCCTTTCTATAGGAAAAACCACTGAGAGGCTGAACTCACCTCAGATCCTTCTGACTCTAGCCTTTTAGAAGAATAGATGGAGAGGGTAGAACTGAGCTAGAAGGATCATGGAGTGGCATCAGTTCAGTTCAGTTGCTCAGACGTGTCCAACTCTTTGTGACCCCATGAACTGAAGCACGCCAGGCCTCCCTGTCCATCACCAACTTCCAGAGTTCACTCAAACTCATGTGCATTGAGTCGGTGATGCCATCCAGCCATCTCATCCTCTGTCGTCCCCTTCTCCTCTTGCCCCCAATCCCTCCCAGGATCAGGGTCTTTTTGAATGAGTCAACTCTTCGCGTGAGGTGGCCAAAGTATTGGAGTTTCAGCCTCAGCATCAGTCCTTCCAATTAACACCCAGGACTGGTCTCCTTTAGGATGGACTGGTTGGATCTCCTTGCAGTCCAAGGGACTCTCAAGAGTCTTCTCCAGCACCACGGCTCAAAAGCATCAATTCTTTGGTGCTCAGCTTTCTTCACAGTCCAACTCTCACATCCATACATGACCACGGGAAAAACCATAGCCTTGACTAGACGGACCTTTGTTGGCAAAGTAATATCTCTGTTTTTTAATATGCTATCTAAGTTGGTCATAACTTTCCTTCCAGGGAGTAAGCGTCTTTTCATTTCATGACTGCAATCAACATCTGCAATGATTTTGAAGCCCCCAAAATAGAGTCTGACACTGTTTCCACTGTTTCCCCATCTATTTCCCACCAAGTGATGGGACCAGATGCCATGATCTTTGTTTTCTGAATGTTGAGCTTTAAGCCAACTTTTTTCATTCTCCTCTTTCTCTTTCATCAAGAGGTTTTTTAGTTCCTCTTCACTTTCTGCCATAAGGGTGTTGTCATCTGCATATCTGAGGTTATTGGTATTTCTCCTGGAAATCTTGATTCCAGCTTGGGCTTCTTCCACCCAGCGTTTCTCATGATGTACTCTGCATATAAGTTGCATAGGGAAGAATTATTCACATGGCAGTCCCACCCGGAGATGAGATATGCTTATGCATGTATGCTAAGTCACTTCAGTCATGTCCTGACTCTATGTGACCCTGTGGACTCTAGCCTGCTAGGCTCCACTGTCCATGGGATTCTCCAGGCAAGACTACTGAAGTGGGTTGCCAGACCCTCCTTTAGGGGATCTTCTCAGCCCAGGGATTGAACCTGTGGCTTCTGCATTGCAGGTGGATTCTTCACCGCTGAGCCACTGGGGAAGCCTCTGAGATATGCTTTTATAAGATGCTAATCCTAAGTCCTGGTAAAGATTTATAATCAAAAATACTCCTTTATTTAACTTTATATGTGTCCACATGTGAGCCAAAGGATCCAGCAAGCATTCTTTCCCAGGTTTGGAGACCACATGTTCCTGGGCATCCATGATCTGAGGAGGATATCTCTGCTTTCTTTAATTGGACCTGTTTATTCTGATGACTTACAGATAAGCAGAGTTCAGGAAATACGGTCAGGAGAAAGTCTTTAATGATGTTTGCTTGATTACAATTATGAAACTGCTCTGCAGAGACTTCCCTATCATTTGCTCAAGTGGTTGCTAAGTAATCTCTGATCTGGTCCCACAGTTAGAATGAATAGGCCTGGCTGCTGGTTGGTCACGAAACTGTTCTGTTCATCATTCATTCATTGACTTTGGGTTGTCCTGAACTGTAATGAGATGCAGAAAAATGCTTTGCACAGTGCCCAAAAACGAAAAATGAAAAAAGAAAAAAAAGAGACTCCTCGAGTGAGTTTACTTTTCCCTTCTTTTGAAGTCGCATTTACTCATTTAGCCATTGCATATAATAAAAGTATGATTTTTTAAATGTTTAAAACACTGCAAATAGGACATTTTAAATTAATCAAAATTAAAACTGAGCATCTAAAGACAAAATGAAACGTTCTTTCTCTCATCAATCACAATTTATAATAAAATAATAATTTTTATGATGACAAATGCCTACCTAGTGCTTATTATGAGTGAGACACTGAGTATTCTGTATATATGAGCTCATTTAATTCTTGCAATGATCCTGTGAGGTAAGAACTATTCTTATTCTACAAATGGAGAAACTTAAGCATAGAGAATTAGAGATGTTGATGACAGTTATATTAGAAGTGGGAATGGCAGGATCCAAAGCCAGTCCACCTGTTTCTAGAGTTTGATCACTTCACAATTATACTCTGTGCTGTAAAACAAAAATACTTAAAGGAATTTTTCATCTAGAGAGGCCCTATCTGTGGTACTTAGTTTCATGCATATTTTAATTTTTTTTTTTTTTCATTTCTGGGCAACTTGGTCTTGCTGTGATGGAATACATAATACACTGATGTGACAAACTGATTGTGACATGGGTTAGTGAGTTTTCACTAGTGGATTTACACCTTAATATTCTGAGCATCTGACATTTTGGCCTTTTCAGGATTTGGGACTGAACTCCCCAAATAAGGATTTTTCTGAATGAAGTCAAATTGACTGAAGTTGAATGAAGTGCTGGGGGAGGCATGCTGTACACGCTGGAAACCATGTTATTCTGACACTGAGGTCCTGTCTCCACACAATAGGTCAGGACATTAACTCTGCTGACGCGATGACAAGATCTGGGTTCTGGGTTTGCCTTAAATTCTTCCTTCCCTTGGATTCCTGATGTCCTCACAAGTTGCTGCTGCTGCTGCTAAGTCGCTTCAGTTGTGTCCGACTCTGTGCAACCCGATAGACGTCATCCCACCAGGCTCTGTCGTCCCTGGGATTCTCCAGGCAAGAACACTGGAGTGGGTTGCCATTTCCCTCTCCAAGTTAGTGATAACCAATTGTTACAGGAGGAAAAAAACCTTTAGTGCCAGTAAACATTTCTAGAACTTGATAAAAGGAAAAAGTTGTATTCTCAATCTTTGAGTTGTATCACTCAACCTTTTCAAAGGGTGCCTTACAAAAGTTTTAAGAGGTTTTTTCTGTTATAGATTATGTTTATCCTCATATCTGGCTTGAAGGTTGGAGGTTCAATGAAAAAATAAAAATACATAATTTCTTCTCCCTCCTTTATTTGCACTTTTTTAAAGATCAACACTGATTAAAAAAAAATGTAGTGGTCATATAATGGGGGAATGGAAAGGGAAAAAATGGAGGGCTGCTTCTTTTATGATGATTGTGATGTGACAGCTCAGAAATCAACATTTTTGTATATCTCAAGGTCCATGAAGTCTGATATGTTCAGTCTGTTGCTTTTCTTAGAGAAAACAATGATCAAGTGATACTTTAGAAAGAAAGGGCATGGCCAACTGAAAAGAGAAGAGGTATAGATATTTACATTTTGCATTGATCTAGCCTCTAATGGAAATGATAATTATAATGGAAAACCCTTATGTAGAGTTAATATGTTCCAGACACTGTTCTAGGCGCTATGCCTGTATTCACTCATGTAATCCCCACATCAACCCTATGAGGTAAACCATACTATGATATTCACAGCTATTTTATAGATAAAGCATAGAGATAGAAAAAGATTTTCCCAGAACTTCAAAACTATTAACTGGTAGTGGGGAGAGGGAAAGGGGAGGGGTCTGGTAAGGGTAGGGGATTAGGAGGTACAGATTACAACGTACAAAATAAACTACAAGAATATATTGTTCAGCACAGGGAATTGTACATGGGATATAACAAATAAAAATTGGGAATCCCTATGTTATACGCCTGAGACTTACATAATACATCAACTCTATCTCAATTGAAAAAAATTAACTGGTACAGGCAGCTTTCAAACCCAGAGAGTCTGATATCAGACCTGTGTAGTTAATTGCTAGTCTATGCAGTCTCCTACTTTCTGAATCATCGATCCCTATGATAGGCATAGAGTAAAAGGACAAAGTAGGTGATTAAAGAATTAGTTCCACTAGAGGACTGTAAGCTATATAATATATATATATATGTATACACATATATGTGTATATATATGAGACCTCTGTAAGTTAATGACTACTCAAGAAAGAAGGCTTGTTTAACCACAAAACCAAGCAGTCTTTCTTAGCAATAAAACCATACACAAGTCATGCCCCCAAACAATAAAACAATGGTGGCATGAGATCTATATCCTGCCCAGTGAACTCAGAAAGTTAATGATTCCCTAGGACGTGCTCTCTACACACATAAAAAACAGTAATTTGTGGACCTAGCTTGACCATGTAGGGGCAAGAACACTCCCTGCCCGACCTGGTGGAGGAGCTGAAGATGGAAGCATGATGTCTACTCCGGAAAGGCAAAGAAATTATCTTCCCTTTCCCCACTCTTCCACTGATTATAAAAAGGTAGCTCAGTAAGTTCTCGGTGAGGCACTTCTTGCCCACCCACTTATAAACCTCACAAGTGTCTCATTCTAATAAATCACTTCGTTTCTCGCTGGATTCTTTTCTGTGCTGAGACATAAAGGACTGTGGTACTGGAGCTCTTTGGAGCCCTTCAAATGACACCCAAATGGTTTCACCTATTTCCATTTATTGGACTTGACACCATTTTTAGCTCTTCAGTTCCATGTCAAAATACACAGCAGTTTTGTTCATTTAGATGTGTGTGTGTGTGTGTGTGTGTGTGTGTAAGTTAATTAGAATTACTTTCAAACAGAATCTTGGAATCTCTCTAGGGATAATTGTGAACCACTTGGGATGTCACAGGTTTAGGAATCAACTGCACAATATTTGTGTTCATGCTTCTGTTAATCTTTAGCTGAAAGGAGAAACAGCTGGATGCTCTGCTCTTTAATTCTTTAATCAGTTCCTTCTGAAATTTTCTACAATTTTTCCTCAGTGCCTCTATTCTAAACCTGAGTGTATGAAATTGATATATCTAAACATTTAGTGATGCCATAATATTTTTTTCAGTTATGCAGGCTTAAGACAATGATTATTAATGCTTTGGCCTGGGTTTGATTCAGGCCTCAGCACAATAATGCTATTTAGTCCAACTTGGAGTTCATGTTTAGGTTCTGATTCCTGCTTCATTTTTAATTCCTGGTAGATAAGATCATATATATCTATTTGATATGAATTAACTCATAGCATGAGGCTTCCCAGGTGGCACAGTGGTAAAGAATCCACCTGCCAATGCAGGAGACACAGGAGACTCAGTTTGATCCCTGGGTTGGGAAGGTCCCCTGGAGTAGGAAATGGCAACCCACTCCAGTATTCTTCCCTGGAAAATCCCATGGACAGAAGAGCCTGGCAGACTACAGTCCATGGGGTGGCAAAGAGTCAGACACGACTGAACGCACATGCACACACACACAGAGCTCACGGCATGACCAAATCTTCACCAAAGTGAGTTTTTACCAGCATAGTCATAAAATATTATCATAATAGCATCATTATAGCCTCAAACTTTTCAGAATATTATCAGTGGTTTTTCATTAGATTTCCATTTAACATGACATTGAATTAAATTACTACACAATTTACAGTTTGATGACAATTTAACTTATATGCAGAGTACATCATGAGGAATGCTGGGCTGGAAGAAGCACAAGCTGGAATCCAGATTGCCAGGAGAAATATCAATAATTTCAGATATGCAGATGATACCACCCTTATGGCAGAAAGTGAAGAGGAACTCAAAGGCCTCTTGATGAAAGTGAAAGAGGAGAGTGCAAAGTTTGGCTTGAAGCTCAACATTCAGAAAACGAAGATCATGGCATCTGGTCCCATCACTTCACGGGAAACAGATGGGGAAACAGTGGAAACAGTGTCAGACTTTATTTTTTTGGGCTCCAAAATCACTGCAGATGCTGATTGCAGCCAGGAAATTAAAAGACGCTTACTCCTTGGAAGGAAAGTTATGACCAACCTAGACAGCATATTAAAAAGCAGAGACATTACTTTGCCAACCAAGGTCCATCTAGTCAAGGCTATGGTTTTTCCCGTGGTCAGGTATGGATGTGAGAGTTGGACTGTGAAGAAAGCTGATCGCCGAAGAATTGATGCTTTTGAACTGTGGTGCTGGAGAAGACACTTAAGAGTCCCTTGTTCTGCAAGGAGGTCCAACCAGTCCATTCTAAAGGAGATCAATCCTGGGTGTTCGTTGGAAGGACTGATGCTAAAGCTGAAACTCCAATACTTTGGCCACCTCATGTGACGAGTTGACTCACTGGAAAAGTCTGATGCTGGGAGTGATTGGGGGCGGGAGGAGACGGGGACGACAGAGAATGAGATGGCTGGATGGCATCACCGACTCGATGGACATGAGTTTGAGTGAACTCCGGGAGTTGGTGATGGACAGGGAGGCCTGGCGTGCTGTGATTCATGGGGTCTCAAAGAGTCGGACACGACTGAGCGAATAAACTGAACTGAACTGAATAGTTGAATCCAACCTTTTAAACTCTGTACCTATAGAGGTGTTTAATAAATAAATTTTGAGTAGTTTCTATTTTAGGGACCAGGAATAATTCAGCATTTGTTGTTAAGATCTGCATCATTGAAAAGTGAGTCTGGTATACAAATGCTGCATGATTGATGGTGCTTCTGTACCCTCTAGTGGTCTGATGCAGAACTGAAATAACAAGAATCCCCAAGGAAAATTGCCTGGGAATTCTGGGGTCTGGGCAACAGTACCTGCATGTACATGGCCATAAATTTTAAAAGGCAAAGATAAGAGATTTAAGACAAGGCTTCTAGAGTGGGGCAATGTGAGTGTGGATTTTCATCCTCTAAGTTGGTTTTACAGGCATGACAGAAGGAGTAGTGGTAGTTTAAGAAAGTTCCCCCTCTCCTGCTTTAAATTTCTTAATTTCTCTGAAATACTGGAGCTAGTAATATGTTAAGGGCTTCCCAGTTAGCGTTAGTGGTAAAGAACCTGCCTGCCAATGCAGAAGGCATAAGAGACTTAGGTTCGATCCCTAGGTTGAGAAGATCCCTAGGAAAAAGGCATGGCAACCTGCTCGAGTATTCTTGCTTAGAGAGTCCCATGGACAGAAGACCCTGGAGAGCTACAGTCCATAGGATCGCAAAGAGCCAGACATGATTGAAGTGACTTGGCATGCACACACATAGTATGTCAAAACAAATGTTCTCTATGTATAAATGTTTCTCCTCAGTGACACTATTGATGTTTGGGGTTCTGTAATTCTTTGTTGTCCACCCTCACCCCTCACCCTCTGCACTGTAAGATGTTTAGCAGCATCCCTGGCTTACCTACTAAATAGAGTAGCATCCCCAGTCGTGATAACCAAAATCATTTCCAGCATTGCCAAACATCCCTTGGGGGGAATTTTCCCCCTTGATTGAGAATCATCTTAATGATTCCTGTTAGGTAAAAATGGAAGTAATTCATCAAGCAAATAGATAGCTCATTTAAGACTTAGTATGGGTCAGATGGATAAAGAAGCTGTGGTACATATACACAATGGAATACTATTCAGCCATAAAAAGGAATGTATCTGGATTCATTCTAATGAGGTGGATGAACCTAGAGCCTGTTATATAGTGAAGTGAGTCAGAAAGAGAAAGATAAATATCATACACTGACACATATATATGGATTCTAAAGAGATGGCACTGATGAATTTATTTTCAGGGCAGCAGTGGAGAAACAGACATAGAGAACAGACCTAGGGACATGCGGGGACGAGAGGAGGAGAAGGTGAAACATCTGCAGAGAGTAACGTGGAAATTTACAACACCATATGCAAAACAGACAGGCAATGGAATTTGCTATATGGCTCAGGGAGCTCAAACAGGGATACTGTGACAATCTAGAAGGGTGGGATGAGAAGGGAGATGGGAGGGAGGTCCAGGAGGGAGGGGACATGGTGTACCTATGGCTGATTATTGTTGATGTATGAGGAGATCGATCCTGGGTGTTCATTGGAAGGACTGATGCTAAAGCTGAAACTCCAATACTTTGGCCACCTCATGCGACGAGTTGACTCACTGGAAAAGACTCTGATGCTGGGAGGGATTGGGGGCGGGAGGAGAAGGGGACGACAGAGAATGAGGTGGCTGGATGGCATCACCGACTCTGTGGACAGGAGTTTGAGTGAACTCCGGGAGTTGGGGATGGACAGACAGGGATGCCTGGTGTGTTGTGATTCATGGGGTCGCAAAGAGTCGGGCATGACTGAGCAACTGAACTGAACTGAACTGAATGCCAGAAAACCACAAAATTCAGTAAAGCAATTATCCTTCAGTTAAAAAAAAAAAAGACAGCATGAGTCAGACCATGTATCTGTATTATTTAATTTAATCCTTTTTAGAATCCTCAGAAGTCAATCCTTCACAATCAGTCCAGATAGCAAAATTGTCTCCATTTTACTGATGAGGAAATTAAGGCTCAGAGGAGTTGAGCAATTTTCATGACATCACATTGGTAAGTGGTAGAGCCAACTTTAAAATCCAAGTGGTCTGGTTCTGGAATCTACATTAGCAAACATTCTACTGGATGTCCAGTGGATAAGAATCTGCCTTGCAATGCAGGGGACACGGGTTCGATCTTTGGTCTGGGAAGATCCCACATGCCGTGGGGCATCTAAGTCCATGCCCCACAACTACTAAGCCAGTGCTATAGAGGCCACAAGCCACAATTACTGAGCCCTTATTACTGAAGCCTGTATGCCCTAGAACCTGTTCTCACAACTAGAGAAGCCATGGCAATGAGAAGCCCATGATCTCACTGCAACTAGAGAGTAGCCCCATCTCACTGCAACAAAGACCCAGTGGAGCCAAAAACAAATAAAAACAAAACAGAGAGAATAAATACTTATCACAAAAGTATAACTCCTTATTAAGACCCCCAAAGGAATGAAAAACAGAATTACTTATTTATGGGTAATAATAATCTACAGATGCCAATTTATGGTAATTTTCTGAACTGGAAAGATATCTTTTCTGGAAAGATAGTGTGTTGACCTTGCCAGAGGAAGATTTGTTTTTTTCACGCAAGTACCCACTCTCCATACAGATATGGAAATGTATAAAACAAAGCTCCTGTGCTCTGAAGCTTGCTCATATTGTTGCAAGCAATAAACAAATGAACAAATGTCTAATATTTCATATAGCAATATGCTATGGAGAAAATAAAGCAAGTTAAAGGGGGTGGAAAGGGTCTGGGAAGAGGTAGAGAACTTCTGTTTTACACACAGTGATGGGGAAGTACTCCAAGTAGTGAGAACAGCAAGTGCAAAGGCCCTGAGGTAGGAGCATAGTTGAAGTGGGAGCAACTTAGAGCATCAGAGCAAAGCAGGAAGACGGTGAAAGTGGAGCAGAGTGAGTTGGGGGGAGTGGCAGGTGAGACAGAGTGGGGAAGACCAGAGATGCCCTGAGGTGTAGCAGGCCTTTGTGAAAAGACTTCTCAACTTTTTACTGAGATGAACATTTATCGAGCATTGCCATTATCTGACTTATTTTTTCAAAGGACTAAGTCAGTCTTCTCTCTCTTATTTGGGAAGTAATTTATCATGATGCTTAAGAGTGTAAGTTCTGGAATCAGACTGACCTCATTTTAAAAGATGACTTTAAGAACGTACTCCCTGTGGGCTTTGGGGCAAGTAATTTAACTTATCTGAGCCTCTGAGTTCTTATCTGTAGAAAAGATATAGTAATATCCTAGTTAATTGAATCGAAGTGCCTTTAGACATAAGATGCACCATGATTTTGTATACTAGCAAGAAAATTACGAACCAACACTGCTAATCACACATGAATCAGACAGACCAGGCTTTCCAAGTGTGAAAATGTCCTTAAGCAGTTTTTTGGGTATTTGGTCATTTATCCTGACTTCATTTGCATTGCTTGGCATGTGATACCCAATTATTTCACATAAAGCTCAGTAAGGAAAGAAAGCATAGTTTCATCTCTTTGTTAGTGACTTCATTTCTTAGGGCCCCTTAAAGCATTTGGTTGTTGCTTTGTAAGAAAATCAGGAATCAGGGTCTTTCCTGTGATGAATACTTGGTTTACTAATACCAAATTTGACCCACTTTCTTGATCAGCTTTTATGCTGGTTCTGCTCATAAAATAACCTTCAGTTTAAAACCAGATCATAATGTAAAAGATTTTTAAACAATTCAACCCAACATATGTAGTGCCAAGGATGTGCATAAGTCAGCTGAAGTGACAGGATTATGAGTTTCCACATTCACAGACAGTGATAGAATTACATCATGTCTGCCCTCTAGTCTATGGAATTGGAAGGGGACGTCTTGTGTTAAAATGTCTTATATCCGTGGGTGTGCACCACTGACTGAATGAATAAGAATTTGAGTGAACTCCAGGAAATAGTGGAGGACAGAGGAGCCTATCGAGCAGTCCATGAGGGTGCAATGAGTTGGACATGACTTAGCGACTGAACGACAACAAACATGTGTGTCTATCAATCTACGTGATATTATGAGATATATGATATTATATATCATATTATATTATGATGCATATTATATATGCATTATTATTGTTTAGTTGCTAAGTTGTGTGTGATTCTTTGCAACCCCACTGACTGTAGCCCACCAGGTTCCTCTGTCCATGGGATTTTTCTGGCAAGAATACTGGACTGGGTTGCCATTTCCTTCTCCAGGGGATCTTCCTGATTTATGGATTGAACTTACTTCTCCTGCACTGGCAGGCAGATTCTTTACCACTGAGCCACCAGGGAAGTCCATGTATGTATATATTAAATTTAAACATACACACAATCTACCTGTGTATGTGTTTATTTTAAAATTGATGGAATATGGGATAATACCTGCCCTAAAGAGTAGAATTAGCATGGGAAGTTCCTGGCACATTGTTAGTCACCAGAAACTATTAGTTATCATTCTCATCTCTATGAAGATTTTATATTACAAGCTTCCATATCTTTCTATAAGATTCCTTAACTTAATTTCCTCTGTTTTGCACAGGCTCAGATCTTTCAATTCTAATTACTCAGGTGGCTCTCCCTCCTTCTGCACTTTCTACTCTCCGAAGCAAATAAGATTACAAGTCTCTAACTCCCTAAACATTTTTTTTCCCCAAAGTCATTAATCAATGGCTCATACTAAGTAAAAAAATTACCTCAGTTCTCTGGAGAACCTTTCTATGGCATAATAGATTCTTCCTTATTTCCTATCCCCTGAGCAGCTATTAAATCAAGGTAGATATTTGTCTTGCAATTTTTTTATTCTCTTGATGATTTGAAGCACTAAGGGAACTGTATCACTTTGTCTTGTGTTAGTTGCTTAGTCGTGTCCAGCTCTTTGCGACCCTATGGACTGTGGCCCACCAGGCTCCTCTGTCCATGGAATTCTCCAGGCAAGAATGCTGGAGTGAGTTGTCACACCCTTCTCCAGGGGATCAAACCAGGTCTCCTGCACTTACTTTGTCTTATCTCTTTTATATTTATTCATCAGCATGCTTGGTTGGTCCACTCTTCTCAGAGAAGGTTGTGATTAACTGATAAGCTCAGTATCCTGGTTTATCCTTCTAATCCTAATGTCATGTGAGATCATTTAAAGAACAGATTGGAGGCAGCAACACGGCTGGTTATTATTACCCCACGCCTTTTTACATCTTCCTGGGATGTTGCACTTCTTGACCACCTGCCTCATCAAATTAAAACAAGAATGAAAATAGCTGGGGTGGGGAGGCAACAGATCAAAAGGAGGTCTGGGAGGAAGCCCATCTCTGGACCAGTCTGCCCTCATCATGTACAAGCTGGGAATGCCTTGAGTGTCAGCTGTCCCGGAATCTCGGTCAACGCAAAGAGCTTGTCAGTGTCTATCAGTCCCACGTGAGTAACAGCCTCTTAAATCTTTAGATTAAATTGCTTCCAGGTCTTTTAGAGCAGGTGGTCTGTTCAGAACTATAAACTGTGGAATGTCAAAGAGGGGGGAATGTGTCCATTTGAGGGCGGATGGGCAGCTAAAAAGGCCTTCATTCTTCGGTTGAGCCCACTTACTTAATCTGGGTAGAGTGTCATAAAGTTCAAGATTGGGTACCTTTAAATTTTGATTATAATTTAAGGTAATCTATCTAAACTGCAGCATTAAAAGTACATCATCATTAAAAGTGCTCTAAGCAGTTTAATCCACTTATATTGGCACCTAGATTGTAATTCGTAAAGAGGCCAGACAATTGCCTCAGAGGTCACTTAAATTCTAATTGATTTTCCCTGAAGTTTGAAACCACCTGACATGTTGATCCTCCAATGCTTTTGACAGTCAGCTCTGTCTCAGTTGAATATGTTTAAGTTAACAAATTAATATTTCTTTGTTTCATTCTTCAAATTCATACAAAAATGAACCCTGAAGCATTTTTAACAGCCCATTCTTAGGAATGTCTAGAGTCCTGCTTTTCCTTAAAAAAAAATTTTTTTTTTTAAAATATTTGAACATCCAAACACCTGTGGGCTTTAAGAGGTCTCCCTCTGGCATGTTTCAGATAAAGAAAATGGTTATGAAGAGAGAGAAGTCATTCATTGTAATTTGTAACCATGCACCGATCTTATCCAGTAAGGATCTGTTTTCAGATGAGAAATACACAGTCTAGACAGGAAGAAGGAAGTGGTGGGGAGCAGGAAACAGCAGGCTCCTTGTGGCTGTATGGATTTAACCTCTGGGCAACCATACATTGTGGTTTGGGTGAAAAGGATTAGTGAAGCTGAGGAAACTAAATACATATTAACATTCACACACAAACACATGATTAAAAGTCAACCTGTTCTTACTAAGAGTCTGTTATATGCAGAGTGTTCTCCCTGGAAAGAAAGATAAGAGCGATTCTCATTGATCTTACAGAGACTTGTCTTATGCTTTTTTTTTTAAAATCTAGACTGATCATCTGATGCCATAACCCCTTACTACCAAGACATTTTCAGTTCTGAGACTATTCTGGGAAATATTCTGTCCATGGAGACTTTGGGAGGACCTGATTTTGTTTGGCCAGCTTCAAACCAACCTTCCAAAAATAATTTTGACTACCTGCTATTTGGCTATTTTCCTAGAAGATGATAACTTTATTAAAAGTGTGGTAAATTGCATCCTTGGCCCTAATTCATCACCCGGTCCCTATAACCACTCTGCTTGCTGGGTGACTTTGAAGTTATCCTACTAAAGGAGTAGAGAGATGGAGTGACCATCTGGTCCTTGTTTACTCAGGAGTTTCCTGGTTCTAGCACGAAAATTTCCTCATTCTGGGAAACCCCCTTTGTCTTAGGAAACTGAAGATTCTTGACCACCCTTACTTAGCAAAGTGTATTTTTACATGCTTTTACTCTGGGCTTGGCCATGTGATTTTCTTGGCCAATAGAATGAAGCTGAAATAGCAGTGTAGGTTCTGAGCCTAAGGCATTAAAAGACATTATATGTTTGTGGTTTTGCCATCACCATGAGAAGGATGTGCTCTGATTACCCCGCTAGTTCAAGGAGGAAGACTGGTGTACTGAGCAGAGCCAACTTCAGCCACTCTAGTACTCTTGCCTGGAAACTCCCAGGGATGGGGAGTCTGGAAGGCTACAGTCCATAGGGTCACAAAGAGTCAATGATTGAGCTACTTCACTTTCACTTTAGTAGGTTAAAAGCTTTACATAGATCATCTTCTGCTACCATGCCATGAAATTGTAATGTAATTATTTTCCAGCTGGGAAAAAGTTATAGATAGAAAGATGGAATAAATGCCCAAAACAAGCAATGGAGCTGATTCCAAACCTGCTTTCAAAGTTATCCAATATCTCAAAGTTTATAAAAGTATTCAACTAATACAAGCTCATTGTGAAAGAGTCAAGCAAATCTTGAATATATAAATATGAAACATAAGTGAGAAAAAAGTAAAACACCATCTCTTTTCCTTCCTGCTCCTCCCCCTCTCTCATTTCTTAAGTCTTCCTTTCTGAGGTAGTCACTATTCATCTTTTGGCATGAATTCTCCCAGATGATTTTCTGTGCATTTTATAAGCATGTTTATTTTAAATTTTTATGCAAATAAATATATACTATTTTGAGGTGCTTTTTTTTTTCTCTGATAACTTGGACATCCCTTGATGCCAGTGCATACAGAGGAACTTCAGTTTCTTTTATTAACTATATCTCTCCCTAGTATGATGGCATCATAGTTTGAGTTTTCTCTTAACAATAAACATTTCCATTGATTCTAACTTTTCATTATTCCAAACAATTATTCCATGAACTTTCTTTTCATATATTATTGTGCACATATGTATTTTTTATATTTAAAAAATCATTTTGTGCACAATTATACATCAGTGTTTCGTAATTTTCTTGTTTCTTTTAATAAATTATGTGCAAAACATTGTACTTGTGCACAATAAGCAAATGCTCACTGGATACTGAGTTCTCTTTCTGAACCTATCTTTCCCTCTTCCCCACCCCATGCTTCCCTGGTTGCAGGCATTTCGTATGGCATTCATGGGAGCCTGTGAAGTGCATTAGCTGTACCTGTTTGTCCCCAGATGAAGTGGGTTGGGTTGCTATCAGCTGTTGAGTTTGTTGCTCTTCCATTCCACATAGCATGAATGATTCTTTGGAAGCTTTACCCATCATCCTTAAAGACCCCATCCACTGCAGGTGTTTCCTGCTTAAATGACAAGCTGGTGATAAATTTCTCCAGTGGAAACATTTGTCCCATTAAAGAGCGTAATCATGGTATGCAGTGGGGGTATGAAGTCACCTTAAGGTAGCTCAGTCACTGTTTCTATTTAAACTCTTTAGATTATTTAGTTTAGACTGATAAAGGGTCTCATATGAAGAGATTCAAAGCCTTCTGCCGTATCATATAGGTTCCTCTGGTTGAAGAAAAAACTTCAGAAAGCGAGAACGATTTTAAAAAAAGAGAAGAGAAAAAGATGAGAGGTATGGGATTAACATGTATTGCATGTCTGCTATGGGTCAGGAATTCTGTTTTTGATTCAGCGTTATTGAGAATCATTCATGTGCCAGATGCAGTGCTAAGCACTGGGAAGAAAGAAAGAAAAGAGGCAGTCTCTGCTCTCACGTAGCCTATGGTACCTCGGGGAGACACATATAGAAGGAAACAATTATTGTGAAAGAACACACAATGCAACATATAGAAAGTGTGCAAATGCTTCTCATAGACATGCTGGATCGATGTTCTGGGACAAGTGACTCTTCTGCTGAATTGGGGTCGGGGACCTTGAGCTCCCTTCCTATTGATACTGAGTTGTGCTGACATGTCTCATGTCTGACACCAAGTCTGGGAGCTGACAACTAGATGGGTTCATTAACTGCTGCTGCTAGTTATCTGATGAGCCACTAAGTTCTGTGAGGATCATTTGCAGGTGCTTCAGATCTTAGACCTGAGAGTTAGAATCAGGATTGGTTTTAGAAAGAGTGCTAATATATATATATATGTATATTATAGATATTAATATATATATAGTACTTAGCCTGAAAACATGAACAAAATCGTACCATTTGCAGACATGGATGGACTTAGAGACTATCATATAGAGTGGAGTATGTCAGAAAGAGAAAAACAAACATCATATATGAACACTCATAGGTGGAATCTAGAAAAATGGTATGGATGAGCCTATTTGCAAAGCAGAAATAAACACAAATGTCGAGCACAAACCTATGGAGGCCAAGGCGGGGGAAGGGGGCTGGGATGAATCGGGAGATTGGGATTGACATATACCCATACAGTGCAAGGCGTAACACAGATAAATAATGACAACCTGCTACTGCACAGCACAGGGAACTCTACTCAGTGCTTTGTGCGACTGAGGGGATATATGTGTACACAGCTGATCCACTTTGTTCTACAGCAGAGACTAACAACAGCATCATAAAGCAGCTAAACTCTAATAAAGAAAAAAGAGAGAGTGCTGACATCCCAGGTAAAACACAGCACTCGCCCTGTGACATACTCTGTCTGAGTAGCCTGGGTCTCTTGAGTTGTTTAATCCCCATAACAAGCCTATGAGATGAGACACCAGTTTTCTTTTTTAAATACATTTTTATTAAAAAAAAACATATACGTGACACACATAAATCCTAAGTGTAGGTTTCCGGGAACTTTCATACGTGAAACATGCTTGTGCAACTGGAACTCAGATCAAGACACACAACGTTGGTGGCACCCCCGAGACACGCAACACCCCCAGTCACTACCTTCCTCTCCCCGAAGCCCTCACTTCCTGACTTGTCAGTACTGATTAGTGCTGCCTGGTTTTGAACTTTATGTAAGTGGACTCATAGGGCGCATACTCTTTTGTATCTGGTCTCTTTTGGTTCCGTGTTATATGTTTGAGCTTTGTCCACATTGCCGGCTGTAGCAGTAGTTTATTCATTTTCATTGGTGTCATTACTCCATTGTATGACTATACTGCAGTTTATTTACACACTTTAACAGTGAAGAAAATTTGGTTGTTTATAATGAATTCATTATAATGAATAGTGATACTAGTTCTGTCTGACAATTTGTATGTCTCTAAGGTAACCCACTCCAGTATTCTTGCCTGGAGAATCCCATGGACGGAGAAGCCTGGTAGGCTACAGTCCACAGGGTCGCAAAGAGTCGGACACGACTGAGCGACGGAACGGAACGGAAGGATCATGGAGAAAGCAAGGGAGTTCCAGAAAAACATCTATTTCTGCTTCATTGACTATGCCAAAGCCTTTGACTGTGTGGATCACAATAAACCGTGGAAAATTCTGAAAGAGATGGGAATCCCAGACCACCTGACCTGTCTCTTGAGAAACCTGTATGCAGGTAAGGAAGCAACAGTTAGAACTGGACATGGAACAACAGACTGGTTCCAAGTAGGAAAAGGAGTATGTCAAGGTTGTATATTGTCACCCTGCTTATTTAACTTATATTCAGAGTACATCATGAGGAACGCTGGGCTGGAAGAAGCACAAGCTGGAATCAAGACTGCTGGGAGAGATATCAATTATCTCAGATATGCAGATGACACCACCCTTATGGCAGAAAGTGAAGAGGAACTCAAAGGCCTCTTGATGAAAGTGAAAGAGGAAAGTGAAAAGGTTGGCTTGAAGCTCAACATTCAGAAAACGAAGATCATGGCATCTGGTCCCATCACTTCATGGGAAATAGATGGGGAAACAGTGGAAAAACAGTGTCAGACTTTATTTTTTGGGGCTCCAAAATCACTGCAGATGCTGATTGCAGCCATGAAATTAAAGACGCTTACTCCTTGGAAGGAAAGTTATGACCAACCCAGATAGCATATTAAAAAAGCAGAGACATTACTTTGCCAACCAAGGTCTGTCTAGTCAAGGCTATGGTTTTTCCCGTGGTCATGGATGGATGTAAGAGTTGGACTGTGAAGAAAGCTGATTGCCGAAGAATTGATGCTTTTGAACTGTGGTGTTGGAGAAGACTCTTGAGAGCCCCTTGGACTGCAAGTAGGTCCAACCAGTCCATTCTAAAGGAGATCAATCCTGGGTGTTCATTGGAAGGACTGAGCTAAAGTGGAAACTCCAATACTTTGGCCACCTCATGTGAAGAGTTGACTGACTGGAAAAGAGTCTGATTCTGGGAGTGATTGGGGGCGGGAGGAGACGGGGACGACAGAGAATGAGATGGCTGGATGGCATCACCGACTCGATGGACATGAGTTTGAGTGAATTCTGGGAGTTGGTGATGGACAGGGAGGCCTGGCGTGCTATGATTCATGGGGTCGCGGAGAGTCAGACACGACTGAGCGACTGAACTGAACTGAACTATATATGTACATGTACATGTGTGTATATATATATATATATATGCCCAGAACCAGCAGAAATCAACATAGTTGTTTATACATGTGTGTATATATACAGATATACTGCCAAACCAAAGTTTCTAGTGGTTTTGCCCATTATACTCAGCATGAGGAGAGCCATCTGTCATTCGTTAGCACAAAATCTGACATTCTTTCCCATCCTTGGTTCGGTCCTGCGTTGCAACCAGCCTAACATGCATAGGTCACATCATCACAGCCACCCTTTGGCCACTCCTTGGATCACGGTTTGCACACACCAGCAATGTGGCCTGCCTTTGGGAATTGAGCTTAGGGAAGAGGCCTAATTCAGGCCCAATTCTGGAGTCCTGGGAGTCTAGACTGTTGCCAGGGAGGAGGGATATAGGTTCTAACTGGGCATGTTCTTGGGCTCCTCACTCCATGGGGTGGAGCAGGGTCAGGGCGGGCCCCCCTTGACTGGGTCTGAGGACAGAATTACACTTAGTTGCCATGTATGAGAATCCCAGTTGTTTCACTTCTTTGTCAAGACTTGATCTCGTTAGTCTTTATTTTAGCCCTTCTGCTGGGTATGCAGTGGTAGTTTATTGTGGGCTGAACTGATGATCAATGAGGCAATGAGGTACCGTGTTTTCTTTTTGTATTTTTTACCATTTGGATATGCTCTGTTGTGAAGTGTCTGTTCAATGATTTCCCACAATTTTCTATCAGGTCACTATTATCATCCCCATTTTACAATGGGGAATTGGGAGCAGAAAGAAGACAAATAACTTTTCCAATAACTAGAAGTAGAAACAGAGCTAGGATTTGAATCCAGGATGTCTGACTTCACAGCCCAGTCTCCTAATTCACTCAAATAGTTAGACAAGAAAACCAAATTGGTCTTTTGCATTTGCTATGACTCACTGATGTACAGCTTGAGCTCCCCCTAGCGGAGGAAAAGAGTTGTACTCAAGATTCCTAAGTGGGGACTACCTGCTGCTGCTGCTGCTGCTGCTAAGTCGCTTCAGTCGTGTCCGACTCTGTGCGACCCCATAGACGGCAGCCCACCAGGCTCCACCATCCCTGGGATTCTCCAGGCAAGAACACTGGAGTGGGTTGCCATTTCCTTCTCCAGGGGACTACCTAAGGAAAGGTAAAATGACCACCAGCTTGATGGCTTAAAAAAAGCACACAGTTATTCTCTTGCAGTTTTGGGAGTCAGAAGTACAAAATGGATTTTCTAAGTATGAAACCAAGATTCTCTTTTTGGAGGCTTTGGAGAGAGTCCCTTTCCTTGCCTTTTCACCCTCTGTCTTACTGCATTACTTGGCTCATGGTCCTTTATTCCATCCTCAAGGAATCTTTAAATCTCTCTCTGCTTCTTCACATCAGCTTCTCCAACACAGCCAGATCCCTTTCTTCCTCCCTCTTATAAGGATTTATGGTTGCATTTAAGGCCCAGGATAATCTAGGATACTCTTTATATCTCAAGATCCTCACTTTATATCTCAAGATCCTCCTCAAAGGTACTTTATCCACATAAGATTAATATTCCCAGTTTCCTGGATTAGGATCTGGGTATCTTTGGGGGCCATTATCAGCCTACCACACCCTTCTGCCATTTTGATTCAATATGTACATGTCATGTGTTTTCCCCTGCAAAGATTTGTACTTGGAAATAAACTGATTCATCATCTGATTCACTTATACTGAATATCAGCCAAATCATTGAGAAAATTTCTGCTCAGAAATGTCTGTCTTTGTGGTTCCCATGAACCTCTTACTTCCTTAAGATCTGTTAAAGTGTTCTAGGCAGGAACCAAGAATGGCTAGCATTTAAGTTTTCGTTCAGATAGAAATTCTTTAGATGATTCATGGGGTTTCTTACCATGAAATCATCTTTCTAAGAAGCTTACTTTTCTCAGAACCTGATACACTTTAAGTTTTCTATGTTAAAAAATAGCTTTCTGTACCACTTCTGCTTTGTCCATGTAGTGAATCCTGGTCAGGAGTGACAGGAAGCTCACTTTTGTGCAAGGGCTGGCTGCCCCGGGACACCTGCTGTGCTAGTAATGACCATGAGATGCCTAACATGTGTTTTCCTTCCCCACCAGTGGACCCCAGTTGCCAGGTGGAAGGCTCAGCTGCCCTTAGTCCCAGGATCTTCATAGCTTTATCCAGAGGCTGGGAGTTCCCACTCATCCTGCTTTTCTTCTTCCACATGATTCACATTTTGAGGCTTTAACTCTGGGTCCCCAGGAGAACATTTTTATTTGGTAACCATTTGTTGTCCATTTATTCATCACATGTTTGCCAAGTGCCTACTATGTACGTGGCAGCCTGCTGGATGCTGGCAAATTAAGGATGAGTAATGCACAGATCCTGCCCTCAGGATATCAAGCTGCTTAGTCACAATATGATAATCCTGCATATTAGTCCTTTTCAACGGCAAGTGATGGGAACGAAATTCACACTCACTTAAACATGAAAGAAGGTGTCTTGATTTGCATTATGGAAAAGTCCAGGGATAGTACTGTGTATCAGTCTGGGTCTAAATTGAGAAGAGTTCAATCAATCAAAAATATGTGTGTGTGTGTGTGTGTGCAAATTCACACTAAAGGGCTTATTACAGGAATTGAACTGTGCTATGCTTAGTCACTCAGTCATGTCCAACTCCTTGTGACCCCATGGACTGTAGCCCAACAGGCTCCTCTGTCCATGGGGATTCTCCAGGCAAGTATACTGGAAAGGGTTGCCATGCTGTTCTCCAAGGGATTGTCCCAACCCAGGAATCGAATCCAGGTGTCCTGCATTGCAGGCTAATTCTTTACCGTCTGAGCCACAAGGGAAGCCCTATTGTAAGAATCTGGCCTGTGCAATTGTAGAGGCTGGTTAACCAGTTTCTGTAAGGTGGTCTTCATCTCGGATACTAGAGCATGAAGATCTCCGAGCTAGCTATAAGGAAGCTAGATGTGAAGTGGGAAGGACTGAGAAGAAACTGGCACTCGTGCCTGCAAGCTGGGACCCACGCGGTGGGATGGGAACCTCCGTCACTCTCATCATCTCCAGTCCACACGGGACTCCTGTGGCCCCAGAGTCGAGGAAACTGCAGGGAAGTCTGAGGGAAGGCGGAGTTGACGGGAACCCGGCTGCTTCCCCACAGACACAAAGCCAAGTCAGCCACCAGCGCAGTACACGTGTGATGGGCAGTATCCAGGCCTCTTCCCCAGCTGGCTCAGACATCAGAACGACACGGCTGCCTTCATGCCTACCCTCCGAATCCCACACAGATCATCTTTACCACTAGTGCTGCCTGCGAAGCACATTTTAACTACAGGCACCAGGCAGCGCAAGTAGTAAAGAATCCGCTTGCCAATGCAGGAGACATAAAAGGCTGGGTTCGATCCCTGGGTCAGGAAGATCCTCTGGAGGAGGGCATGGCAACCCACGCCAGTATTCTTGCCTGGAGAATTCCATGGACAGAGGAGTCTGGTGGGCTACAGTCCATGGGGTTGCAAAGAGTCAGACATGACTGAAGCGACTAAACACACACACACACACCAAGAATACATGAATGATTTTCCCCAGGGAAAATCAAGGTATCCATACTAAAAAGGCAAACCCAGCCCCAAAGTAAAAGTCCATTAATACAGAGAGAAACCCAGGGAAGCTTTGCCATAGGACATAATCATATCAACACAAAAGCGGCTGGATGCACAGAGTAATTACTAGGCTGAGATCTGAAACACAGATGTCAGTCTTTATTGCTACTTCTATAATTTAACTACGTGGCCTCAAGCAAGTTGCTTAACCTCTCTGCAACTACATGATCTCATTTGACAAGGGAAAATGTTAGCCTAGATCTATTCATTCACCCAGAAAGCAATTATTGAATATTTAACCACATGCCACACCCTGGGATGGACAAAAAGCCCTTAAGGAGCTTATCATCTAATGAGGGAGACAAACAAGTAAAGTTACAACACATAGAAGGGATGCAGTACAAGAAGGATAGGAACTCCTTTCTGGGGCAAGTTTAGGGGACAGGAAGCTTCCTAAGGAAGGGCATCCTAAGAACTTTTAAATGACAGGTAGGATTTTATTGGTAGATGGGTGGAGAGACTTCATTCAGCTGGTAAGGATAGCAGATTCATAAAGGGGCAGAGCAGCAGAGGGGCAGGCCACACATGAGGCAAACTTCAAGGGTTTGGGGCACTTGCAGACAATGAACAAAGATAGGTTCTCCGTTAAGGATCTGAGCAAGAATTTCAAGCCATGCTCGGGAGTGTGGCCATACTCCTGAGGGGGGCGGGGTGGGGATGATTGGGTAGGGGAGCCTCGTGAGTGGTGTTCAAGAAGCTGGGTGTCAGTAGGGAAGAAAGAAGGGGGAGCAGGGCAAGTGGTTGGCTGAGAAATGGTATCTCACATCCAGGTGGCAGAGGTTGCAAGCCGGGACTTGGGAAGTGCTGGTCTGTCTGGAGTTAAGGGATATTTAGAGGGCGGATTGTTAGGCTCATTTACTAATGGTGAAGGGAAAATGCCAGATCCCAGACTGACAGCCAGAAGGAAGGAGGGGGGCTGCTACCATCTAGAAAGGGAAAAACCAGAGGAGGAATAGGCTGGGAAGAGGTGGAGGGAGGTGTTGAACTCAATGTGAAGTATGTTGAACTTTTAGGAGGCTTAGGTGGAGAAGTCCTTGAGGACTGGAGGTTCTATCTTTATGCTAGGAGTCCTTGATTGTACTCAGACTGTTTATGCAGATTTTTGAGCCTTTCTTATCTATTCATGAGGATGTAAGAATACATGTCATCATAAATATACAAAGATTTGAGAAGTGCTTCATAGCTACAAGGAGTGTGTCTATTGTGATATGCTATTGCCAATGTTTAGTGGGAAAGCATAGCTGTATTTTATGATTTATACAACAAAGGAATGAAAACAACACATCTATTCCTAATTCCTCTAATTTTTTTTTTATCACAGAGGGAAATCATGGAGTAGGAAAGAACTCTTTCTGATGATTCTTCATAAAATGCTTTCTCCACTCTTCAGTTGAAATGACAGTCTATGTGAAGAATAACTCTTGGTAAAGAAATATTTCTTCTTCAAAATTTCTGTAAGTAATATATTATTACCATTTGTCTTGATAGGAATGCGAAAGATATTCCAACACAACTAGATCTTTATACTACAATAAAAAAACAGTCTCTAATCCCATTTCCCATACCATTTCCATTTTCTTTAAAAATGATGCCTTTTATTTATATAATGTTGTATATATAGAAAGTGAGAAGGATTTGTGCTAATCCAAATTTCCTTCTAGAGTTATATCAGGTCAGTTCAGTCGCTCAGTCGTGTCCGACTCTCCGTGACCCCATGAATCACAGCACGCCAGGCCTCCCTGTCCATCACCAAATCCCGGAGTTCACCCAAACTCATGTCCACAGAGTTGGTGATGCCATCCAGCCATCTCATTCTCAGTCGTCCCCTTCTCCTCCCACCCCCAATCCCTCCCAGCATCAGAGTCTTTTCCAGTGAGTCAACTTGTCGCATGAGGTGGCCAAAGTATTGCAGTTTCAGCTTTAGCATCAGTCCTTCCAATGAACACCCAGGATTGATCTCCTTTAGAATGGACTGGTTGGATCTCCTTGCAGTCCAAGGGACTCTCAAGAGTCTTCTCCAACACCACAGTTCAAAAGCATCAGTTCTTCGGCGATCAGCTTTCTTCACAGTCCAACTCTCACATCCATACATGACCACGGGAAAAACCATAGCCTTGACTAGACGGATCTTTGTTGGCAAAGTAATGTTTCTGCTTTTTAATATGCTATCTAGGTTGGTCATAACTTTCCTTCCAAGGAGTAAGCGTCTTTTAATTTCCTGGCTGCAATCAGCATCCACAGTGATTTTGGAGCCCCCAAAAATAAAGTCTGACACTGTTTCCACTGTTTTTCCATCTATTTCCCATGAAGTGATGGGACCAGATGCCATGATCTTTGTTTTCTGAATGTTGAGCTTCAAGCCAACCTTTTCACTCTCCTCTTTCACTTTCATCAAGAGGCTTTTGAGTTCCTCTTCACTTTCTGCCATAAGGGTAGTGTCATCCGCATATCTGAGGTGATTGATGTTTCTCCCAGCAATCTTGATTCCAGCTTGTGCTTCTTCCAGCCCAGCGTTCCTCATGATGTACTCTGCATATAAGTTAAATAAGCAAGGTGACAATATACAGCCTTGATGTACTCCTTTTCCTATTTGGAACCAGTCTGTTGTTTCATGTACAGTTTATATCAAGTACTACTTTATTTTTAAATGATTGTGAAAATAAATTTGCACAGCATTCTGGGGGCTCTCTGTTCAATGTCAAGGCATCTGATGAGACACATACAAACAAAACAGATTTGAACATGATCACAGTATCTCCTAACAAAGTTCACTGAGGTCAGGGTTCATCTTTTCCTGTGTCTCTGGTAGATGGAAATCTAGAAGATTAATGCCAATCTTTACACTCATGAAAGTTCTCTTTTGGGGCTCAGGAAGGGCAAAGGGACTTCTAAAATTTTGTTTTTCTATTTTATTTAATTTTTAATTTTTATTTTATATTGGAGTATGGTTGATTTATAATGCTGTGTTAGTTACAGGTGTGCAACAAAATGATTTAGTTCCACATATACATATATCTATTGTTTCTCAGATTCTTTTCCCATATAGATTATTACTGAGTATTGAATAGAGCTCCCTGTGCTAGCCAGTAGGTCCTTGTTGATTATATCAATCTTATACAAAATCTTCTTATATAAAATTTATTTGTTTATAAATAAATAAAGGAAGGAGACATGTTTTCCCCTTAACCCTTTCTTAAATTGGATTTATTAATTTGATTGGAGCTAAGATTAGTGACTTAGGACAGACTGAAAATTTGGACTCTGTTTGTATGAGGACACAAAGTATATATGAAATTGATGTCATACGCTGACATGACATACCTGCATATGCATACATGCCAGGGGCTTCATTTAAATGCGAAGTTCCCATTGGATCCTTTTCACAACTTTGTCAAGTAGATCTAACTATTTGTATTTTACAAATGAGAAAAGTGAGATTCAAGGATGTTATATAACTTGTTATTAGTCATTGTTATAAATCAGGTTTGTTTTCATCTGAATCTTAAGTTCCTCCCGCTTTGAGATATCCTGCCGGTTCTATACCTGGATGTATACACTTTATCTTATAGGTGGAGATAAAAATCACAAGGAGCAATTAATTACAAGTTAAAAGTGAGGAATTCTGATCATTTAACTCCTCTTATAGCAAAAGTTTCTATATCCACAAAATAAAGATAAAGGCATCGGTATCTATTCCTTCTAGCTTAAATGATTGGTATAAGGAGTTGGAGTTGGGGAAGTCAGAAGAAAAGAATTCACATTCCAGTCCAACCACGTGCTTACCAACTCTGCAACCTTGAGCAAGTCACTTCATGATCTCACCTCAGCTTCCACATCTATTAAATGGGAATATTGATAGTCTTCCTATCTCACATGATAAAACACCATTGACATGAAACAAATAGTTGTTGGTAAAATTAAAAAGCCATTTATATACAGGATTTTTAAGGTATTATTCCTCTGAGCAGAACTTGTACTGGAGAACAGCGTCTGTGTGTGTGTTTGTTGCTTAGTCGTGTCCGACTCTTTGCAACCCCATGGACTGTAGCCCACCAGGCTCCTCCGTCCATGAGAACAGAGTGTAAGCAAGAAATTTTTCAACATGTGTATTAGTTCTCTATTGCTGCTGTAGCAAATTAACTCAAATTTGGTAGTTTAAACAATAGAAAGATACTATCTTAATTTTCAGTGGGTCAGAAGTCCAGTGCAGGTCTCTCTGGGCTAAAATCAAGGCATCGTGGGGACTATGTTACTTTTTAAAGGATCTAGATGGGAACCTATTTCTTTGTTATTTCCAAAAGCTGGATGTCACCTGCACTCCCTGGCCCCACATCTCTCTCCATTGCCTTTAACGCCAGCACTGTGGCACCTCTGTGTGCTTCCTTTGAGTGCTCCATCTCTCTCTGACCATATGTGGGAAATTCCTTCATTTTAAGGATTTATAAGATAAGATTGGCCAACCTGGACAATACAGAGTATCCTCTTCCTCCTCATCTTAATGACCATAAACTTGATTGCATCTACAAGTCCTTTTTGCTGTGTAACATATTCAGAGTTTCTGTGGTCATTTTGAGGGAAGGGATCATTCTGCATACCACAGTATATAACATAGTAGAAGTAATGACTATGGGGTTACTGAAAGTGATTTCTTTTTTCTAAATTACCTACCCTTTTCTACCTAGAAATCTGTATTTTACAAAGCTCCCCATGCGGTTCTAATGAATAACCAGGTTTGTGAACCACTGCCCTGGGAGCTGTAGTATAATCCAATTATTTTCCAGCAGACGGAAGAAAAGAAGTGAAGGTGGATCTTGATTTATTGTGTGAAATCTAGATTCCCCAGAGACACTGTCTCTAGAAGATATTTTTAAAAATCTATTTCAAGATAGTTATTTCCCTGGAGTGTTTTGATTGTCATTCTAAAGCTGTGGCAGAGACTTGATGAACTTTGTGGGTTACTACCAACTGTCCAATTTTATAAAAATGTGTCAAGCTCTGGAAATGTTACAATGATCTTTAGAAAAGATTTTCCCTCTAGAAAAGAGAGCATTTACTTCACACCCATTAAGCTAAGTGGTCATGACACTTTCACACCCCTGAGCACATTTAGTTCTTGATAGAAAATGAGACATTTAACGGATTGTAGACCCATAAAGACATTGGGGATTTTACTGAAGCTTTCATTTCTCAAAAAAAAAAAAAAAACAATGTGTAAAGAGATGGCTGGATGGCATCACCGACTCGATGGACATGAGTTTGAGTGAACTCCGGGAGTTGGTGATGGACAGGGAGGCCTGGTGTGCTGTGATTCATGGGGTCGCAAAGAGTCAGACACGACTGAGTGACGGAACTGAACTGAAACATAAAACTAATGTACAGTTCCTTCATTTTGTAGATAATTTGCTTTCTGAAGATTCTATAACAGCTTTCCTAATTTTACACCAGAAAAGACTGGTTTTGAACAGATGCCTCATTAATGTGTTCTTATGTTTCTCTCTTTCAATTTCTTCATATTATTTTTTTACAAAAATTATTTTAACCCAAGTCTCAGTGTATTTTACAATACACAATGCACTCTGTCCCAAATTTTCAACCTTCATGAGTAGAGGAATTATTATTGGAGTGAAAAGTTGATATTTTTGTCTGTACACCACCCCTATATGCTGTGGGAATCTGCTATTGTATGCTCCTTTGCTCTCAGAGGAGAACATGTGATCCCAAGTGGACCAATTTTAATAGCTTATCCTTTCAGGAGCAGTGATTGGCTTAGACAAGAGCAGGTGACTCAAGAATGACCAATTAAATGTTGAATGATGGAATGTTTTCCACCCCCCACTGCCAACTTTTTTTCCCCTCTGTGCTTGCTAAACTGGAAGTGATCCTGGGTCAAGTAGAAGTAGTTTTCCCCACCAAATGATGAAGAATTGGTTTGCATACAAGTGAAGTGAAGTCGCTCAGTGTGTCTGACTCTGCGACCCCATGGACTGTAGCTTACAAGGCTCCTTTGTCCATGGAATTTTCCAGGCAAGAGTACTGGAATGGGTTGCCATTTCCTTCTCCAGGGGATCTTCCCGACCCAGGGATCGAATCCAGGTCTCCCGCATTGCAGGCAGACCCTTTACCGTCTGAGCCACCAAAAGCCTATAAAGAAGTGAGCATTTGGGAAGAGGAAGCGAAGAGGGATGGGAAAAGGGACCTATGGCATTCTGGATGGAACTGTGCTGATTCCTGAACTTCCAGAATGTGAAGTACCTGAACTTGTTCTTGGAGCTATCTTGAATTGTGTTTGAAAACTAATTGAATTGCAAATAAATAAGTCCTGACAAATATAAATATGTTCTACATTTTCTGGATGAATAAACTGAAACCCAGAAAAGTTAAGTAATTTGATCTATTCAGTAAGTAAGCCAGGCTTGAAGTCATATCCTAATGCTCTAAATTCCACGTTCTTTCTACTAGACTCTAATTCTTTAGCATCTCTTAAAGAGGTCTGACACTCATGGGAAACACGTGATGTAAGAAATAGGTCAAATGCGGCTGGCTGAGGAAGATGTACTTAACACTGAGTTAGTAGAAAGTGTACATAACACTGTAGAAAGTGTACATGACAAAGTAGGAAGTGTACATAACACTGAGTTAGTAGAACTGCTTTTGATCCAAATTTACAGAGATCTCATTGTAGTCTTAATTTGCTTTTCTGTGATTACTCATGAAGGTGACCATCTTTTCATGTGTATATTCAGTATTTGTGATTTTTACCTATAAAATACCTGCTTGATATTTTTTCCCATTTTTTCCTTTTAAGTGTTTGTCTTTTTTTTTGCAGGTATTTTAACACATTATGGCTTCTGTTTCCTTGTTAATTCTCTGTTGCAAATCTCCTCTTCAAATTTATAACATTTCCTCTTAATTTTATTTCAGATGCTTTTACAAATAGCTATATTAAATTTTAATATGATCAAATTTATCAATATTTTCTTTTATGATTTGTTTTTGTCTTAAAAAAACTCTTACTGAATAAACCTTTTATATTTTCTTCTAGACATTAAAAATTTTTATTTCTTACATTTCAATCTAGGCTTGTATTTTTCTTTTTCTCTTAAGGAGAATTCTGAGTGTGAAGGAGGGCCCAAGAGCACAAGTTGTCTGATCAAGTTGTAGAAACAATTATTCACTGTCTGGTGAGATCATAGTGCCTATGAAAAGCCCCAGGGATAAACCTCTACTTTGTGAGCTCTCTTGAGAATAGGCTGTTTCTGGGTCACTGCTATATCCCCAGAACTTAATCAGAACCTGTACATAGTAGGCAGATGGTAGGCAATTAGTAGGCATGTGTATTTGTGTGTATTATATAAATTAAGACAATTCAGAAAATACAAAGTTTTTTTTTAAAAAAAACCTTACACGTAGTAATTGTCAATAAGTATTACTAGGTATTCATCTTTCTAGATCTTTACAAATATTTCTGTATATTTACATATAGAAACATGTATACATATTCGTGCACATAATGTAGTTTTTAACACATACATTTTGTCATTTTTGTTATAGTTTCCCTCCCCCCGCCACCATTTACTGTGTGTGGGAGATTATTCCATGTTCATATTTAGAATTCTGTAGCATTCTATTTAACAGCTGCATAGCATTCCATAATATGAACGTCTCATAATGTTAAAATTATTTCCCTGTTAGTGGAATTTTCCTTCTTATAAACAATGCTTCCCTGTTCAATTCTTGACCAAGAATGTTAGCACATGCATATGTCTTTCTATAGGTCAGAGTCCTAGAAATGAGGGTGTTGGGTCCAAAATATATATGTGTTTAAAATTTTGTATAAATATTCCCAAATTTATTATGAATTCAAAGGTTTTGTCTCATGAATCAGTAAGAAATATTGACATTGGTATGTCAGTTTATTTTTGAGAGGGTGTTTAGCATGAGTCCACATTATGAGGACAACTGCTTTCCAATTAATTGTTTGAATAGCTAGTAGATACTGTTTTCATGTGCCGGCCTGAACAGCTGGCAAATAGAAGCACAGCTGGACTTCATTTAACCCCCTACCCCCATGTGCTAAGCCACTTCAGTCGTGTCTGACTCTTTGCAACCCCATGGACCGTAGCCCTCCAGGCTCCTCCATGGGATTCTCCAGGCATGAAAACCGGATTGGGTTGCTATTTCCTCTTCTAGGGGATCTTCCTGACCCAGGGATCAAACCCACTTCTCTTTAGTCTGCTGCATTGCAGGCAGGTTCTCTACCACTAGTCCAACCTGGGAGAATTCTAAAGTAGGAGGGAGAACCTGGAACACTGTGTGTGAGCTCTGAGAGCAATCTCTCTATGTATTCAATTCGTTCACAGAGGGAGTCTTGACTTGTCCACTTCTGATATATACCTATCTTTAATTGTAGTACATTAAAAAGGTACTTGTGTGTTTTTTGCTTGTGTGTGTATAGAAATTCATTCATATTTATTAAAGAAAATCTAAAAAATTCAGAAAAGTATTAAGAATGTGGAAATCAGCTCTAGTTTCATAATCCAGAGTTAAGCAACATTAATATGTTAATGTATATCTTACCAGATATATATAGTTTTTTTTTTTAAACAAAATTAGTGCTACCATATAATACTGCTCTGCAACCTGTTTTATTCTCTCACTTAAAAATATATTGTGAGCTTTCTGCCCTATCGATAGTGTCACATCAGTATTTAAGAGAAAGCATAAGCAATTAAGACTTTCGGCTGAGAATTTGCAAATAGATTTCAGGTGCAAATGGTGGAATTTGAATTAGAATCCAGGTCTATATGCCTGTAAAACTGTTGCTTTTCTGTCATCCTTGCTGTTTTGGTCACCATAAGCAATTTTATGTGTGATGTTTGTACTCAAAGTCCCGGCTTTACACTCAGTTAGTGATTAGCTTGAAAGGTATTTCTAAGGGAAGTTGAGGAATATTAGTCAATTTCTCCAACTATAGAACAGTGCTGAAGCACATCTGTTTATTCTCTTTTCATTAATGGAGACAGCCCTTTCTGTGGAATAAGCAGAGAACTGTGGCAACTGGAACTAGAGCGCCATCTGTTGGTCATAGAGTTCTAGGCCCTTAATTCAAGAAAATGATGAAGTAAACCATCTCTATTACTTTCCGCAACAAAGAAAATACTCTTAGCAGCAATCTTGGACCAAATGTCAAGGCAAGTTAGGAGCTAACAGTAGTAGCCCCTGTTTTTAAAAAACTATTTATTGAGGTGAAATCCATATATCGTGAAATTATCATTTTATGGTAATTCAGAGGCATTTAGTACACTCAGTGTCGTGAAACCTCTTCTATCTCATTCTGAATCATTCCCATTACTCCTAAGTAAAATCCGTTACTCATTAAGCAGTTTTCCCTGATACCGCTATCTCACAACCCTTGGAAAATATCAACCTGCATTCTGCCTCTATGGATTTACCTATTCTGGCTATTACATGTACACAGAATCACAGACTATGTGATGTTTTGCAATTGGTTTCTTTCTCTTAGCAAAGTATTTTGGAAGTTCATCCATGCTGTAGTGTGAATATGTATTATGTTCCCTTTCATGACTAAATAATATTCCATTCTGTGTATATATAAAGATCTGTTTATGCAATCATCCAACAATGGATGTTTAGGCTGTTTCCACATTTGGCAATTGTGAGACATTCTGCTTTGAACATGAGTGTCCATGTACTGTTTTGAGTACCTGTTTTCAATTCTTTTAGATAAATACCTAGGCATAGAATTGCATTAGCCTCGATTTTAACATAAAGACATGGCAATGGAACTAAAATTGTTGTTTGGTGCAAAGTAAAACAAATTATTTCAACAGAAGATAACAAATATTTAATGGATCTAAGAAAGGGCACTTTTCATGATCCACCTCAGTGATTCATTAAAAAACCATCAGAATTACCTAAGGTGCTTGTTTTAGAATTCAGCTTCTGCTCTACTGCCAGCCCCCATTCTGATTTACCAGGTTTGGGTGTGGGAAGAATCTGTCATTTTAGAATTTCTCTGTCATCAAGAGACTCGTCAATCAAGTTAACTTGATTAAGCCTCAGGTAGCTTATCTTTTGGAGAAGGAAATGGCAACCCACTCCAGTGTTCTTGCCTGGAGAATCCCAGGGACGGGGGAGCCTGATGGGCTTCCGTCTATGGGGTCACACAGAGTCGGACACGACCAAAGTGACTTAGCAGCAGCAGCAGCTTATCTTTGCTATGAGGGCAGCACAACAAAGTATTGTAGATTTGTCTTGAGGATTCATTTAGAAACAGTGCTTTTCACAGTGCCAGGAAATATCTGGTGTCAAGTAAATGTCAATAACCTTCTTCTTTGTTTCTCTCAGGAGAGGTGACCCATTGACCTGGCATTTTTGGATGAATGAACTTTTCACAGCAAAAATGATCTCTGATATCCAGAAGGGAACTGAGTGGAGGGTTGATCTACAGAGCTGCACGCGTTATAAGTAGCTTCAGTCATGTCTGACTCTTTGCGACCCCGTGGACTGTAGCCCTCCAGGCTCCTCTGTCCGTAGGATTCTTCAGGCAAGAAGACTGGAGTGGGTTGCCATGCCCTCCTCCAGGAGACCTCGCAGACCCAGGGACTGAACCCATGGGTCTTATGTCTCCTGCACTGGCAGGAGGGTTCTTACTAAAGCATCACCTGGGAAGCCCAGAGTTTCTTGGCATGAAGAGAATGTGGTACATATTCGGCAGTGAGGTGCATGGAATTTAGTCCCTGCCCTCCCCCATAAAGACTGCTATTCTTTCTGGCCCAGGAAGAGCTCCCCATCTCTCTGAAGGTGATCTCAGGATCTCCTATGAGAAGTTTGACAGAAACTAGGAAAGACCACAAATATTGGTTTGTCTTTTACACATAAACTTACAGATCCCTGCTTTTAAACACACAGTGTGCATGCAAAGGAAATGCAAAATTGCATCCAATATGGTTTTAACATTTAGATATTCCTTCTGTATTTCAAAATATGCATGCCCAAGAGAAATTGTACTATCATAGCTTTGCAAATGAGGTCTGAATCCCAGGAGTTAGAAGATTTTAGTTGTAAATATTGTAATTGAGGGAAATGCTTATTTGTAACCGGTTTGCCTTGGTGACACACTTATTTCCAAGATAGAATTATTAAGAGTTTCATAAAAGTATTATCAGTGTGTGCATGTGCATATGTGTGCAGTTCTATATCTGTATATACGTTTCTTAGAGATCAGTGACTTTACTAGTGGAAATAAGAAAAGCTAAGCCATTAGTTTAGAGAGAAAGAAAGAAATGTATACAAGAGACTGTAAAGAAGACAGAATAATTAAATGCAATTTGATGTATTTTTAGAAGGGTAGTGCAGCAGACAAGGGACTGCACCCAGGAACGCAGCCTTGGCATGGGCTTGAAAACATATGCTCCACCTTGAACCCAATGTACTGTGTATTTAGTGAATGGCAGCCACCACATTCTTTATCTGGTTTAATAAGGACACTCCCTCATCAAGTAGATAATGCTATCCCCCGTTTACAGATGAGAAGACTGGGACTTAGAGATATTAGCTAAATGCTTAAGTCTACAATCTTTTGGTGAAAGAGCTGGCATTTTTATCAAGGACATTTTGATTTTTAACAAATATATTCTCTTGTTTAGGAATATACTGAGAAGGGAATATCTCACCAGTTTCTCTTCTGATCTGGGAAAAGGATCCCTCTGGTGGTTATGACATGTACTCTTCCTCCATGAAAAGTCTGTCTAAGACTCCTAGAGAACCTTGGATGGTTTCTGACTCCATTCCCTCATGCAATTCAGTGCTTCTTTGTAAGGGAGTCTGCCAGTCCCTTTAATAAGGCCAGATTTGAGGACTTTATCTCTTTGTAATCTATCAAATATTTGCAGTTAGGATTGTAAGGAAATACTTTATACAACCCTTTGAATGACCAGTTTTTCCCAGTGAAGTCTCAAAATATTTATTAGCTAGTCGTTTTGTTCATTCAACTGTTCCATTGTTCAATCATTTAAAACTACTAATTAAGCCAGCTTTTGTCTGATTCAGCTTTGACATTACAGTCCTAGATAGCTATGCATGCGTTATGTGTCATCTTTTTAGAAAAATCACTGCATAGTCATTCTTTAACCTGACAGTTAAACTTTTTCTCTGGCCTGAAGTGTTGGATTTTTCAGTTTTGATCTTTTTGTCTGCTTCTTTTGAAATCTGATTATCACCAAAGAAATCACCCCAATTTTCTGAAATATGAAAAATTAGTAAGCATACCTTCTGTGTCTTTGTTTAAATAGTCATAAAAATATTGGTTGTGTCTCCTGGTAACAAGCCCCTGTCCTTAGGTGGGTGCCAAGGTAATCTCGTTAACACAACAAAAGAAGTCTTTATTGCTCTCATCACTTAGGAAATTCCAAAGGTTTTAGGAGCTCTGTGCCAGAAATTGGATAAAGGCCGAATATATGTTTCTTATTATAAGTCACAATATCACATACAATAATATCACATATATTTACAGGTGTTAATTCTGTTTAATCTCTGTTGTTTGCAAGTAAGAGGACCTCTCTTTTCTTAGAAAAGTGCCCCATCCCCCCAAAGTTCATGTGCATCGTGAAGATCAGGTCTTGAGGGATCCAATTTGGCTCTTGTACAGAATATTCCTCATGACTGGTACATGGACATTGTTATTGTCAAAAGTAAAGGTTATTGAGGGTATGTCTTCAAAAAGTCCAAAGGAGGACTCATTGTACAAGTGTCCATTTAAACTTGATATTTTTCCATGATAAATTACTATTCTGAAGTGATTGACCCATTTCCCAAAAGGGAATATTTTTAACTCTTTCCTGGTAGCATCAATTCTGGCTCCTTCATCAGTTTAGTTATTCCTTCACTCCACCCTGCATTCATACATCCATTCATTCATTTAAGAAATATTTACTGATCAACAACTATGCCAGTTACTCATCTATGTGTTGTGAATACAAAGGTGAACAGGACACAATGTGCTGACCTCAAGGAATTTACATATGATGGACACAGAAATGAACAAGATATTAGAGGCTGTGATAAGAGCTGTCTCTACACGACACAGGTTGCAGAGATGGAGATCAACTAGGGTGAGGGTGGGGTGGCTATTTCAGAGGAAGTGGCCTGGGAAGATCTCTATGAAAAAATGAAATTTGACCTGAAATCTAAAGCAGGCATGCGAAAACTCAGTCATTTCCATTCAAATTCAGCTGTGTGAATTCTAAGCCCTTGCAAATGAAGGTTAGCATGTGATAAACGTTTTGTTGGCAAGAGGGGTTGGGAGGCCAAGGCCCAGATCAGCACCAGACAACCTCAAGATCATTAAAATGACGCCATTTATCAAAGGAGGAGGCTGCTATGAGAAAAAACGTTCTAGAGTGCTACTTCCATGCCAGACTCTCAAAACTGGGAATTAACACTCAATGAGGTTGAGAAGATCCCCTGGAGGAAGCATGGCAACTCACTCCAGTATTCTTGCCTGGAGATTCCCAAGGACAGAGGAGTCTGGTAGGCTATGATCCGTAGGGTTGCAAGGAGTCAGACACAACTGAAGTGACCTAGCTTGCAAGCATGCATGGAGGCATACCCAAAAAATTCAGTTCCATTTAAATGGTGAAGCTGCTTCCCGATGGTCACAGGAGTCTCTGCAGACTATTGTGTATATATTTTTAATTAATTAATTTTTAAATTGAAGTGTGGTTGATTTATAATGTTGTGTTAGTTTAGGTGTACAGTGAAGTGATTCAGTTATACATATGCATTCTTTTCAGATTCTTTTCCCATATAGGTTATTACAAAATAGAAAAAGACTCACAGATATAGAAAAAAAAACAACAAAACATGATTACCATAGGGGAAAGGTGGGAAGGGGAGGATAAATGAGGAATTTGGGAATAACATATACACACTACTATATAAAATATATAACCAACACGGACCTACTATATAGCACAGGGAACTACACTCAGTACATTGGGTATGTCTGTTTTAATGAACAGTCAGCCAACCAGCCGGAGAAGGCAATGGCAAGCCACTCCAGTACTCTTGCCTAGAAAATCCCATGGATGGAGGAGCCTGGTAGGCTGCAGTCCATGGGGTCTCTAAGGGTCAGACATGACTGAGCGACTTCACTTTCACTTTCACACATTGGAGAAGGAAATGGCAACCCACTCCAGTGTTCTTGCCTGGAGAATCCCAGGGACAGGGGGGCCTGGTGGGCTTCTGTCTATGGGGTCACACAGAGTCGGACACGACTGAAGTGACTTAGCAGCAGTAGCAGCAGCCAACCAGCCATCTAACTGTTGACTAATTTCATTCTTTTTCTCCAAAACAACTACCTATTTGACTGTCAACTGCTTTATTTCTATTAATTTCTGTGCCTAATCTGATGAAGACCATTCTAGAATTTTCTTGGTTTTCCTCTGTGCTAGCTGTGTTCCAACTTCATGTGGATGCCCATGACACACACATGCCTTAAAAAATAGAGCACATGATGAAAAATTTATGCTATACCTATATAACTTCAATATAGTCGTCTAGTATTTTCTCAAATAGATTACTTGTATTAGTGTTTACAGAAAGGCAAGGCTGCTGGGTGCTTTCACCTAAGGCATATGGACCCAAAGGAAATGTGGACCTCAGGTTCTTGAAGGAGAGAATTTGTGCTCTTGATGCTTGGGAATAGCCTACATGCAGGGCAATTTTTCCAAGTAGCCACAAGCATGGCTGTCTTCATGGAGGGTATTCCATAGATATTCTTTCTCTCTTCCTGCCTTTCACTTGCAATCTTAAATCCTGTCATTAAAATATAAATTTTAGATGTATTTTTTAAATTGGAGGATAATTGCTTTTCAATGTTGGTTTGGTTTCTGCTATACAACAATGAGAATTAGTCATAACTGTATATATCCCCTCCCTCTTGAGCTTCCCTCCCAAGATGTATTTTTATAACATGCATTTCAAGACTTTCCACTTGTATACATCTAATAAAGCATGAAAATCCTTACAAAAATCTGACCACATTACTCCCACATTGCATCTCTATTGCCTTTGAGATGAAGTCCAAGATGATCAGAATGGCACAGTAAGGCCAGTGCAGTCCAGTCTCCGCCTAATGTATTTAGCCTCATCTCCTGAATCCACTCTCCACACTCCAGGAAAAACAGTCATGCTAAAAACACTACTACTAAATACTGGGTACTGTGTGAATAGTTTTCATGCATTTTCTCAGTCTTCACAACAGTTTCCTAAATTGCTATGCTATTTCACACCTCCGTGTGTTAACCATGGTATTCCCTCCACCTGGAATTCCCTTCCTCCTTTGGCTGGCAAATTGCATCTCAGCCTTCAAATCTCAACTGAAGAATCTCCTCTTAGAAGCCCTCCTTGCTTTCTCAGAAAGAGCTAATCACTTCCTAAGTTCTACTCCGATTATAACTCATACACACAATTCAGCTACAATTCACAAGTCTACTCACTCAGTGAGCTTCTAGTACAAACCAGACATTGTCTTAGGCCTGATCATAAAATAATTCAAGTCCTAGTCACCACCTTAATCAATTCACATCTTAGTGGAATAGATAGACATGGCAATGGAATAATACTATGCATACTGATGAGTGCTGTGAAATTTATTATCATTAAGCATAGAAATATTCCATCATTAGACCTGATGTGAAGAACTGACCCATTTGAAAAAAGACCCTGATTCTGGGAAAGACTGAAGGCCGGAGGAGAAGGGGATGACAGAGGATGAGATGGTTGGATGGCATCACCAACTCAATGGACATGAGTTTGAGTATATTCCGAGAGTTGGTGATGGACAGGGAAGCCTGGTGTGCTGCAGTCATTGGGGTGGCAAAGAGTTGGACACGACTGAGTGACTGAACTGAATTGAGATGATTGCTGAGTAGAATTAAGTTGAACTGAATTGAAGATACCAATTTTATATTTATCAGTGGGTTGAATGGTGGTCCCCCAAAGGTATGTCCAAGTCCTAATCCCCAGGACCTTGGAATATTACCTTGTATGGCAAGAATTAGTATTAATCTATATGGATCTTGACCTGCCTCTTGAGAAACCTGTATGCAGGTCAGGAAGCAACAGTTAGAACTGGACATGGAACAACAGACTGGTTCCAAATAGGAAAAGGAGTACGTCAAGGTTGTATATTGTCACCCTGCTTATTTAACTTATATGCAGAATACATCATGAGGAACGCTGGGCTGGAAGAAGCACAAGTTGGAATCCAGATTGCCAGGAGAAATATCAATAACCTCAGATATGCAGATGACACCACCCTTATGGCAGAAAGTGAAGAGGAACTCAAAGGCCTCTTGATGAAAGTGAAAGAGGAGAGTGAAAAGGTTGGCTTGAAGCTTAACATTCAGAAAACAAAGATCATGGCATCTGGTTCCATCGCTTCATGGGAAATAGATGGGGAAACAGTGGAAACAGTGTCAGACTTTATTTTTGGGGGCTCCAAAATCACTGCGGATGCTGATTACAGCCAAGAAATTAAAAGACACTTACTCCTTGGAAAGAAGGTAATGACCAACCTAGACAGCATATTAAAAAGCAGAGACAACACTTTGCCAACTAAGGTCTGTCTAGTCAAGGCTATGGTTTTTCCCGTGGTCATGTATGGATGTGAGAGTTGGACTGTGAAGAAAGCTGATCGCCGAAGAACTGATGCTTTTGAACTGTGGTGCTGGAGAATACTCTTGAGAGTCCCTTGGACTGCAAGGAGAGCCAACCAGTCCATTCTAAAGGAGATCAATCCTGGGTATTCATTGGAAGGACTGATGCTGAAGCTGAAACTCCAATACTTTGGCCACCTCATGCGATGAGTTGACTCACTGGAAAAGAGTCTGATGCTGGGAGGGATTGGGGGCAGGAGGAGACGGGGACAACAGAGACTGAGATGGCTGGATGGCATCACTGCCTCGATGGACATGAGCTTGGGTGAACTCCAGGAATTGGTGATGGACAGGGAGGTCTGGCGTGCTGTGATTCATGGGGTCGCAAAGAGTCGGACACGACTTAGCGACTGAACGAATGATATGGATCTTGAGAATAGGAGTTTGTCCAGGATTGTGAGGGAGTGCCCTAAATGCAATCACATATGTCAGGTAAGTGGAGAGAGACACAGAAAAGTGAAAGAGGCCATGTGACCGTGTTGTCATAAATTGGAGAGATGCAACCAGCCACAAGCCAAGTGTGCCCTAGGGCTTCAGAAGGGAGCGTGGCCCTGAGGACAGCTTACTTTGGACTTCTGGCCTCTAGAATCATAAGAGAATGAATGTCTATCATTTTAAGTCACTCGGTTTGTGAAAATTTGTCAAAGTAGAATGGGTGACTAATATTATAAATTGTGGTTCATCTTTTGAAAACAAGTTCCCTTGAAATTGAAAATAATTTTATGGACCTAATAAGATAGAGAACACTATGAAAAGTTATATGATTTTTTTTTCCTTTTTCAGATCCTTTAGTATGAGTTATGGTGTTTTGTGAATCTCAAAAATATGTATCTGTTTATCCTATAGCATTTCTCAGCATCTTTTATCACATAATCCTTTTTTTTTCATGGACTATATGTTAATATCTTTCTGTAGATGTTAAAACAGAGTTTTGAGTCTATGAGACTTAAGATTTTTCTTCAATGAAACCCAAGTGAGAGCATTGGTAATACATACACAGGAAACCACCATGGGTCATGATAAAATACTTCTGCAAATATCTAATGTTTACTTGGCACAGCTTCTTTTGGGTTTAGCTTTGCAAAATCTTCCTCAGGCTTTGTTTTCCTGTTGCCATGGAGCCAGTTCACTTCTAAAGGCAACTTGGGACTGGGCCTGAGGAAATAATTGAGGAATTCAGTGACGTGCTTGGTTTCCAGGGACAGCAGGGAACCGCCAGACCAACTTGTAATCTGGAACATTAGTGTTCATTTTTGGTGTGTTTCCTCCTCCCTCTGCCATTCTTTCTGCTTCAACCTCTTGGAATCTGTCTTTCTCAATGTAAGTCAGAGCCCAGGGTATCGGGATGCATTTTGGTTTGGTTGTGTAAGAACTAATAGTAACTGCATTTGTTTAGACAAACTCATCATCATTTATGCCTGAGGCAGAGTGGGGGAAATTAGGAAGCAAAGGATTACTCTTAACATAGATTAAATTTAGCTGATAAAAAGTTCTGAGGTCTCATATTTAAAATATGAGAGTGTGAGAGAGACATGAATAGATTTGCAGGATCTTGTTAGTGGGGTTTGGTAAGTTTTGCAAACTTTAGAAGATATGCAGGGAATACATTATATGACCCAGCCTCCTGGACATCTTGAGGGGTAAAGATAATTATTTTTAGTAATTAGGCAACTTTATCAGAATAAGGCTGAAGATGGTAAGAAGAAAGACCTAAAAAATGCTAGAAATGTTATTTCTACCAATAGCTCAATTGGAAGGATTCCTCATTAGCCTGTGGCTACAAAGAGTTACTTTTCTTTTTTTAAAACTCGAATCACATTGTTTCAAAGCCTTCTCAAAAATTTCAAAATTGCTTATCTAATGTTAGGGCCACTCCAAGAGTTCTCAGTATTTCTGTGTAACCCAAATAGGTAACTCTCATGAGTCCACAGGTAAACTGGTCAGCTGCAGTCACTTCATTTACCTTTTTAGTTTTTCCTCTTCTGTCCTTGAAGCTGAGTGGAAATAACTTGTAAAATGACTATATGCCTTAATGTACCGAAATTTGCCTGTTTGAAAGTCATTTCCAAGCACATCAACATATGCAAATAGACCCTGGAAGTAAAGTAAGAAAGACATGGAAAGAGTGAGGAAGAAATGAAAACACTGTATATATGTGCTGTGCCTGGGCCCTAGTTCTATCAGCCCTTAATGACAGCTGTAAATAAATATTCATTGCAACCATGGTGCTATCCACATCTTAAGGTGAACTCTCCCCATATGATAGAGAAGACTGAGATAACTCTTTTTCTCTTCCTTTCTTCATTATTTTCCTTCCTTCCTTCCTTTCTTATTTCCTCAATTCTTCTTTCACACAACAAGTATTTATTGAATGTTGGCTATGTGAGGGACACTGTGCTAAGGGCGGGGAAAATAGTGGTTAACAAAATACACAGTCTTGTCTCTCATGGAGCCTCAAGTTTAGGGTGGCATGGAGACCATTTGTGAACAAGGCATCATAAAAAAAATTCATAAGTATAACTTTGTTAAGTACTATGAAGGAAAAGCTTATGCAACTCTTTGTGCGTGTATGTGCGTATGTGTTAAGAACACTTACCATGAAATCTACCCTTTTAACGATTTTTAAGTGCACAATACAGTATTGCTGATGACAGGCACAGTGCTGTACAGCCTATCTCTAGAACTCATTCATCTTGTGTAACTGAAACTCTACACCTGTTGAACAGGAACTCCTCACTTTGCCCTCTCTCAAGCCTTGGCAACCAGCCTTCTGTGAGCTTGGCTATTTTAGATGCCTCAGATGAACAGAACCACACAGCATTTGTCCTGCGGTTGCCTTATTTCATGTAGCATAACGTCCTCTGGGTTTAGCCATGCTGTCACATACAGCAAGATTGCCATTTTTAAAAGACCAATTGATGTTCCATTGTACATATATGCCACATTTTCTTTATTCATTCATGTGTTAGTGGATATTCAGGTTTTTTCATATCTTCAGTTCAGTTCCGTTCAGTCACTCAGTCGTGTCCGACTCTTTGCAACCCTATGAATCATAGCACTCCAGGCCTCCCTGTCCATCACCAACTCCCAGAGTTCACTCAAACTCATGTCCATCGAGTCTGTGATGCCATCCAGCCATCTCATCCTTTGTCGTCCCCTTCTCCTCCTGCCCTCAATCCCTCCCAGTATCGGAGTCTTTTCCAGTGAGTCAACTCTTCGCATGAGGTGGCCAAAGTATTGCAGTTTCAGCTTTAGCATCAGTCCTTCCAATGAACACCCAGGACTGATCTCCTTTAGAACGGACTGGTTGAATCTCCTTGCAGTCCAAGGGACTCTCAAGAGTCTTCTCCAACACAGTTCAAAGGCATCAATTCTTCGGCGATCAGCTTTCTTCACAGTCCGACTCTCACATCCATATATGACCACTGGAAAAACCATAGCCTTGACTAGACGGACCTTGGTTGGCAAAGTAATGTCTCTGCTTCTTAATATACTAACAAGGTTGGTCATAACTTTCCTTCCAAGGAGTAAGCATCTTTTAATTTCATAGCTGAAATCACCATCTGCAGTGATTTTGGAGCCCCCCAAAATAGTCAGCCACTGTTCCCACTGTTTCCCCATTTATTTGCCATGAAGTGATGGGACCGGATGCCATGATCTTTGTTTTCTTAATGTTGAGCTTTAAGCCAACCTTTTCACTCTCCTCTTTCACTTTCATCAAGAGGCTCTTTAGTTCTTCTTCACTTTCTGCCATAAGGGTGGTGTCATCCGCATATCTGAGGTTATTGGTATTTCTCCTGGCAATCTTTATTCAAGCTTGTGCTTCTTCCAGCCCAGCGTTTCTCATGATGTACTCTTTTAGTATTAGGATGCTTTATATAGTATCTGAGGTATACTAAAACCTTATTTCTTGTTTATTTGAAATTAAAATTTAACTAGCTTTCTGTGTTTCATCTAGCAAATCCTATGTGTGGGATTGGGGAGGGAATAGTTAAGGAATGCCACTTTTAGGAGGTGATGTCTGAACTTAGACCTAAAGGGTAATTGGCAACAGAGTGTGAGGGCAAGTCAGACAGATGGAAGGAATAGAATGTGCACTGAAGTGAGAAAGAATTTGGCAATTTCAGTCATTGTGGGTATAATGGAAGGAATAGCAGAGAGAAATGGCACTTGTTGATACTGGAAAGAGAGAAGAAACCAGAGATATCAGGGATTAGCAAGGTAGATTAAGAATGTTGGTAGATTAAGAATTATACAAGCAGCTCCTGCAGCTTAATTCCAGAAAACTAAGTGACCCAATCAAAAAATGGGCCAAAGAACTAAACAGACATTTCTCCAAAGAAGACATAAAGATGGCTAATAAACACATGAAAAAATGCTCAACATCCCTCATCATCAGAGAAATGCAAATCAAAACCACAATGAGATACCATTTCACACCAGTCAGAATGGCTGCTATCCAAAAGTCTACATGCAATAAGTGCTGGAGAGGGTGTGGAGAGAAGGGAACCCTCTTACACTGTTGGTGGGAATGCAAACTAGTACAGCCACTATGGAGAACAGTGTGGAGATTCCTCAGAAAACTGGAAATAGAACTGCCATTTGATCCAGCGATCGCACTCCTGGGCATACACACCGAGGAAACCAGAATTGAAAGAGACACATGTACTCCAATGTTCATTGCAGCACTGTTTATAATAGCCAGGACATGGAAGCAACCTAGATGTCCATCTGCAGATGAATGGATAAGAAAGCTTTGGTACATATACACAATGGAGTATTTCTCAGCCATCAAAAAGAATGCATTTGAATCAGTTTTAATGAGGTGGATGAAATTGGAGCCAATTATACAGAGTGAAGTAAGCCAGAAAGAAGAACATCAATACCATATATTAACGCATATATATGGAATTTAGAAAAATGGTAACCTAAACCCTGTATAAGAGACTGCAAAAGAGACATAGGCATTTAGAACAGTCTTTGGGACTCTGTGGGAGAGGGTGAAGGTGGAATGATTGGAGAGAATGGAATTGTAGCATGTATATTATCATAAGTGACCAGTCCAGGTTCGACGCATAAATTTTCCTCTGTTCAAAAAAAAAAAAAAAGAATGTTGGATGTTATAAAGAATGGACTTGGAGTTGCTAAGAGGCAGGGAGGACAGAGAGGGATGGGCTGGGAGTTTGGGGCTGATAGATACAATCCATTGCATTTAGAGTAGACAAACAGCAAGGTCCTGCTGGAGAGCACAGGGAACTGTTATATATTCGATATTCTGTGATAAAACATAATGGAAACGAATATAAGAAAGAATGTTTATGTGTATAACTGAGTCACTCTGCTGTACAGCAAAAATTGGTACTAAACCAGCTATACTTCAATTTAAAAAAGAGAATGGGGAAACCGCTCTCCCCCTCCCCGAAATAGCATGATAGTTAACTACACTGGGGAGGGGTGTTAGAAACTGGGCTCTAGTCCTGGGGCTACGGTGAGTGTCCGGCCAGCCTGAGGCCCGTCGATTTACCTCTCTGGATCTCATTTTACTTATGAGCCAAGTAGATGTTAAAGTGCTGACAAATGAGATACTGGAACACAGGTCCTGAGTGCTCCACCCAGAAAGAAAACTCAAGGTCACCTCATCTAAAACCCTCAAGGTAAAACCAGCAATTGACTAAAAACAAAAGTATGAAGAACTTTGAAGTCAGTCTTGGATACAGAGCCTGGTTCTCTTACTTGCCAGCTCTGTGGCCCTGGGTAAGCAAGTCAGCCCCTCTCTAAGCCTCCACATTTCTTGTGAGCAGCATGAGATTAACAACACCTTCCTTCCTAAATTGTTGGTAAAATACATGATGAAATAAATAGAAAGCTTGTCACAGAATTTCTCATCCATTTTTTTTTTTTTTTTGCCTATATAGATTGGCTATCGGTTCATAATTTAAAAAAATTATGGAAACATTTGTGGACATTTAGAAAGTGAGGATGCTGATTGCAGCCATGAAATTAAAAGACACTTACTCCTTGGAAGGAAAGTTATGACCAACCTAGATAGTATATTAAAAAGAGACATTACTTTGCCAACCAAGGTCCGTCTAGTCAAGGCTATGGTTTTTCCAGTGGTCATATATGGATGTGAGATTTGGACTGTGAAGAAAGCTGATCGCCGAAGAAATGATGCTTTTGAACTGTGGTGCTGGAGAAGACTCTTGAGAGTCCCTTGGACTGCAAGGAGATCCAACCAGTCCATTCTAAAGGAGATCAGTCCTGGGTGTTCATTGGAAGGACTGATGCTAAAGCTGAAACTGCAATACTTTGGCCACCTCATGCGAAGAGTTGACTCACTGGAAAAGAGTCTGATGCTGGGAAGGATTGGGGACGGGAGGAGAAGGGGACGACAGAGAATGAGATGGCTGGATGGCATCACAGACTCGATGGACATGAGTTTGAGTGAACTCCAGGAGTTGGTGATGGACAGGGAGGCCTGGAGTGCTGTGATTCATGGAGTTGCAAAGAGTCGGACGCGACTGAGAGACTGAAAAAAAAAAAAAAAAGAAGGTGAGAAAAGAAGTAAATTGTTGCTGTGGACACTATGTATATCACTTTTGCCTGTGGCCATTGCTACTTTTAGAAACAGTTGATTTGTCAGTTCTGGAGGCTCAGGGAAGATGAAGATTCAAAAAAACAGATGTCTTGAGACTCTCAGGCTATGAAGTGTCAAAAGTTCAAGAGACGCAGGTGGAGAAAGAAAGAGAGACTATGAGCCTTAAAGTTTTCCTCTTTTTCCAGGTAACATTTTAAGGGGGCCTTCTAGAGATAATTTGATTCAAATACATTCAACTAATTAATTAAGCAAACAATAATATCTTTTTGCCTTTTTTTTTTTTTTGCTCTTTCCCAGTAGTATACTGGATACCCATCAACCTGGGGGGTTCATCTCTCAGTGTCACATCTTTATGATGTTCATGAGTATATTGTCACCCTGCTTATTTAACTTATATACAGAGTACATCATGAGAAACGCTAGACTGGATGAAGCACAAGCTGGAATCAAGATTTTGGGGAGAAATATCAATAACCTCAGATATGCAGATGATACTACTTTAATGTCAGAAAGTGAAGAGGAAATAAAGAGCCTCTTGATGAAGGTGAAAGAGGAAAGTGAAAAAGTTGATTTAAAGTTCAGTATTCAAAAAAATGAAGATCATGGCATCCAGTCCTATCACTTCCTGGCAGATAGATATGGAGAAAGTGGAAACAAAGTCAGATTTCATTTTCTTGGGCTCCAGTGACTGTAGCCAGGAAATTAAAAGACACTTGCTCCTTGGAAGAAAAGCTATGACAAACCTAGATAGTGTATTAAAAAACAGAGACATCACTTTGCTAACAAAGGTCCATAGAGTCGAAGCTATGGTTTTTCTAATATACATGTAAGGATGTGAGAGCTGGACCATAAAGAAGGCTGAGCACCAAAGAACTGATACTTTCGAAATATAGTGCTGGAGAAGACTCTTGAGAGTCCCTTGGACTGCAAGGAGTTCAAACCAGTCAATCCTAAAGGAAATAAGCCCTGAATATTCACTGGGAGGACTGATTCTTTGAAGCTGAAATTCCAAAACATTGGCCACCTGATGCAAAGAGCTGACCCGCTGGAAAAGACCCTGATGCTGGTAAAGATTGAGGGCAAGAGAAGAATGGGGTGATAGAGGATTAGATGGTTGGATGGCATCACTGACTCAATGGACATGAGTTTGAGCAAACTCAGGTAGTGAATGACAGGGAAGCCTGGCATGCCGCAGTTCATGGGGTCACAAAGAGTCAGACACTATTTAGCGACTGAACAACAATTATCTTTATGCAACTATTAAGCAGCTTGCAATCTATGTGCTCGGTCATGTCAAACTCTTTGCAGTCCAATGAACTGTGTGCATGCTCAGGTGCTTCAGCTTTGTCTGATGCCTTGTGACCTTATGGACTGTAGCCCACCAGGTTCCTCTGTCCATGGGATTGTCCAGGAAAGAATACTGGAGTAGGTTGCAATTTCCTTCTCCAGGGCATCTTCCCAACCCAGGGATGGAACATTTCTTACGGCCCCTGCATTGGCAGGGGGGTTCTTTACCACTGGAGTCACCTAGGAAGTCCACATTTTACATACACACATAAGCACATCTACCTGGAGGAAAACAAGCAAATCAATTGAATAGATACATGTTTATTGATGTCACAGCGGTGTGGACTTTATTAGTAGGGATTTTATACCAGGTTAACAAGATGGGCTTCCCAGATGGCGCTAGTGGTAAAGAACCTGCCTGCCAGTGCAGGAGACGTAAGAGATGTGGGCTCGATTCCTGGGTCAAGTAGATCCCTGGAGGAGGGCATGGCAACACACTCTAGTATCTTGCGTGGAGAATACTATGGACAGAGGAGCCTGGTGGGCTACAGTCCATAGGGTCACATGGAGTCAGACACAACTGAAGCAGCTTAGCAGGCACACACACACAGGGAGAAGATGGCTCTGGAGAGAGCGGGCGTATCCCTCGCCCAAAGAAGGCTGTCCCTGCTCTCCAAAGACAGCACTAGCTCTGTGTCTTCCCGCTGCCCAGGCTGTCCTGGTAGTTAGGGCTGTACACTTAATTTGTGACCTAGTTTCTCAGTTCTCTCTAACACACTGGGAACAAATGGTAGGCACTTGCTGTGGTAGGTTAGCATTTGATAAATGTCGGGGGAACTTAACTGTTTACCTAAGGGCTCAGTGCCAAGTAAATGGCAAAATATTTAGTGGACTCTTTCATAGGCTGAAAAAGCAGTAGAAGTACAAGCTCATTGAGCTGTTAGTTTTTCCAGCAAAGATGTATGTACGTGAATCCATCCATAGCTGCGTCTAAGTCCATGCTTTTGCAAAGCAACTGGCCATATTAGGAGAGGACTTGGTGGCTGAGAATAGCTATGCTAATCTTTTAACAAAGGTGATGTCTGTGACTCTAATTCTAGAATGTAGATTGAAAAACAGAACCCAGAGTGAGTGGAAGGTAAGCATTTACAGTTTGGAGTCCTATGAAATGATCACAGTTTAATACTGCTAGGTAGTTTTTTGTTTTTCTTTTTTTTTGAGCTCCTCTTTTAGAAGAGAGGAAACTTAAGAAAAACATCTGGTGTAAAGGATTCCATTTAAGAAGGTCAACCTCCTACACTTTCTACAGTTATGGTTTTGGGCAAAGGAAACTACTGTTTCAGAGGATGTCCCTGAGGTACGGATCTTCAGAATCACCAAAGAAAGGTTCAATTGTGTTCAGAAAGGCTGCCTTTCCTCACAGGAAAGGGAGTAGCATGTTTTAGAATTACTGCCAACTGCAAGGCTGAGATGAAAGTACCAGAGACTCTGAGTTAGAATATTTGACTGATCTCTAGTCTTCCAGTGGTCAGAGATTTGGGAAATTAGGTGAGGAAACTCTGCCTTCTTGGAGGTTTTGGTCTAGGGAAAAAGAAAGAACAGATGGTATGAAAAATATATAAAAGTAAAAATCTCAAATAATGTGAAAGTGTGTATCTGACATACATTGGTTTCATGCTTTTCCCATTTAACCACTCAGTGTGTTTGTATTGTTACTCTTTTGTGGGGTTATCCTTTTCTCTATTTTAAAAAATCTGTGTTGGCAATTTACGAGTAAATGTGTGAGACCTACAGGTATGCTCATCAAGAGCTCTGTTCTGGCCAGTTAACATGTGAAATGTACTCAGACCTGCTTCCTCTGGTTTATAACAAGCTTTCCTAAATACAAATGTGCTCAGTCACTCAGCCATGTCCAACTCTTTGCAACCCTATGGACTGTAGCCTGATAGGCTCCTCTGTTCATGGGACTTTCCAGGAAAGAGTACTGGAGTGGGTTTCCATTTCCTTCTCCAGGGGATCTTACCAACAAGGGGTTGAACTCACATCTCCTGCATCTCCTGCATTGGTAGGCAGATTCTTTACCACTGAGCCACCTGGAAGAAGTGTTAGTTGCTCAGTCATATCTGACTTTGCTGTCCTATGGATTGTAACCTGCCAGGTTCCTCTTTCCATAGAATTCTCCAGATAAGAATACTGGAGTGGGTTGTCATTCCCCTCTCCAGGGGATCTTCCCAACCCAGGGAATGAACCCAGGTCTCTAGAATTAGAGGCAGATTCTTTAAGCCCTGATAACTAACTACAAAATTCACTGTCTTAACGAAAAGTCTGTGGTCCACCATTAGAATCATTATTAGTGTCATGACAGATGAATTTTTATAAAATCAAGGTTATATTTTAAAATCCAGTTTCCTTTTTGCATTGAGTTCATTGGAAAATGGGATCACAATGAAATATAATAATTGCCAGGAGTACAAATCTCATATTCCAGGAAGTTAAGAAATTTGAGAGTTACATTTAAACTAGAAATACACATAGTATTCTAACTATTAAGGAAAATAACTATTATTATTTATTTCTTCAGTGCACTAAAAGTATGTTACTGTTGTGGAGGAGTTAAAGTTTAGACTATAGATATTTTAAGTATTGTTTATATGCTAGTGAAAGTTGCTCAGTCGTGTCTGACTCTTTGCGACACCATGGACTATACAATCAGTGGAATTCTCCAGGCCAGAATACTGGAATGGGTAGCCATTCCCTTTCTCCAGGGGATCTTCCCCACCCAGGAATAGAACCCAGGTCTCCCGCATTGCAGGTGGATTCTTTACCAGCCGAGCCAGCAGGGAAGCCCTTTGTTTATATGCGCGTCTCTGGTAAATACATGAGGTTTGAAGACAGTGAGTTTTTCTAAGTCATTTGACAGCTGCAGTATTTGACACAGTACCTGGTATAGAAAAACCAGCATAGATTAAGTGAATGGCTTTGGATTGCTGGAGATGGCACTATAGACACGGTGCTTTTCCCAGTGACGTGTTTGGTATGAGTGGAGGAGAGAGGTTTGTCCATGGCCCAGAGATGTCAGATGTCCCACAATGTGGGAGACGGTGCAGTTCAGTTTTCTCATCTGTTCAGGTGAATAGAATGTGCTGTGGCTCTCCAATGCTGAGGATTCTGTTTTGGCCCATAAAAAAACTCTAGAAATGATTATTCCTGCCTGTGGGATTGATAACAGGTTCAGTTATATTAGAATGACACTTTTTTCCAACATTGGTGAAAATCCTTAAGCAATGAATGCAATTTCACCGACTTGTTCCATAGATAGAAATTTATCCTAGAAAAATAATAAGGGGATTTGTTATAGAGAAAAAATGTGTATAATTTTTCTTGACAACAGAATAGTGTGAGCAACCATCTTGACTCGGAAGGTGGGGCCTTCCCCTTCTTTAGCACTGGTATTCCCTCAGTGCTGGAAAAGTCCTGACCACCTGGCTGGTGACCACCCTACAGCAGAAACCTCCCATTTTGCTCAGTGAATGCTTTGAGATGCTACCTAAAAATAGGAAAATATGGTCATCAAATTACCTTCTAAGGCATTTGGTTAACTTCAAGAGTTTAGGTTTTCAGAGAGGACAATATGACCTAGGGGCTAAGATTAATTCCTTGGGCAATTAAAGGCAGTTCACTTCAGTTCAGTTCAGTCGCTCAGTCGTGTCCAACTCTCCGCGACCCCATGAATCACAGCATGCCAGGCCTCCCTGTCCATCAACTCCGGGAGTTCACTCAAACTCATGTCCACAGAGTCAGTGATGCCATCCAGCCATCTCATTCTCTGTCGTCCCCTTCTCCTCCCGCCCCCAACCTTTCCCAGCATCAGAGTCTTTTCCAGTGAGTCAACTCGTCGCCTGAGGTGGCCAAAGTATTGCAGCTTCAGCTTTAGCATCAGTCCTTCCAATGAACACCCAGGATTGATCTCCTTTAGAATGGACTGGTTGGATCTCCTTGCAGTACAAGGGACAGGTTAAATGAGGAAAAAATTTTAAAAAAGGAGTAGGCTTGTGGCCAAGAAAGGAAGTGAAAGAATTTAAGTCAAATAGGGATGTTAATAAAGTTGTTTGCTATGCAGTGCATATGTTTACAAAGTTGTTTGCTATGACCGACTCGATGGACATGAGTTTGAGTGAACTCCGGGAGTTGGTGATGGACAGGGAGGCCTGGTGTGCTGTGATTCATGGGGTCGCAAAGAGTCAGACACGACTGAGCGACTGAACTGAACTGAACTGATACTGTGCATAAAGTTTCTTTTTCTTTTTCCCATTCTGACTGATATTTAAAATTTGATTGATGGGTTAAAAAGAAGTTTAGATATAGGAAAAAAGAGAATGAGTCAACAGGAAAATAGAGCCCTGTGCATCCCTCATTGCAAAAACCCGTAAAATGTTGTATTGAGAAACAGTTAGAAAATGCATAAAGAGAGATTTACAGCATGTATAATTGACCTTGGATTTGTATTCAGAATTTTAAAAGAAAGGGAAAAAAATCCTTTGAAAACCAGTGAGAATCCAAATAAAATAATGCGTAGGCAAAAATATGAACAGGTAAATCATATGAAAGGAAATATGAATGGCAAGTAAATATGCATGAAATTCAATTTCACCAGGAAAATAGAAATACAAATTAAAGTCATACTGAGATATTGCTTTCATACCCAGTAGATGGGCTTGTGTGTGTGTATGTGTGTTTAAGAATATCAAATCTTGGCACAAACATAGATCAATGGGAACTTACATTCTAATGGTGAAAATATAAACTGGTTCAGGCATTGTGGACGGCAATTCAACCACATATACCATGTAACATGATTTCAGTGAGCAAATTTTCTGCTAGGTGTGTTCCAAGGATATTCTCTTACACATTGCATACAGATATAGATGCCAATGAAGATTTGTACTGCAGCATTGTTGCTAACTGTCAACATTACTCTTGCTGACAAAGGTCCGTATAGTCAAGACTATGGTCTTTCCAGTGGTCACCTGCAGTTGTGAAAGCTGGATGGTAAAGAAAATGGAACTCCGCAGAATGGATGCCTTCGAACTGTGGTGCTAGAGAGGACTCCTGAGAGTCCCTTGGACAGCAAAGAGATCAAACCAGTCATTCTTAAGGGAAATCAAACCTGAATACTCATTGGAAGGACTGATGCTGAAGCTAAAACTCCAGTGTTTTGGTCACCTGATGCGAACAACTGACTCATTGAAAAAGTCCCTGATGGTGGGAAAGATTGAGGGCAGAAGGAGAAGAGGGCATCAGAGGATGAGATGGCTGGACAGCATCACCGATGTAATGGACATGAACTTGGCAAACTTCAGGAGATGGTGTGGGACAGACTGGCATACTGCAGTCCATGGGGTTGCAAAGAGTTGGACATGACTGAGTAACCGATCAACAACAACAATTGTTGTTAATAGGGCTTCCCTGATGGCTCAATGATAAATAATTTGCCTGCAATGCAGGAGATTCAGGAGATGAGGGTTTGATCTCTGGGTTGGGAAGAACCCTTGGAGAAGGAAATGGCACCCACCCAGTATTCTTGCCTGAAAAATCCCATGGACAGAGGAGCCTGGCAGGCTATAGTCCATGGGATCACAAAGAGTTGGAAATGACTGAGCACAAGCATATAACATTATTTGTTAATTGTAGGGAAACTGGGAAGTAATACATAGTTTATTATAAGTCAAAACACTTATACCCTTATGATGATGTTTTCCTCCAATGAGGGAATATTAATTAGCATAACCTCTCATGTTCTTTTCACAGGAAGAGAAGTTACTAGTGAGTCTTACATAAGCAAAGGAACGTGCATGGCTTGGCTCCGAGTGGCTCCAGGTGAAAGTGCACATTTTGCTTTGCTTCACTGTACAAATTTTATAGTTCTGCCCTGTTGGAGTGCAGAGGATGGCCCTGTGTGACCGCTGCTTATGCCTTAGATTCTGGGGTTCAGAATTAGGATGCCCCTTTGTCCACAGATATAAGCCATATTCTCCAGGTAATTTTGCCAGTAAAAAGGTGATATCTTGATCTTCATCTGCCATCCTCTTTTATCTCATTTATGGAATAGATCAGTGCCAAGGTATGCTATTTATTGGGCTTCTTGAATCCCAACATTAAGACATTAGTAAGAAATACAATTTGGGAGGAAAGAACATATGAATAAAGATGCTCTTAGATGCCCAAGCGGCAAGCCACTCCAGTACTCTTGCCTAGAAAATCCCATGGATGGGGGAGCCTGGTGGGTTGCAGTCCACGGGGTCGCTACGAGTCTGACGTGGCTGAGCGACTTCACTTTCACTTTTCACTTTTACACATTGGAGAAGGAAATGGCAACCCACTCCAGTGTTCTTGCCTGGAGAATCCCAGGGACGGGGGAGCCTGGTGGGCTTCCGTCTGTGGGATCATGCAGAGTTGGACACGAAGTGACTTAGCAGTAGATGCCCAAGAGGAATAATCTATGCTTTGTGGACACTATGCTAGGCTATGACCATGGGAGATGTTTACCTTAGTGAGCTGCTTCAGCTTACAGGAACTTTTTACACAGGTGTGTGTGTGTGTGTGTGTAAGACTTTTCAGAATGATGAGGCTAGACACATGAGGTCATAGGCAGACATTATCTAACCCTGCCCTACATTTAAGGAAAGCAAATGTTCAGCTAGCTGCAAGCTTCAGCAGACACTCAGGCCAAGGTGACGTATGAATCAAGTGGTGGGGACTTGAAAATGCAGGTTGCCAGCTCCATCTGGACCCACACCTGGACCAGGCATCAGGCTGAGGCAGGACTGCATCTTCCGAGCCCATCCTCTCTTCCTCCCTCCTTCCCTTCCTTCCTTTCTTTTCCTTTCTCTCCTGTTCTTGTTATAAAACCGTGTGTCGAGGGCTGACTGTCAATAGATCTCAGTGAGGGAGCTGCTGCTGCATAGGAAACCCTGACCCAGAAGCAGGCTGTGTACAAATGGTTTACCACCAGTTTTCCCACGAATGTGTGGTGCCAGACGGGTGAGGGGGTGGCCGCTTTCCTGGCCTTGCCCAGTGTCCCAGGACAAAGGGATCTCCCTGGCGGACCTGGGTGGGGATGGTGGGCACCAGCTATTTGAGGCCAACTGAGGCCAACCGAGGGTGCCGCGGCTGCCATATCGCTCTGCCCGGGTGGGATCTGAGCCATTCTTGAACAGAACAGGATTTGCTGATTTTAAGTGGAAGACAGAAGTGAATTCCATGTGAGTTACAGAACACTAGCAGAGGTTCTAGTTTTAGATATTTAGATATTTAGAAGCAGGCCTGGCTAGGTAACCCTAGAGTGACGTTTCAAATGCCATTTTGCTTCCAAGACTATAGAGGACTTCAGAGGCACAAATCTTAGATATCTTGGATTTATGTGGCTTGCTCACAGGCAGAGAGTCACCCAGTAGTATGCAGAAACTAGTTTGTGTTAACTGATGAGAGCTCATTGTTACATTTCCAGTAATTTTGTGAGGTGATTGATGTCACATTGGTAGCTTGAATTAGGCCATGATAGGAGAATTTATGCTTCTGAAATCAGTAATTCCCATACATCAAGGTTTTTCCTTTTCCTAAAGTGAAAAGTGTTAGTCACTCAGTCGTGACTAGTCACTGACTCTTTCTGACGCTATGGTGTAGCCCGCCAGGCTCCTCTGTCCTCGGAATTCTCCAGGCAAGAATACTGGAGTGAGTTGCCATGCCCTCCTCCAGGTAATCTTCCTGACCCAGGTCTCTTGCATTGCAGGCAAACTCTACAGTCTGAGCCACCAGGGAAACCCTATACATCTGGGTTTCCCTGTTCCCTAACTCCCAGCCAATTGTTAAACCTCTTTCATCAGGTGCTTCTCTATGCACTTTGGACTTGAAAATTTCGTGAGTTCAGACTTGAATTGAGATCCAGTCTGTGATAGATGCCCACAATTGGGATGGCCGAGTGGTTAAGGGATTGGACTTAAGATCCAGTGGACATGTGCCTGCCTGGGTTTGAACCCCACTCCTGTTAGAGTTTCTTTTGGGGGCTTCTCTAGTGGCTCATGATCTGAGCCACAGTCAGCTCCTGGTCTTGTTTTCGCTAACTGTATACAGCTTCTCCATCTTTGGCTGCAAAGAATATAATCAATCTGATTTCGGTGTTGACCATCTGGTGATGTCCATGTGTAGAGTCTTCTCTTGTGTTGTTGGAAGAGGGTGTTTGCTATGACCAGTGCATTCTCTTGACAAAACTCTATTAGCCTTTGCCCTGCTTCATTCTGTGCTCCAAGGCCAAATTTGCCAGTTACTCCAGGTGTTTCTTGACTTCCTACTTTTGCATTCCAGTCCCCTATAATGAAAAGGACATCTTTTTTGGGTGTTAGTTCTAAAAGGTCTTGTAGGTCTTCATAGAACCGATTAACTTCGGCTTCTTCAGCATTACTGGTTGGAGCATAGGCCTGGATTACTGTAATATTGCTGGGAGAAATATCAATAACCTCAGATATGCAGATGACACTACCCTTATGGCAGAAAGTGAAGAGGAACTCAAAAGCCTCTTGATGAAAGTGAAAGAGGAGAGTGAAAAGGTTGGTTTGAAGCTCAACATTCAGAAAACAAAGATCATGGCATCTGGTCCCATCACTTCATGGGAAATAGATGGAAAAACAGTGGAAACAGTGTCAGACTTTGTTTTTTTGGGCTCCAAAATCACTGCAGATGCTGATTGCAGCCATGAAATTAAAAGACGCTTGCTCCTTGGAAGGAAAGTTATGACCAACCTAGATAGTATATTAAAAAGCAGAGACATTACTTTGCCAACCAAGGTCTGTCTAGTCAAGGCAATGGTTTTTCCTGTGGTCATGTATGGATGTGAGAGTTGGACTGTGAAGAAGGCTGATCGCCGAAGAATCGATGCTTTTGAACTGTGGTGTTGGAGAAGACTCTTGAGAGTCCCTTATACTGCAAGGAGATCCAACCAGTCCATTCTAAAGGAGATCAATCCTGGATGTTCATTGGAGGGACTGATGCTGAAGCTGAAACTGCAATACTTTGGCCACCTCATGCAACGAGTTGACTCACTGGAAAAGACTCTGATGCTGGGAAAGGTTGGGGGCGGGAGGAGAAGGGGACGACGGAGAATGAGATGGCTGGATGGCATCACCGACTCTGTGGACATGAGTTTGAATGTACTCCGGGAGTTGGTGATGGACAGGGAGGCCTGGTGTGCTGTGATTCATGGGGTTGCGGAGAGTTGGACACGACTGAGCGACTGAACTGAACTGAACTAGTGGCTCAGATGGTAAAGAATCTGCAGGGCAAGAGACCTGGGTTCAGTCCTTGGGTTGGGAAGATCCCCTGGGGAAAGGAATGGCAACCCACTCCACTATTCTTGCCTGGAGAGTCCCATGGACATGGCAGCCTGGTTGGGCTACAGCCCATCATGTCGTAAAGAATCATAACAACTGATATGATAATAACCGTTCTTATCATAACAACATAAGAACACTTTCACTTTTTCACGCTTTCTGTGATAGATGTTATTATTTTCAAGCAAACAAGAAAGAGGACCAGGACGCCAAGTGCAAAGAGCGTTTTGGGCAGACTGAAGTAGCGCACTCAATGAATTTACTGCAGACTCAATCATCAGAAAGACAGTAAAAGAATTTTGTGCCTGGAATAATCTCTCACAGTCTGGTCTATACAGGAATTCAAAGATAAACTGCAGAGGTATAATAAAAATAAAACAAGAAGAAACAGAGACAGGCTAATTAAACTAGGAGAGAAGACGTTTCTTTAGGAAAACAGTGGAGACTCTTGAGTATTGGCAAGACTTAAACAAGGGAAATGAAAATTTTAAGGATGGAGCATGTAAATAATATTAAAGAAGAACGGAGATGCAAGTTAAACTAAGTCTCTTGGAGTCATTAGATGGGGAGAGGGAGGCACTACGTGGTTTTGCCCTGTCATTGACTGGGGCCCAATGAAGAAAGGCAAAATCTTAGGGAACAAACCAGAATGACTGCCCCAGGGAAGGCCAGGATTCAGGGCACTGTTAAGAGGCAACTTTTTTAAACTTTGTATAAGCAAGTTGCTAAGTTCTTGTCCCTTCAATGGCGGTATTTGAGATTTGTTTTGGAAAGTTTAGGGATTGGATCCCCTTAAAGAATGAAACAGCTTTCCAGAGTGGGGGTCAGCAAATCCAGACAGATTTCAAAAGAGAAAATGAGGAAGGTCAGTATCAGACTCAATTATTGGGGGAGTTTCCAGGCACTGGTTTCTGTACGTGGGAACAGAGGAATTGCTTGTTCTTAGAGGGAACATGTCTGAGAAAAATAGGAAATTAAAGCTCTACAGGAAGACCCAGCAAAGAGTAAATATTAAAGGTGCACATGCTGAGTAATCGGTCAAGCCCAGACCTGGCTGAAGGTTTTAGCTACACTAGACACCTTCCAGCTGAGAGTCTTCAACCAAGAAAGGGGACAGCAGATAAGGTTTGCTGAGCAGTGGATAATTGTGGCAGGTTCAGAACAAGCTAAGTTCGTATCTCTCGTTAAGAAAGAAACACGATATAAACCCTGGACAAATAAGATGGAAACTGAGTGTGTGAGTCGGAAAACTAGATGTAAGTTTAAGGAAAGAGGACATTCAGAGCAAAATCATCGTCCTTCACGAGGCAAAGAGGAAAGGGAGCAACTGAGGAAGCAGGATAAACTGTTTACAAACCCTGCAGAATCATGTTCAAAGATGCAGAGGAAGAGCAAAGAGTTGTAAACCATTAGAGGGTTATCCAGCTATAAACACACCACACACACGCTCCATACACTTAATGGAAAGAACGCTGTGCAAGAACATTTAAAAACAGAAATGACAGTCCCTTGAGAAGTATATGAGTTACTGGACTCTGCTAAGTGACTAGGGGCACAGACTTCAGAATAACCAACTACAGCTTCATTTTAAGAAACTGCTAAGAAAAAAAATCCAAAAAACTGCATTATCTTACTTAATGTAGGTTCTTAAAGATAGAATATATGAAAACAGGGAGTGGAATGAAAGTTGGTGGGGCAAGGAAGTGTGAGTATTGAAAAATGTTGGTCAAAAGGTGCAAACTTGCATCGTGTAAAATGAATAGTTCTAAAGATCTAACGTAGAGCGTGATGACAAGAGAATACAGTAGTCCTCCCTTATCTGTGGTTTCACTTTCCAGGTTTCAGTTACCTGTGGTCAACTGCTGTCTGAAAATATTAAATGGGAAATTCCAGAAGTAAACAATTCATAAGTTTTAAATTGCAGCAACGTTCTGAGTTATGCAACGAAACCTCACACCCTCATACTCTGTCCCACCCGGGACATGAATCATCCCTTTGTTCAGCATGTCCCTCATGCCTGTTAGTCACTTAGCAGCCTTCAGGCTGTCAGATCTACTGTCATGGCATCGCAATAGCCCTTCTTTTACTTAATAATAGCTCTAGAGTATGAGAGGAGTGATGCAGGCAATTTGAATTTGTCAAAGAGAAGCTGGAAGCTGCTTCTTTTAAGTAAAAAAGTGAAAGTTCTCAACTTAATAAGGAAAGAAAAAAAATTGTACACTGAGATTGCTAATATCTATGGTAAGAATGAATCTTCTTTTAATGATATTGTGAAGAAGAAAAAGACATTTATGCTAGTGTTGCTGTTCCATCTCAAACAGCAAATACTACAGCCAGTGTGTGGTAAGTGGAAGAGGTATTAAATATGTACAGTATTTTGAGAGAAAGAGGCCACAGTCATGTAACTTTTATTACAGTATATTGGTATAATTGGGTTTCCCAGGTAGTGCTAATGGTAAAGAACCTGCCTGCCAATGCAGGAGACATGAGACCACAAGTTCTATCCCTGGGTTAGGAAGACCCCCTGAAGGAGGGTATGACAACCCACTCTAGTATTCTTGCCTAGAGAATCCTATGGACAGAAGAGCCCAGCGGGCTACCATCCATAGGGTCACAAAGAGTTGAACACGACTGAAGTGACTTAGCACATTGGTATAATGATTCGATTTTACTGTTTATCATTATTAATCTCTTGCTTGCTAATTTATGAATTGAACTTTATCCTGGGCATGTATAAATATATATAGGAAAAAACAGTATATATGGAGTTCAGTGTTATCCATGGGTTCAGGCATTTACTGGAGGTTTTAGGATATATCCCCTTCAGATAAGGCAGAACTAAAAACCATATTGAATACAGGAAATTTGCTAAGAGGGTAGATTTCAGATATTCTCCTCATACAAAAAAGTAACTCCATGAGAAGATATGTCATTGGCTTGACTATAGTAATTATTTTGGTTGCCTATACATATGTATAGCAAATCACCATATTGTACACCAAATATATATATATATATATACACACACACAAACATAATTTTTCTTTTATAAATAATAAACAAAATTACCTGCTGAGGTCAGATTCTCTAGATGAATAAATTCAGAGAGTTGGGGAAAATGTTTTCTAAGAGGTTCATCTCAAGCAAATCTATTGCAAATGCCCGTGGTGAAAGCCATGAGGACACTGGAATGAATGTGTCTACTCACAAGGGGGGATGTGTCTCTCACAAGGCATGGTCCTACCTGAAAGCAACGCTAAAATGACAGGAACATGAGGTACAAAGGGGAAACAGAAATTAAGAGGGACTGGATATTCTGGACAAGAGAAGGCATTTTGAGTTAGATTTCTAGGCTGCCACCACCCGAAGAATGGATGCTTTTGAACTGTGGTGTTGAAGAAAACTCTTGAGAGTCCCTTGGACTGCAAGGAGATCCAACCAGTCCATCCTAAAGGAGATCAGTCCTGGGTGTTCATTTGAAGGACTGATGCTAAAGCTGAAACTCCAATACTTTGGCCACATGATGCGGAGAGCTGACTCATTTGAAAAGACTCTGATGCTGGGAAGGATTGAGGGCAGGAGGAGAAGGGGACGACAGAGAATGAGATGGCTGGATGGCATCACCAACTCGATGGACATGAGTTTGAGTGAACTCCGGGAGTTGGTGATGGACAGGGAGGCCTGGTGTGTTGCGGTTCATGGGGTCTCAAAGAGTCAGACACGACTGAGTGACTGAACTGAACTGAACCACCACTGGAATTTCTAAGCATTGCAGAAAGGCCACAGTATCTCAGATGCCACAGTCAGAGAAATAAGATTGTAAGCATGAATGGATTTTCCATACCAAACTCTACACTCTAGATATTTCAAGTGGCAAATTCATAGCCTCTAAGGAAGATCCCCTGGAGAAGGAAATGGTAACCCACTCCAGTATTCTTGCCTGGAGAATCCCATGGATGGAGAAACCCGTAGGCTACAGTCCACGGGGTCGCAAAGAGTCGGACACGACTGAGCGACTGAACGGAAAGGAACAGAAAGTAACCACTTGCTGGGATATCTTTCCCATTTGAATTTAAATCCACAGTTTGTAGACACTGAACATCTGGAATAGATTTATTAGCATTCTAATGAGGTTGGAACCAAGTTTTTCCCTCTGCTTTCCTTTCCTCAGATATCACTGAGATTTTGCTATTTTCTTTGATATCATTAACTAATAAGTTCCAGGAACTTAACTTTGCCTGAGATAACTACTTTAGAAGTCACTCTTTTACCCCTGCATTGAATAGATGTTGTACTGGTGCTGGGCTAAAATTCTGTGTCCTATTAATCTTTTGAACCATTTATTAGGTGAGATTCATTATAGAAATTAGCTGTAGTTTGAAACCTTGACGAGACTAAATTAGTTCCTGTAAATTCAGCCCAGGCTGCCACTGCTGAAACACTCTGGGTTCTTCTTAGCCACTAGAACCTCTCTAGCTTGGGCTGAGTAAAATAAGAAATTGGAGAGGATAAATTTTAGCCTCTCTTTTCTCATTTATTTCAACTTTAAATTACAGTGGAAACCAATTTTATTTTTGGCTTTGATATCATTGACCTTGAACATTTGAGAAGTTTACTCGTTAAACTGGAATTTCTCATGAGTCATATTGAACAATGATGCTGGACAAAATTTGTGATGAGAAATACAATGAGTGAATTTCAGCCTTGGAATGATGTGCTCTTAGAGTTAACGCAACTAATTCGTTGCTCTGACATAGAACTTTTTGAGAGGATATTTTGCACTTGAATTTGAGGCTGCTTTCTTCACTGGCAGTGGTTCCAGAAGGGAATCATAGGACTAATGGTTGGTATTAGGGGAGTGGCTTTGTAAAGGTAGGGAAGGCCTACCCTAGAAAGAGGAAGGGTGCTTCCCTGTTTGACTTTATACATTTATAGGTTAAATCTAATAGGTTAAAAGGAGCACTGGAAATTGTTATGAAGCATATTCTTTCTACCCACTCTCATTCACTCCTCTCTCTGTTAGGAGTGAAATATCTGATTGATCATCTGCGATATGGGACTGCATATTCAGATCTTGGGAGCTAGCATTGCTTCCATTTCCTCTCAGGAATGCTGTCATCTTAGTGGTGGAGGTCATGCTCCATGAATGAAGCTTGTGTTGGTCCAGCACTGACTGTGGGTTTTTGATTGTGGGTGAGTGAGTCAATCTAATTCTGAGGTTCAGTATTGTGAAACTGACTTCTCTGCAGATATAAGCTATGTTTCCTGGTTTTGGATTTATATAATATAATTGGTGACATTTTGGTTCTTCATCAGACAATTCTATTATTACAGAAGGGACATAATCCACACTCCATAATCCATCACTCCACTTCCATGTGGAATGATCTACACTTGTATAACATTCCTGACCTCTCTCTATCTCCACTTACCACTTGGAGAAGTGAAACAACTTATATTATGATACTTTTGGTGGGGGGAACTGGGCATGCCTCTGTCTTTTCCTTCATTTCAGAATGTTTGCCACAGTTGTTCTTGGCCATATCATGAACTTAATGGTAAAAGCTCTGCTCTTACAGGAAAAGCCTGCATCTGTCCTGCTTCAATTTATACTGTGTATTTTCATATTGGGACTCCCTTAATGGCTCAGATGACAAAGAATCTACCTGCAATTCAGGAGGCCCAGGTTCAACCCCAGGGTCAGGAAGATCCCCTGGAAAAGGAAATGTCAACCCACTCCAGTATTCTTGCCTGGGAAATCCCATAGACAGGGGAGCCTGGCGGGTGACAGTCCATGGGGTCACGGAGTTGGACACGACTGAGTGACAATTTTCAATATTATTTGAGAATATTCAACTTTGCTGTAGAGGACAAGAAAAACAATTAGGAAGGTGAAACTCATAGGATGTGTTTAAGTATAGACAAGTTAGCAGTCTGTAAGATAAAATAGAGATGGATGAAGTAAATAGAGCATATGAGTACCAGAAACAGATAGGAAGGAAAGACTCACCAAGAGGACACAAATAATCACAGTTCATTAAATACATAGATATAGTAGCACTCAATATTTATGAAGATTTAAATAAGCCATCTATTGGGAACACCCATTTCTGGCACCACAAGTTCTCTGCCTGGAAAGTGCAGATAAAACTCGTACTTGTTCACCAGCTTAGTTGCCCCTAGAACTCTTAAATGAAGCAAGACTTGTGATGCCTTAGCCGTCTTCTGTCTGTGGACCTTTTGCCCCAAAATTCAACTCTGGTCCTCACAATCACATCATCAGCAGAGAAGGCAAATGATCAGAGAGAAGATTCAGGTTCTGTGGTCTTTCCATCCTGCTCGCATCCTGTCATAACTGTATTAACCTACCCATCTTTCTGCCCTTGCTTCTCACTGTGCACTTTATATCGATTTAGTAAACTGTGTGATCTGAGCATCTTAACTTAGTCTGTGAACCTTTGTGTTCCATGGCCCCTGGGATAGCTTTCCTGGTGGTATACTTGGAGGCCACCATTGTATAAAGGCAATTTCCCACATGATAAAATTGATTCTCAATTAGCTCAACATTTAGGGAAGATGTTATTTACTAAATTTTTATACTTCAATATCCATCAGTAAATAGTTGCATAAAGTGTGATTTATAGCTTTAATGGGAGCTATACAGTTAATAAAATAAATTAAAGTGTATTTAAATGTAATAATAAGGATAAATCTCAAATTTACTTTTCTTCCTTCCCATAAAAGGGCAGCCACTCACCCAAGCCTCCTTTGAAGCTCAGTGTAGCCATAAGCCAAATTATGCCCAGGGTGATGTGAGCAGGATTATGTGTGTGATTGTGTGCGTAATTTCACTGTTACATACTTCAGTGTATAAAGGGTACTGCAAGTCCACCATTGCCTCTCCTTCCCCTTCTGAAGGCTAAACACCAGCTTCAACTATTAGGACACCCAAAATGATGATGCTACACCAAGAATAGAAATGAGGTTGCAGACACCTTCTGGTCATCTGGCCTGGACTGCTGGCCTATCCCTGGGCTCCTCGATTGAGTCATGGTTTTTCTGAGTCATTTTTTGGGGGGCTTCTCTGTTATAGCAGCTCAATCTGTATCCTAATTAATGTAACACAAAATGGTACATTTACTTTAAAATACTTATGCAATAAAATACAGTAAGTCCCCTACATAGGAACCTTCAAATTTCAGACTTTCAGAGACACAGATGTGCATTCGCACGTCCAATCACTAAGTTAGTTTATGTGTCTGATGTATATTGTCATGTGTGTGAATCCTCTACAAGTGGTAGTGCTTTTCTGTACTTTACTATATAGTGTATAGTATTGTAGTACAGAATCTTTATTTCAAGCCTTGGATGTCCAAGTGTGTGTGTGCGTGCTAAGTCACTTCAATCATGTCCTACTCTTTGTGACCATATGGACTGTAGCCTGTCCAGAAGCAAGCATAAAATAAGCTGTGATGTAGTTGTTACTGTACTATTCTTTTCAAGGTACTGTACTGTAAGATTAAAAATGTTTTCTTTATTTTTTGTGTTTGTTTTTTTATGGACTATTTGTGTGAAAAGTATTATACACCTATTACAGTACAGTATTATATAGCCAACATCCGCTGGATCATGGAGAAAGCAAGAGAGTTTCAGAAAAACATCTATTTCTGCTTCTATGCCAAAGCCTTTGACTGTGTGGCTCACAATAAACTGTGGAACATTCTGAAAGAGATGGGAATCCCAGACCACCTGACCTGCCTCTTGAGAAACCTGTATGCAGGTCAGGAAGCAACAGTTAGAACTGGACATGGAACAACAGACTGGTTCCAAATAGGAAAAGGTGTACATCAAGGTTGTATATTGTCACCTTGCTTATTTAACTTATATGCAGAGTACATCATGAGGAACGCTGGGCTGGAAGAAGCACAAGCTGGAATCAAGATTGCTGGGAGAAATATCAATCAGTGTACTCCGGGAGTTGGTGATGGACAGGGAAGCCTGGCGTGCTGTAGTTCATGGGGTCGCGGAGAGTCAGACACGACTGAGCGACTGAACTGAACTGAACTGAACTGATTATATAGCTAATTTTGTTAATTGGGTACCTAAGCTAACTTTGTTAGACTTATGAACAAATTGGACTTAAAAGCACTCTCAGAATGAAACATGTTCACATGTAGGGGAGTTCAGTTCAGTTCAGTTCAGTTCAGTCGCTCAGTCGTGTCCGACTCTCCGTGACCCCATGAATCACAGCACGCCAGGCCTCCCTGTCCATCACCAACTCCCGCAGTTCACTCAAACTCATGTCCACAGAGTCGGTGATGCCATCCAGCCATCTCATTCTCTGACTTTACCTTCTCCTCCCGCCCCCAACCTTTCCCAGCATCAGAGTCTTTTCCAGTGAGTCAACTTGTCGCATGAGGTGGCCAAAGTATTGCAGTTTCAGCTTTAGCATCAGTCCCTCCAATGAACACCCAGGATTGATCTCCTTTAGAATGGACTGGTTGGATCTCCTTGCAGTATAAGGGACTCTCAAGAGTCTTCTCCAACACCACAGTTCAAAAGCATTGATTCTTTGGCGATCAGCTTTCTTAAGATATAGAATATTTGTGACAAGATACACGTCAACTTCAGGATAATGGTAACTGGGAAAGGAGAGAAAAGAGTGGATGCAGGGGTGCTTAGGAAGTGATCTATAATTTGTAAGATGAATTCAGAAAGTCGTAGGAATCCAGACTCATCATTTGCTTTGGTCATTCAAATGTGTCACTTCTTTTCCTCAAGGTCTCAATATATTTGCTGGAATCTAGCCATCACATTCTTATTCCAAGTAGAAAGCAATAACTTACCACATGTTTTAAAGTTGTTTACTTAATTCTCTTTCTCTTCTACTATACTGAGTCCCTACAGGGTAGAGATTTTCTTGTATCTGTAGTGCTTAGTATGCTTGAGCTGTTTCATAAATAGGGCAACCCTATAATTTGCCTTCCAAACTAGGTTGCTATTAATCATTCCATGGGGACAATGGATGTAAGGTGGGCAAGTTGGAAAATATGCTCTTCGCATCGACAAATGTTTGGTTAAAAATATATACATACCATCGGATTTGTATGTGTACATTCACATATCAATGATATGTGAATATATATCATTGTATTGGAATTAAAAAAAAAATCTGGCTCCCTGACTAGACTTTTAGTTACTTGATGACATCAGCCCTCAGTATAGTTCGTGATACATTGTAAGTGCTTCATGATGTTGAATAAATGAATAAAGACACACTATCTCCTACCATTTCAGAAAGAGCATTCACCCTTGTTGTACTGGACAGAACTGGTAGAGAGTGATGATTCAAATGTTTTAAAAGGAGCACTTTCAGTAGAATGTACAAGAAAATACTTTTATATAGAAGAGGTAGTAGGCACCATGGTATTTTCTACCATTAATATTTACTCATATGACTGTCTTTTTCTGAGAAGGTTCTTTTCCCCCTTGTCTACTTAAACTTTTGTGATCTCCCACAATCTTCAAAGTCCATCATAAGTACTTCATCCACCAGAACTTCTGTGTTGTACTTCACACCAGCGAATGTGGTCACTGTGTTGAGATAGGTTGTGTACCAAAAACATGTGAAATGTGGAACATCTTTAATTTGAGCATGAGATCAGAAAGGCCAGAGTAACTCCCTCCCTATGCGTTTCTTGGCTTCCAGTTCAGGATAATCAGACCACTTTCAAGAAAATATCTCTTAATTCTCTTTTTTTTTTCTTTCTGTTTCCTCTTGTGTGGGAGTCTTCTCCCCAGAGGACAGTTTTGTGTTAAAATTAACACATACTTTGATCAAGTGATGAAAAGCAAATACCATGAAGATTTACAGAGGTCTTTGTTCAAACTTTGTGTTGAAAACAATTACTTCCAAACAAGCTCATTACCTGACTACTACTCCAAGTTTCCAAAGCACAATTAAATTTAGTTAAAAATTATAAACTTGTTGGTACACAGTTATTCCTAGACACACATTCAGGCAAGAGTGTCAACATTTAGTCATGGTCTGAGGAATGCAGGACTCTGGTGACTGAGTTCCTGAGATGTTTAAATATGTGGACAGAGGACTGGGGAGCTTAGTCCTGGTAGAGGATTCCAAGTTTCCAACTGCTTGCTCAATAATAACTCCATTGAAAAAGTTTCAATGCACACATACGGACCAAAATAAATACATAACACCTACTCCTTTTTATAAAGTTCAAAACCAACCAGAAATTAAAACAAATCTCTACCAAAATTCTTCAGGAAGACAACGGTGTAAGGCTCCCAGTTTTGAGCATACTGGTTTCAGCTTGCCTTTGCACAATGAACCAAATTCTTCTAAACGATACCAAAGGAATCCAAGCTAATTATTTTTTACTGCATATTCCAAGTCAAAGAAAAGAAAAAAATCTGAATGTGGCACTAAATAGATAGGACTGAACTCAGTCGCTCAGTCATGTCCAACTCGTTTGGACCTCCATGGACTTTACAGTCCATGGAATTCTTCAGGCCAGAATACTGGATTGGGTAGCCTTTCCCTTCTCCAGGGGATTTTCCCAACCCAGGGATCGAACCCAGGTCTCCCGCATTGTGGGCTGATTCTTTACCAGCGGAGCCACAAGGGAAGTCCAAGAATACTGGAGTGGGTAGTCTATCCCTTCTCTAGCGGATCTTCCCCATCCAGGAATCGAACCAGGGTCTCAGCGTTGCAGGCAGATTCTTTACCAACTGAGCTATTAGGGAATCTTGAGTAATTAATTCACTTCTCCTTTTCATGACCTCATTTTTTCTCAGTGATAAACCTAAACTGAATGATCTATAAATCTAATTTTAAATATTTGATTCTGTGGACTCAAAGCATGAGACATTGTGAGGAGTACATTTTCTCACCACTAGTCGTCCTTCTTGTGCAGAAAATGAGGATGCTGGATTGAGGTGCTTTTAGTTCAGCTGGTTATTTATCAGAAGTAGAAGATGTGCCTTTAAAATGCTTTTTTTAAAAAAAAATTATTATCGTTCTATTTATTCTAGGAGTTCTTTGTATACAGATGTGGGGCTCTGTGTAATAAACATATTTGGGATAAGGTAGTGATGGGACTGCAGTGTATTCAGCTATTAACTCTTTTCCCACAAGAGAGTTTTTATTAGTCTCTATCTGAATGGCCATGCGAACCTGGTTAGGAATTTGATGTATGAGAGCCTATGGTTTCTAAAGAGAGGAGTTTGGAAAATGCTGCCTTTGCCTGGGAATGCATGTGTCTGCTTTCTGGGCACAAGTGCAAGAGGAAACCTCAAGGAAAAAGGACTAACATTTACTTGCACATGTAGCTGCTATCAGGACAAGGGATCAGCCTTGCCTTTATGTGACTCAGATCTTGACACCCCCAGATGGCTTCTGGAATGAATGACTGACATGTCTAATAAGGGCCTGTATCTAGGTGTCTGTTTTCAGATAGAAAATATTCCTCAACTCCCAGCAGCAAAAACAGTTGTTCTTTCTGAAGTAGTTTCAAACCAAAAGCAATTCAAATTCATACAAAAATATAGTGAAATGTATCACCTGTATCCTAGGATGAAAAGAAAGGTGTTGATGACAACATGTTCTTCTCTAAAGTGTATGGTTGAAATACTGAAAGTTTGTGGAGTCTAATTATTATCATTTTAATTTCTGGACCATCCAAATGAAAATAGAGTTAATAGACATCCTCTTGATGTCACATTAGCTTATATATATTGGGGGGTATAAGGAAGGGGGTTATAGTTACAATTATATTACTATATATACAAAAACATAACTATATATATTATATTGTCTATAATATATAGTTACATACATATTATATTCTGTATTCTATATACTATTTTACATTATATTACTATTATGTTGTAATTGTTATAATAATATCTTGAATTTACTGGCATTCCTCTGTGCCAGGCACCATGTTAAATGTTTAACTATATTTATTAACTGAATACTCATGTAAGCCTATGAGGTACAATTATTATTCCCTCTTTGCCTATGAGGAAAGCAAGGACTAGAGAGGAGCCTGAGAACATATGAGTACGTAGTACAGCCTACTTGTATCCATCCCCAAACTCTAACTACTGCACTCCACAGCTAACAGCCAAATATTTATCACTGGCCATAGAGCAGTCCATGGGGTCGCAAAGAGTCAGACAGGATCGAGCGACTGAACTGATAAAGATGGAAGCGTAATTTTAAAATGAATCAATATTATCTGCCTTTATATTAGTGATGTCTTTTCCTGACCTTATCAATGTGGAGAAGAAAACATGTAGAATGTAATTTTATTTTATATGGTATTTGTAATTTTTTTTCAAATTGAAGAAATTAACCTGAATATATTAACATTTTAATATGTTTCACCAATCAGATAAGCCAACATTACTTCCTACTACTATTTCCACACATTTAAAATTAAGTAAAAGGTAAGATCATGTGTCCAAATAAATTGAATTATACTTTTGACAAATATTTTTATATAAATAGTAGATATGTTCTATAGTGTGTCAGTTTAAACAACATTTCCAAAATCTACAATTAATTTTAAAATTAAAAAGAAATTCTTGAAGTATTATTATACTCAGGTAATTAATCTTGGATATATAGATAATTTTTCAGTAAGGCAGAATACTAAAACACTGGTCACCAAATACTGTTTTAATCCATATATTGTTTTGCCGCATTTTTATTTTTATATGTTTGGAAGGAGCCTTATAACCGGATTATATTAATGATTTGTCACTTTAAGAAGGTATAAAATAAATTGATGTTTCTCTAGGGAGTGGAATCATACTATCTAGACGGAAATTTTTACATCTCTCCATTCATGAATTTTGTTGGTATGCTAAAATGCTTGCTAATGACACACAGTTAACAATTACCCATCTCCTAGTTCTCTCTGTGGAAAAGTAGTTACTCTTCTAACACTACTACCACACTCACAACACTTGCAACATCAGATGTGTGTTTCCTCTTGTCCGCCATGTAATTCTCTGTGACACCTGGGTGTCCTACAATTCAATTCAATTCTGCCACTAATCTGAGTTAGGACAGACCCCACAAGCTAAGGACTGGCTCCAGGTTACCCACAACTTCTGCCTGACGTGGTTACAAATCAGAGGTTCCCATGATTTCCTTCTCTTTGGATTCAGTTATTTGCTAGAACAAACTAGCACAGGAGTACGGAAACATTTATGTTTACCAGTTTATTACACAATAAGGGACATGATAAAATATACAGATAGACAACCAGATGAAGAGATACAGAGAGTGAGGTGTGAAGGGGTCCCAAAGCAAGAGCTTCTGACCTTGTGGAGTTGCAGCGTTTCACCCTTCTGGTACTTGAATGTGGACACCAACCTAGAAATTCCCCAAACTCCCTCCATGTTTCTGGGATTTTTATGGAGATTTTATCACATGATAAATCATTAACTCAATTTCTACCCCTTGTCTGCAGAATGGTGGTGGGGGCTGAAAGATCCAAGCTTCTAATCATGGTCTGGCCTTTCTGGTGACCAGCCCCCATCTAGGGGCCCACCAAGAGTCATCATTAAAACAAACAAACAAAAAACTCCTATCACCCAGGACATTCCAAGGTCTTTACTAACTCTGTGTCGGGAACGAAGGTAAAAAACAAAATATTAGAAGAAAAGGGGCTTCTAGTGCTCTTATCATTTAAAAAATTACAAGGATTTTAGGAGCTCTGTGCCAGGAACCAGTGGCAAAGACTTATATATATATTTTACTGTACACCTGTTATTTCACAGTGACTGGGACTATGTTAGGAACAATAATGACAAAGGGTATGATCATGTAATAATACACATAGTGATAATACATACGACTACTACCAATAGTACAATCAATGTAATAAGTGTGCTTTGGTTTATCAAGGGTAAAAGACCCAAAGTAAAGAGTCAGGTTGTTCAGAAAATGAAAACGACCGCAAGAGGCAAAATTTGTATGGATATAGAAAATTGTAGAAGGCTTGTAGAAATTAACCTTTACTTCTTTGCTTTATGATCTGTAAAAATAATGAATCTGAAAAGTAGTAAGAAAGTATGTTAAATTTCAGCCAAATTTATTCACTTTTGAGGGAGTTATTTAAGAGATAATCTATAAAGAAGGACTTTGTGTATTCTTTACTGCTGAATGTATTCATGTAACACTAGAGTTTAGTTTTCTCTTTTTCAAAATGCATAGTCTACTCTTTACAGATGTAATAGAAGTTTATTCTTTTCTTTTTTTTAATTTATTTTTTTATTGAAGGATAATTGCTTTACAGAATTTTGTTGTTTTCTGTCAAACCTCAACATGAATCAGCCACAGGTACACATATATCCCCTCCTTTTTGAACCTCTCTCCCACCCCATCCCACCCCTTTAGATTGATACAGAGCCCCTGTTTGAACCATATAGCAAATTGCCGTTGGCTATCTATTTTCCACATGGTATTGTAAATTTCCATGTTACTCTTTCCGTACTTCTCACCCTCTCCTCCACTCTCCCCACGTCCATAAGTCTATTCTCTATGCCTGTTTCTTCATTGCTGTCCTGAAAATAACTTCTTCAGTACCATTTTTCTAGATTCCGTACATATGCGTTCGAATGAGATATTTCTGTATCTGAGTCACTTCACTCTGTATAATAGGTTCTAGGTTCATCTACCTCATCAGAACTGACTCAAATGCATTCCTTTCTATGGCTGAGTAACATTCCATTGCGTGTATGTGCCACAACTTCTTTATCCATTCATCTGTCAATGGATATCTAGGTTGCGTTCATGTTCTAGTTATTGTAAATAGTGCTGCAGTGAACAATGGGATACATATGTCTTTTTCAACCCTGGTCTCCTCAGGGTTTATGCCTAGAAGTGGGGTTGCTGGGTCATATGGTGGTTTTATTCTTAGTTGTTTAAGGAATCTTTCATAGTGGCTGTATCAATTTACATTCCCACCAACAGTGCAAGAGTGTTCCCTTTTTTCCACACCCTCTCCAGCATTTATTGTTTGTAGACTTTTTGATGATGGCCATTCTAACTGGTGTGAGGTGACATCTCATTGTAGTTTTGATTTGCATTTCTCTAATAAAGAGCGATGTTAAGTATCTTTTTATGTGTTTGTTAGCCATCTGTATGTCTTCTTTGAAGAAATGTCTGTTTAAGTCTTTTTCCCACTTTTTTATTGGGTTGTTTGTTTTTCTGGCATTGAGTTGTAAGAGCTGTTTTTATATTTTGGAAATTAATCCTTTGTCAGTTGTTTCATTTGCTATTGTTTTCTCCCATTCTGAGGGTTGTCTTTTCACCTTGCTTATAGATTCCTTTGTTTTAAAACAAAAGCTTTGTTGTTTAAAAGCAAAAACTTTTAAATTTAATCAGGTCCCACTTGTTTACTTTTGGTTTTATTTCCATTACTCTAGGAGGTGGGTCATAGAGGACCTTGCTTTGATTTATGTCATTGAGTGTTCTGCCTATGTTTTCCTCTAGGGGTTTTATAGTTTCTGGTCTTGCATTTAGGTCTTGAATCCATTTTGAGTTTATCTTTGTGTATGGTGTTAGGAAGTGTTCTAGTTTCATTCTTTTACAAGTGGTTGACCAGTTTTCTCAGCACCACTTGTGAAAGAGATTGTCTTTTCTCCATTGTATATTCTTGCCTCCGTTGTCAAAGATAAGGTACCCATAGGTGTATGGATTTATTTCTGGGCTTTCTATCTTGTTCCATTGGTCTGTATTTGTGCTTTTATGCTAGTACATACTGTCTTGATGACTGTAGCTTTGCAGTATAGTCTGAAGTCAGGAAGGTTGACTCCTCCAGCTCCATTCTTTCTCAAGACTGCTTTGGCTATTCGGAGTCTTTTGTATTCCTATATGAATTATGAAATATTTTGTTCTAGTTCTGTGAAAAATGCCATTGGTACCTTAATAGGGATCACATTGAATCTGTGGTTTGCATTTGGTAGTATAGTCATTTTCACAATATTGAGTCTTCCTACCCAGGAACATGGAACATCTCTCCATCTGTTTATGTCACCTTTGATTTCTTTCATTAGTGTCTTATAATTTTCTGTGTACAGTTCTTTGTCTCCTTAGGTAAGTTTATTCCTAGATATTTAATTCTTTTTGTTGCAGTGGTGAATGGGATTGATTCCTTAATTTCTCTTTCTGATTTTTCATTGCTAGTATATAGAAATGGAAGTGATTTCTGTGTATTGATTTTGTATCCTGCAACTTTCCTAAATTCACTAATTAGCTCTAGTAATTTTCTGATACTATCTTTAGGGTTTTCTATGTACAGTATCATGTTACCTGCAAACAGTGAGAGCTTTACTCCTTTTCTGATCTGGATTCCTTTTATTTCTTTTTCTTCTCTGATTGCTGTAGCTAGGACTTCCAGAACTATGTTGAATAATACTGGAGAAAGTGGACACCTTTGTCTTATTCCTGATCTTAGGGGGAATGCTTTCAGTTTTTCACCATTGAGAATAATGTTTGCTGTAGGCTTATCATATATGGGTTTTGCTGTGTTGAGGTAAGTTCCTTCTATACCCATTTTTTGAAGAGTTTTAATCATGAATTTGTTCTGAATTTTGTCAAAGGCTTTTTCTGCATCTATTGAGATTATCATATGATTTTTAACTTTCAGCTTGTTAATGTAGTGTATCACATTGATTGATTTGTATATATTGAAGAATCCTTGCATTCCTGGAATAAACCCAACTTGATCACAGTGTATGAGCTTTTTGATGTGTTGCTGAGTTCTGTTTGCTAAAATTTTGTGGAGGATTTTTGCATGTATGTTCCTCAGTAATATCGGCCTGTAGTTTTCTCTATTTGTGTTGTCTTTGCCTCGTTTTGGTGTCAGGGTGATGTGGCCTCATAGAATGAGTTTGGAAGTGCTCCTTCCTCCGCAATTTTTTGAAAGTGTCTTAGAAGGATAGGCATTAGCTCTTCTCTAACTGTTTGATAGAATTCTCCTGTGAAGCCATCTGATCCTGGGCTTTTGTTTTTTGGGAGATTTTTGATCACAGCTTCAATTTCAATGCTTGTAATAGAGTTGTTCATAGTTTTTATTTCTTCCTGGTTAAGTGTGGGAGATTGAACTTTTCTAAAAATCTGTCCATTTCTTCCAAGTTATCCATTTTATTGTCATATGGTTGTTCATAATAGTCTCTTATAATCCTTTGTATTTCTGCATTGTCTGTTGTAACCTCTCCTTTTTCATTCCTAATTTTGTTGACTTGATTCTTCTCTCTTTTTTTCATGATGAGTCTGAATAAAAGCTTGTCAATTTTCTTTATCTTCTCAGAGAACCAGCTTTTAGTTTTATAGGTCAGGAAGCAACAGTTAGAACTGGACAATGGAACAACCGACTGGTTCCAAATAGGAAAAGGAGTACATCAAGGTTGTATATTGTCACCCGCTTATTTAACTTATATGCAGAGTACATCATGAGGAACGCTGGGCTGGAAGAAGCACAAGATGGAATCAAAATTGCTGGGAGAAATACCAATAACCTCAGATATGCAGATGACACCACCCTTATGGCAGAAAGTGAAGAGGAACTCAAAAGCCTCTTGATGAAAGTGAAAGAGGAGAGTGAAAATGTTGGCTTGAAGCTCAACATTCAGAAAACGAAGATCATGGCATCTGATCCCATCACTTCATGGGAAATAGAAGGGGAAACAGTGGAAACAGTGCCAGACTTTATTTTTTTGAGCTCCAAAATCACTGTGGATGCTGATTGCAGCCATGAAATTAAAAGACGCTTACTCCTTGGAAGGAAAGTTATGACCAACCTAGATAGCATATTAAAAAGCAGAGACATTACTTTGCCAACCAAGGTCCGTCTAGTCAAGGTTATGGTTTTTCCCGTGGTCATGTATGGATGTGAGAGTTGGACTGTGAAGAAAGCTGATTGCCGAAGAATTGATGCTTTTGAACTGTGGTGTTGGAGAAGACTCTTGAGAGTCCCTTGGACTGCAAGGAGATCCAACCAGTCCATTCTAAAGGAGACTGATCCTGGGTGTTCATTGGAAAGACTGATGCTAAAGCTGAAACTCCAATACTTTGGCCACCTCATGCGACAAGTTGACTCACTGGAAAAGAGTCTAATGCTAGGAGGGATTGGGGGTGGGAGGAGACGGGGACGACAGAGAATGAGATGGTTGGATGGCATCACCAACTCGATGGACATGAGTTCAAGTGAACTCTGGGAGTTGGTGATGGACAGGGAGGCCTGGCGTGCTGTGATTCATGGGGTCGCAAAGAGTCGGACACGACTGAGTGACTGAACTGAACTGAACTGAATCTTTACTATTGCTTCTTTCATTTCTTTTTCATTTCTTTCTACTCGGATCTTTATGATTTCTTTCCTTCTACTAATTTTGGTTTTTTTTTTGTTTGTTTGTTCTTCTTTTTATAGTTGTTTTAGATGTAAAGTTAGGTTGTCTATGCGCTGTTTTTCTTGTTTCTTGAGGTAGGATTTTATTGCTATAATTTCCCTCTTAGTACTGCTTTCGCTGCATCTCTTAGGTTTTGAGTTGTCATGTTTTCATTGTCATTTGTTTCTAGAAACTTTTTGATTTCCCTTTTGATTTCTTCTGTAACCTGTTGGTTATTTAGAAATGTGTTGTTTAATCTTCATGTGCTTGTGTTTCTTACAGTTTTTTTCTTGTAATTGATATCTAGTCTCATTGCATTGTGGTCACAGAAGATGCTTGACATGATTTCAATTTTCTTAAATTTACTGAGGCTTGATTTGTGACCCAAGATTTGGTCTATCCTGGAGAATGTTCCATGTTCACTTGAGAAGAAGATGTGTTCTTCTGCATTTGGATGGAATGTCCTGAAGATATCAATGAGATCCATCTCATCTAATGTATCATTTAAAACTTGTGTTTCCTTAGTAATTTTTGGTTTGATGATCTGTCCACTGGTGTGAGTGGGGTGTTAAAGTCTCCTACTGTTATTGTGTTACTGTCTATTTCTCCTTTTACATCTGTTAGCGTTTGTCTTATGTATTGAGGTGCTCCTATGGTGGGGGCATTGATATTTACAATTGTTATGTCTTCCTCTTCGATTGATCCCCTGATCATTATGTAGTGTCCTTCGTTATCTCTTGTGATCTTCTTCATTCTAAGGTTTATTTTGTCTGATATGAGGATTGCTACCCCAGCTTTCTTTTGCTTCCCATTTGCATGGAATATATTTTTCCATCCTCTCACTTTCAGTCTATACGTGTTTTAGGTCTGGAGTGGGTTTCTTATAGAGAGCATATATATGGGTCTTGTTTTTGTATCAATTCAGCCAGTCTGTGTCTTTTGGTTGGAGCATTTAATCCATTTACATTTAAAGTAATTATTGATATATATGTTCCTATTGCCTTTTTCTTAATTGGGGTTGATTTTATAGATCTTTTTTCTTCTCTTGTATTTCTTGACTATATAAGTCTGTTTAACATTTATTGTAAAGCTGGTTTGGTGGTACTGAATTCTTTTAACTTTTGCTTGTCTGAAAATCTTTTTTATTTCTCCATCAATTTTGAATGAGATCCTTGCCAAGTACTATAATCATGGTTGTAGATTTTTCCCTTTCAGTACTTTAAATATATCCTGGCATTCCCTTCTGGCCTGCAGTTTCTGCTGAAAGATTAGCTGTTAAGCATGTGGGGTTTCCTTTGTATGTTACTTGCTGCTTCTCCCTTGCTGCTTTTAATATTCTTTCTTTGTGTTTCTTCTTTGTTAGTTTGATTAGTATGTGTCTTGGTGTGCTTCTCCTTGGGTTTATCCTGTATGAGACTTTTTGTGCCTCTTGTACTTCACTGACTATTTCCTTTACCATGTTGGGGAAATTTTCAACTATAATTTCTTCAAAAGTTTTCTCATAGCCTTTCTTTTTCTCTTCTTCTTCTGGGATCCCTATAATTTGAATGTTGATGCATTTGATATGGTCCCAGAGGTCTCTGAGACTATTCTCAGTTCTTTTCATTCTTTTTATTTTATTCTGCCCTTCAGAAGTTATTTCCACCATTTTATCTTCCAGCTCACTGATTCATTCTTCTGTTTCATATATTCTGCTATTGATTCCTTCTAGAGTATTTTTAATTTCAATAATTGTGTTGCTGGTCTCTGCATGTTTATTCTTTAATTCTTCTAAGTTTTTGTTAATTAATTCTTGCATTTTTTGTTTTCAAGGTTTTTGATCATGTTTATTATCATTATTCTGAATTCTTTTTCAGGTAGTTTGCCTATTTTGTCTTCATTTAATTTGGACTTCTGTGTTTCTTGTTTGTTCCTTCCCTGGAGAAGGAAATGGCAACCCACTCTAGTATTCTTGCCTGGAGAATCCCATGGATGGAGGAGATTGTTGGGCTGCAGTCCATGGGGTCGCAAAGAGTTGGACACGACTGAGCGAATTCACTTCACTTCACTTCACTTCTCTCCCTTTTTTTTTTTTTTTTTTTTTAGCTTATTGTGTTTGAAGTCTCCTTTTCCCAAGCTTCAAGGTTGAATTCTTTCTTCCTTTGGGTTTCTGCCCTCCTAAGGTTGGCCCAGTGGTTTGTGTAAGCTTCGTATGGGGTGAGGTTTGTGCTGAGTTTTTGTTTGTTTGTTTTTCCTCTGATGGGCAAGGCTGATTGAGATGGTAATCCTGTATGCTGATGATTGGGTTTGTATTTTTGTTTTGTTTGTTGTTTAGATGAGGCGTCCTGCACAGAGTGCTACTGGTCTTGTATGCCGGTCTTGTATTCAAGTGGCTTCCTTTGTATGAGTTCTCATTATTTGATACCCCCTAGGGTTAGTTCTCTGGTAGTCTAGGCTCTTGGAGTCAGTGCTCCGACTCCAAAGGCTCAGGGCTTGATCTCTCTCCAAAGACCAGCCTAGGTCCAATCTACCAAGAGATATTTCACCTGAAATGAAAGGGCCTTTACTTAAGTTCCAAAAGTCAGTGCACAAGAACACAACAAAGATCTCTGACTCAGCAGACACTCAGTATTGTCTGGTACATGGACAGGCCTCCTGGAATTGCAACAGATGACTAGAGGGTCTGTCCTTGGCAGTGGTCAGCAGAACTCTATCCTTTACTTTTTAAAAAAAATTAATTTATTTAACTTTACAATATTGTACTGGTTTTGCCATACATTGACATAAATCTGCCCCGGGTATACATGTGTTCCCCATCCTGAACCCCCCTTCCACCTCCCTCCTCATCCCATCCCTCTGGTTCATCCCAGTGCACCAGCCCCTAGCACCCTGTATCATGCATCGAACCTCGACTGGCAATTCATTTCACATGTGATAATTTACATGTTTCAATGCCAATCTCCCAAATCATCCCACCCTCGCCCTTTTCCACAGAGTCCAAAAGACTACTCTATACATCTGTGTCTCTTTTGCTGTCTCGCATACAGGGTTATCGTTACCTTCTTTCTAAATTCCATATATATGTGTTAGTATACTGTATTGGTGGTTTTCTTTCTGGCTTATTTCACTCTGTATAATAGGCTCCAGTTTCATCTACCTCATTAGAACTGATTCAAATATATTATTTTTAATAGCTGAGTAATATTCCATTGTGTGTATGTACCACAGCTTTCTTATCCATTCATCTGCTGATAGACATCTAGGTTGCTTCCATGTCCTGGCTACTATAAACAGTGCTGCAATGAACATTGGAATACATGTGTCTCTTTCAATTCTGGTTTCCTTGGTGTGTATGCCCAACAGTGGTATTGCTGGGTCGTATGGCAGTTCTATTTCCAGTTTTTTAAGGAATCTCTACACTGTTCTCCATAGTAGCTGTACTAGTTTGCATTCCCACCAACAGTGTAAGAGGGTTCCCTTTTCTCCACACCCTCTCCAGCATTTATTACTTGTAGACTTTACTTTTTATGCAGTCTCTTGGACAGATATTACTAAGAAACCAAATAGAGTTCATCACTTAACTAAATACCCTTATTTTTGTGCAATTAAAACACACTGTGGTTACTTTGTCTGATAAACAAGTGGTGGTCCTTGACTTATTCTTTTTAGGTGCCCACAATCCTATCTTAATCAAGTGACCACCTGATAACTCCTTTGCTTTTGCTTCCAAGATCAGACCCTAAATCCTGGGGTGGGAGGAGAGGCAGAACTATCCATCCTTTATACCTAACATTGTTATTAAGATTTACCAGGGAGTACAAGATAAATTCTAAAGATTGCTCTCTCACCTTATTAAAAAGTGGTATGCTAGAAATGATTAGGTTTTTTTTAGTACATTCCGTATTTCTTAAATAGCTCAATACTGTAGTAACAGCTGTAATCGTCCTATTGGGACAATTGCTGTTATCATCTTAGGAGAAAAGAATCACTGATACAAAAGAGCAGCTCAGCCTTCCTTAGGTGTCTTTTTGTCTTCAACAAATTATGGGGACCTTGAGAAGAGAGGACTTATCCCACATTGATCCGTACTGCTGGTGAAACTCAGTGAGATAAATTTCTTGGGTTTGGTTTTTAGCCGCTGGAACAAAGAGCAAACAACATGGGGGCTTTTGAAAATACAGCCCTAGATTTCTTCTACATATTCCGCCTAAAAGATGATTCTCTGGCATTAGTAATTTCTTAACATTTTATGACTTTATACACTCAGGGAGGTTAACACCTTCTGTAACATCCATAAAAATTAAATGATCAGAACGCAAGACCATCATTTTGTGTGTGTGTGTGTGGGGGGGGTAGTCATTCAGTTCAGTTCAGTTCAGTTCAGTCGCTCAGTCATGTCCGACTCTCCGCAACACCATGAATCACAGCACGCCAGGCCTCCCTGTCCATCACCAACTCCCGGAGCTCACTCAAACTCATGTCCAAAAAAAAAAAACTCATGTCCACAGAGTCAGTGATGCCATCCAGCCATCTCATTCTCGGTCGTCCCCTTCTCCTCTTGCCCCCAACCTTTCCCAGCCTCAGAGTCGTTTCCAGTGAGTCAACTTGTCGCATGAGGTGGCCAAAGTATTGCAGTTTCAGCTTTAGCATCAGTCCTTCCAATGAACACCCAGGATCGATCTCCCTTAGAATGGACTGGTTGGATCTCCTTGCGGTACAAGGGACTCTCAAGAGTCTTCTCCAACACCACAGTTCAAAAGCATCAATTCTTCGGCAATCAGCTTTCTTCAAGTCCAACTCTCACATCCATACATGACCACGGGAAAAACCATAGCCTTGACTAGTCGGACCTTTGTTGGCCAAGTAATGTCTCTGCTTTTTAATATATTATCAAGGTTGGTCATAACTTTCCTTCCAAGGAGTAAGAGTCTTTTAATTTCATGGCTGCAATCAGCATCTGCAGTGATTTTGGAGCCCCCCCAAAAAAAGTCTGGCACTGTTTCCACTGTTTTTCCATCTATTTCCCATGAAGTGATGGGACCAGATGCCATGATCTTTGTTTTCTGAATGTTGAGCTTCAAGCCAACCTTTTCACTCTTCTCTTTCACTTTCATCAAGAGGCTTTTGAGTTCCTCTACACTTTCTGCCATAAGGGTATTGTCATCTGCATATATGAGATTATTGATATTTCTCCCGGCAATCTTGATTCCAGCTTGTGCTTCTTCCAGCCCAGCGTTCCTCATGATGTACTCTGAATAGAAGTTAAATAAGCAAGGTGACAATATACAGCCTTGACGCACTCCTTTTCCTATTTGGAACCAGTCTGTTTTTCCATGTACAGTTCTGACTGTTGCTTCCTGACCTGCATACAGGTTTCTCAAGAGGCAGGTCAGGTGGTCTGGTATTTCCATCTCTTTCAGAATGTTCCACAGTTTATTGTGATCCACACAGTCAAAAGCTTTGGCATAGTCAATGAAGCAGAAATAGATGCTCTTCTGGAACTCTCTTGCTTTCTCCATGATCCAGCGGATGTTGGCAATTTGATCTCTGGTGCCTCTGCCTTTTCTAAAACCTACTTGAACATCTGGGAGTTCATGGTTCACATATTGCTGAAGCCTGGCTTGGAGAATTTTGAGCATGACTTTACTAGCGTGTGAGATGAGTGCAATTGTGCGGTAGTTTGAGCATTCTTTGGCATTGCCTTTCTTTGGGATTGGAATGAAGACTGACCTTTTCCAGCCCTGTGGCCACTGCTGAGTTTTCCAAATTTGCTGGCATATTGAGTGCAGCCCTTTCACAGCATCATCTTTCAAGATTTGAAATAGCTCAACTGGAATTCCATCATTACCACTAGCTTTGTTCGTAGTGATGCTTTCTAAGGCCCACTTGACTTCACATTCCAAGATATCTGGCTCTAGGTCAGTGATCACGTTATCGTGACTATCTTGGTCGTGAAGATTTTTTTGTACAGTTCTTCTGTGTATTCTTGCCACCTCTTCTTAATATCTTCTGCTTCTGTTAGGTCCATACCATTTCTGTCCTTTATCGAGCCCATCTTTGCATGAAATGTTCCCTTGGAATCTCTAATTTTCTTGAAGAGATCTCTTGTTTTTCCTATTCTGTTGTTTTCCTCTATTTCTTTGCATTGATCGCTGAGGAAGGCTTTCTTATCTCTCCTTGCTATTCTTTGGAACTCTGCATTCAGATGCTTATATCTTCCTTTTCTCCTTTGCTTTTCGCTTCTCTTCTTTTCACAGCTATTTGTAAGGCCTCCTCAGACAGCCATTTTGCTTTTTTGCATTTCTTTTCCATGGGGATGGTCTTGGTCCCTGTCTCCTGTACAGTGTCACGAACCTCCGTCCAGAGTTCATCAGGCACTCTATCAGATCTAGTCCCTTAAATCTATTCCTCACTTCCACTGTATAATCATCAGGGATTAGATTTAGGTCATGTCTGAATTGTAGTCATTAGTGATCATGAATAAACTCTGGAGGTGATTTTATGATTGTGAAGGTGTCTGTTAAGAAAAATTATCCAAAACTTGAAAGTAGACAAATAGAGGACAGCATGTCTTTTTTTTAAAATTAAATCTTCACTTTTAATTGGAGGATAGATTTCCATCAACAGATGAATGGATACAAGAAGTTGTTGTACATATATACAGTGGAATATTAGTTGTAAAAAGGAGCAAATTTGATTCAGTTAAACTGAGGTTGAATGAACCTAGAGCCTGTTATACAGAGTGAAGTCAAAAAGAGAAAAACAAATATTGCATATTAATGCAACATCTCTTTTTTGTGCGTGAGAGAGAATGTGTGCTTTTTTAATATTTATTTTTATTTATTTGGCTGCAGTGGGTCTTCTTTGAGGCATGTGGGATCTAGTTCCCTGACCATGGATCAAACTCAGGTCCCCTGCATTGGGAGTTTGATGTCTTATCCACTGGACCACCAGGGAAGTCCCAGAGAATGTGTTTTTTATTTATAAAATTATCCTAACTCCACACAACCAATGCCAGAGTTTTATTACATATTGTTTTTTAAAAAGGGCTTACATCCTTTTAACATTCTATGGGAACATTATATAACAAGCCTGCCCAGTTTAGGGGAATTTACCTCTGTTGGATGTGCAATTCATTTTTGTTAGGCTCAGACTTTGTGAGTTTACTTGTTCACTTACTAAATGTAAAATCTGTATATTTGTCCTCAAATCCTGGATGCTATTAGTCATTACACTTGGATAATAGGGTCCAGCAGAGAAGCAAATCATTTCTGAGCCACAAAATAGAAAATCCCAAAGATTACTGCCCTGGAAGACATTGATCAGTTTTGCATCAGCTTAGCAGTTGTATTCAAATACATATAGATACCTACTTCTTCAAATACCCACTTTGAACCAGTTTTACCATCTGCTGGTTCCCTAAATAATGAGTTAAATTTATAAACACTGTGTTTTAAAATTCTCGAAATTATACTTTGACAAATGATTAACAAAGTGTACTCTGGCGTATACATGGCCAAAGAGATATTTTATGGGGAAAGTGATTCCATATTCATCCTCTTGCCAGCAACCTCTGAGGACATTTCATACACACACACACACACACACACACACACACACACACACACACATTCTCTCTCCAAGGCTTCCCTATAGCCCTGTGTTTCTTAAATGTACTTGAACCTGGCAGCCTTCTCCTTTCTCCCCACTACCTTTGGTTATTATGTATATGTTACATCAGATTGACTTTTTCTCCAAAACACATGCTGACTATATCTGTCTCTCTCCACCTCTGCTGACACCATCCTAGTTTGAGTTATTACTACCTTTTGCTTGAATTTAGCATGAATCTAAAACATGGGTCCCCTGTTCTATCCTGCTGCTCTTCAACCCATTTTTCATACAGCGATCTAAGTGATCTTTCAAAAATAAGATTATATTCTGTTTTCACCTTTTAAAAACTCCCCTGCCATGTGTAAAATAGATATGTAGTGGGAACCTGCTGTATCGCACAGGGCACTCAGCTTGGTGCTCTGACCTTGAGGGGTGGGATGGGGCTAAGTGGGAGGGAGGTCCAAGAGGAGGGGATGTATTTATACATATAGCTGATTCACTTCGTTGTACAGCAGAAACTAACACAGCATTGGAAAACAATTATACTCCAATAAAATAAATACATAAAAAGGGGAAAAAAAAAAAACCTTCCCACTGGGTTCCCGCTGCATTCAAACCAGCATCCAAGCTTCTTCCTCACCAGGCCCTACATGAGGTGCCTCCCGCCTGCCCCTCTCTCTTCAGATCAGAGGCCCCCTCCTCTCTCTCCATATTCTAGCCTCCCCGACCTTCCTCCTCCTCCTTGAACAAACTCCAGGTCCTGCTTCCTGGAATGGTCCTCCTCCAGATCTTTGCATGATGGTTTTTCCATATCCTTCAGTCTCAGTTTAAATGTCACCTCCTCAGAGAAAGCCTTCTTGATCACCTAGTTTAAAATAGGTCCTCCACAAAATACATGATCTGAAAGGAGTATGCACCCCTATGTTTCCTGCAGCACTGTTTACAATAGCCAAGACATGGAAGCAATGTAAATGCCCATCGACAGAGGAATGGATAAAGACGATGGGGTACACACATATACACAATGGACTATTACTCAGCCATTAAAAAGCAGAGACATTACTTGCCAAGCAAGGTCCGTCTAGTCAAGGTTATGGTTTTTCCCGTGGTCATGTATGGATGTGAGAGTTGGACGGTGAAGAAAGCTGATCGCCGAAGAATTGATGCTTTTGAACTGTGGTGCTGGAGAAGACTCTTGAGAGTCCCTTGGACTGCAAGGAGATCCAACCAGTCCATTCTAAAGGAGATCAATCATGGGTGTTCATTGGAAGGACTGATGCTAAAGCTGAAACTCCAATACTTTGGCCACCTCATGCGAAGAGTTGACTCACTGGAAAGGACTCTGATGCTGGGAGGGATTGGGGGCAGGAGAAGAAGGTGACGACAGAGAATGAGATGGCTGGATGGCATCACTGACTCGATGGACATGAGTTTGAGTGAACTCCGGGAGTTGGTGATGGACAGGGAGGCCAGGAATGCTGTGATTCATGGGGTCGCAAAGAGTCGGACGTGACTGAGCGACTGAACTGAACTGAAAAAGAATGAAATAATGCCATTTGCAGCAGCATGGATGGACCTAGAGAATTTCACTCTGAGTGAAGTGAGTCAGACAGAGAAGGAGAAAGGAGAAATATCATGTGACATCCCTTACATGTAGAATCTAAACAGAAATGATACAACTGAACTTACAAAACAGAAAGACACTCACAGACTTAGGGAATGAGCTTATGGTTGCTGGGGTAAAGGGATAGTTAGGGAGTTTGGGATGGACAGGGACACACTGCTGTATTTAAAATGAATAATCGACGAAGACCTATTGTATAGCACATGGAACTCTGATCAATATAATGTGGCAGCTTGCAGGAGGAGGGGGTTTGAGGGAGAATGGATCCATTAATATGTATGACTGAGTCCCTTCACCATTTATCTGAAATTATCACAACCTTGCTAATTGGTTATGTATTTTATATACCCCGAGTGAACTCTGGGAGTTGGTGATGGACAGGGAGGCCTGGCGTGCTGTGATTCATGGGGTCGCAAAGAGTCGGACACGACTGAGCAACTGAACTGAACTGAACTGAATGCAAAATAAAAAGTTCCAAGCAAAATAAAATAGATCCTCCATGTATCAAAGAGGCCAAGGAAGAAAAGTCTGATTTTCCAAGTTAAGGGAGCTGAAAATGTGTTTTGTTGTAAATGTCTTCTAGTTTTACTGTAGGGTTGCCTGAAAATCTACAGTACAGAGTCTTTTTAAGGATATTTTTGTTCTCTTTTAAAATTCAGGAATTCCTAGAAGGATTAAGGCAAAGATGGAAGGGAAAAACAGTTGGCTGGGGGCAGGAATTCAGTCTGCAGATAGGCTTTGTGTGTCCTAAACAAGTGTTTAAATATTTGAATTATTGCCAACATTTAAAGAATTAAGAGGTTTTCAAGTAAACATTTTTTTGTGTGTGTGGGTGTTGAAATCAGGTTGACTTTCTCCCTTGGCAATAATCTTGTGAAAGGACAGCCCCCTCTAGGGGTCTCCAATTCCCACCCAATTCATAACATTCTTGGCAGTGACCTGCCTGCACTTTGCAACACCTTTATCATCTCTTATGTAATGACTTGAGAACAACTTGGATGAGACAAGTTTTTTTACAGGCAAGGCAATGGTTATTTAAAAAAAAAAATAGAGCTATGTAATTACAGATGTATAATCTGAGTCTTAGAAAGTAATTCGGAGATCCTCTAGGTACCCTTTTTTTCCAGTGGAAGACTTATTTTAATTTTTACAGCCTTTTGAAGAGAGTATTAAACTTTTCTTGGGTGAGGACATGGGTCCTCAGAGAGATCATATAGCCAGTAAGTGGTGGAATCTAGACTCTCTTTCCCACTGGAATTTGTTTCATTACTAGAGTTCTTTCCTCCACACTGCTTCCCTACATGACAGTAGGCTTTGTGTATAGCCAGTGTGAGAATCTGGCCAACAGCTAACAAGAATTTCTGCTCAGTTCTCTGGGCTCTGCATCCTCCTGGACCTTCTGTGTCGGTGATTCAAGAACCATGTCATGTGCTGCCTCTTGATTTAGCTTGTGGTCTCCTGGCTTATGTTCCTTTCTTGCTGTTGTTTGTTCACATCGTGTTTTGTGTTTTTTTTTTTTTCTTCTTCAGATATTTTTATTCAATGAGTGAGTGAGGGAGTGAGTGCTCAGTGGTGTCTGACTCCTTGTGACCCCATGGACTGTAGCCCATGGCACTCCTCTGTCCATGGGATTTTCCCAGCGAGAATACTGGAGTGGGTTGCCATTTCCTCCTGCAGGGGATTTTCTCCTCCCAGCACTGGAACCTGCATCTCCTGCAATGCAGGCAGATTCTTTACCATTGAACCACTGGGGAATCCCTCTTTATTCAATACAGATTTTTAATTAATTTTTCCAGTTTTATAGAAGTATAATTGACATATAACTTTGTATAGGTTTAAGACGTAAAATATGTTCATTTGATATACTAATATATCACAAAATGATAACCACAGTAGCATCAGTTAACACCTCCATTATCTTACTAATTAGCATTTCTTTTTTGTGGAGAGAACATTTAACTTTCTTATTCTCTTAGCAACTTTCAAGTATATAATACAATATTGTTAAGTATAATCACCATACTGTGTATTAGATTCCCCTAAACTTTTAACTGGAAGTTTGTTTCTTTTGACCATACCTCCCCATTTCTACTCTTATCCACCAATCTGGCTCCTGGCAAGAGCAATTCTACTCTCTATTTTTTTGAGTTTGGTTTTTTTAGACTCCAAATAGTAGTGATTTGGATGGGTGGTATTTGTTGAATAGAGCTCAGTTGCTCAGTCATGTCTGACTCTTTGCAACCTCATGAACTCTAGTTTGCCAGGCTTCTCTGTCCATGGAAATTTTTCGGGCAAGACTACTGGAGTGGGTTGCCATTTCCTACTCCAGGGGACCTTCCTGATCCAGGGATTGAAATTGAGTCTCTTGAATCTCCTACTTTGGGAGGCAGATTCTTTACCACTGCACCACTTGGGAACTCCATATGAGTGACACCATACACTATTTGCTTTCTCTGTCTGGTTTATTTCACTTAGCATAATGCTTGCAAGGTCCATTCATGTTGTCACAAATGGAAGGACTTCCTTCTTCCTCATGGCTGAATACTATTTATTATATATTTATAATACTGTTATATAATACGTATAAATAATATCTTCTTTATCAATTCTTTATCTGCACACAGACACACAGGTTGTTTCTATATCTTAGCTACTGTGAATAATGCTACATGATTACGAGAATGTAGGTATCTTTTTGAGATTCTGATTTCATTTTCCTTGGCTATATACCCAGAACTGGAATTGCTAAGTCACATGGTTCAGCTCAGTCACTCAATCGTGTCTGACTTTTTGTGACCCCATGGACTGCAGCATGCCAGGCTACCCCATCCATCACCAACTCCCAGAGCTCACTCAAACTCATGTCCATTGAGTCGGTGATGCCATCCAACCATCTCATCCTCTGTCGTCCCCTTCTCCCATCTTCAATCATTCGCAGCATCAGGATCTTTTCAAATGAGTAAGTTCTTCACTTCAGGTGGCCAAACTATTGGAGTTTCAGCTTCAGCATCAGTCCTTCCAATGAATATTCAGGATTGATTTCCTTTAAGATGGGCTGGTTGGATCTCCTTGCAGTCCAAGGGACTCTCAAGAGTCTTCTCCAACACCACAGTTCAAAAGCATCAATACTTCCGTGCTCAGCTTTCTTTATAGTCCAGCTCTCACATCCATACATGACTACTGGAAAAACCATAGCTTTGACTAGATAGATCTTTGTTGGCAAAGTAATGTCTCTGCTTTTTAATATGCTGTCTAGGTTGGTCATAACTTTTCTTCCAAGGAGTAAGCATCTTTTAATTTCATGGCTGCAGCCACCATCTGCAGTGATTTTGGAGCCCCCCAAAATAAAGTCTGTCACTTTTTCCATTGTTTCCCCATCTATTTGCCATGAAGTGATGGGACCAGATGCCATGATCTTAGTTTTCTGAATGTTGAGTTTTAAACCAACTTTTTCACTCTCCTCTTTCACTTTCATCAAGAGGCTCTTTAGTTCTTCTTCACTTTCTGTCATAAGGGTGGTGTCATCTGTATATCTGACAAATGGTTAGTTCTGTTTTTAATTTTTTGAGGAAATTTCATAGTGCTTTACATAGTGACTGTATCATCTTTCATTGACATAAACAGTGCATGAAAGGGTTGCCTTTTCTCCCTATCCTTGCCAACATTTGTTGTCTCTTGTATTCTTGATGATAGCCATTTGACCAGGCATGAGGTGATATCTCGCATTTCCCTCATGATTAGCAGTATAAAGCATATTTTCGTGTACCTTTTGGCTGTTTGTATATATTCCCTGAAGAATGTCCAGAATTTGTATATATTCTTTCAAAAATTCTACCCAGTTCCTCTGCATATTTTTTAAGTCAGATCTTTTTCTCTTCAGTTCTGGGAATTCCTTAAATATTTAAAATATTAACCCCTTATCAGATTTATGCTTTGCAAATGTTTTCTCTCACTCTGCAGGTTGACATTTCATTTTGTTGATTGTTTCTTTTGCTGTGCAGAGTTTTTTAATTTAATGTAGCCCCAGTTATTTGTTTTTGCTTTAGTTGCATGTGTTTTGGTGTTATATTTTTAAAAAATTGTTGCCAATATCAGTGCCAAAGAGCTTCTTCCCTATGTTTTCTTCTAGGAGATTTATAGTATCAGGTCTTATATTCTCTTCAAGTTAAGTTTTGGGACTGATGTAAAATAGGCATACAATTTTATTTTTCTTCATGTGATTATCCAATATTCTTGTCACTCTTGTCAAAAATTAGTTAAATCTATCTATCTATCTATATATGGGTTTATTTATGGACTCAATTCTGTGGCTTTGTTTCTATTTTTATGTGAGTGCTATGCCATTTTGATTACTTACTACAACCTTGTGGTACAGTTTGAAATCAAGATGTATGGTGACTGCAACTTTGTTCTTCTTAGAATTTCTTTGGTTATTTTCAGGGTTTTTTTGTGATTCTGTATGAATTTTAGAATTGCTTTTTCCTATTTTTTATATCATATACTTATTAACAAATTATTATGCCTATCAGTTCAGTTCAGTCGCTCTGTTGTGTCCAACTCTTTGTTACCCCATGGACTGCAGCACGCCAGGCCTCCCTGTCCATCACTAACTCCCAGAGCTTATTCAAGCTCATGTCTATTGCATCGGTGATGCCATTCATTCTCTCATCCTGTGTCGTCCCCTTCTCCTCCTTCCCTCAATCTTTCCCAGCATCAGGGTCTTTTCAAATGAGTCATTTCTTTGCATCAGGTGGCCAGACTATTGGAGTTTCAGCTTCAACATCAGTCCTTCCAATGAACACCCAAGACTGATCTCCTTTAGGATGGACTGGTTGGATCTCCTTGCAGTCCAAGGGACTCTCAAGAGTCTTCTCCAACACCACAGTTCAAAAGCACCAATTCTTCAGCGCTCAGCTTTCTTTATAGTCCAGCTCTCACATCCATAAATGACTCTGCTTTTTAATATGTTGTCTAGGTTGGTCATAGTACACCTATAATTATTTTTAATATCTTGTTCTTTAAACTTTATGCTAGAATTAAGTGGTTAACATACCACCATACTATAACATTAAGATGTTATGAATTTGACTAGATACCTTTACCAGTGTGTTGTGTATTTTCACATGTTTTCATGTTACTAATTAGCATTCTTTATTTCAGCTTGGAGAATGCCTTTCAGCATTTCTTGTAAGGCAGGTCTAGTGGCGGTGATCTACTTGAGCTTTGTTTCTCTGGGAAAGTCTTTTTTGAAGGAAAACCTTGCCTGATAGAGTGTGTTTGCTTGGTAGGTTTTTTCTGTTGCTGTTTTTCATTCAGCACTTTGAATATATTATCCCACTTTCTCCTAGACTATAAGGTTTCTGCTGAGAGATTCACTATGAGCTTCATGAACTTTGATTGCATATATCTTCCCAGATTTGGAAAATTCTCCGCCATTATTCTTTAAATAAACTTTCTGTTACTTTCTCCGTCTCTTTCTTTTGGAACTCCAATAACTGGAAAAATGTTTCTTTTGACGGTATCCAATAGATCGTGAAGGTTTCCTTCATTGATTTTTGTTCTTCATTGATCTTTGTTTTCCTGACTGA